>NW_028262380.1:16157500-16508750 GCF_047370975.1 Nipponia nippon | reverse complement strand
ACAGGACTTTCCTTTTGTGAATCCATGTTGACTGTGCTTGATGATTGCATTATTCTTTAGATGACTTTTAATAATACCCATTATAATCTTCTCCAAAATTTTTCCAGGAACTGAGGTTAGACTAACAGGTCTGTAGTTTCCTGGGTCTTCCCTCATGCCCTTCTCGTAAATTGGAATAACGGTGGCCAGCTTCCAGTCAGCAGGGGCCTCCCCAGACTCCCAAGACCTTTGGTAGATGACCAAGAGAGGTCCTGCCATAGCAGCCGCTAGCTCCTTCACTACTCTGGGATGAATCCCCTCAGGCCCCATGGACTTGTGAACTTTCAGCTGATACAGCTGATTCCTTACAATTTCAGTGTCCACAAATGGAAAGTCACTGTTCCCACACTCATGGTCCTCCAATACAGGGGACCAGGCAGCCCAAGGTCTATCAGTATTGTTAAAGACTGAGGCAAAAGAAGCATTGAATGCCTCCGCCTTTTCTTCAGCCCTATTAGTCAGGTGACCATCTTCCACAAGTATTGGTCCAATGTTTTCTTTAGACCTCCTCTCGCTACGAATGTACTTAAAAAAGCCCCTCTTGTTATCTGACACAACACTGGCCAGCTTCAACTCTAATTGAGATTTGGCCTTTCGTGTCTTCTGCCTGCATATATGATCCACAGCTCTGTACTCTTCCTGCGAAGCCTGACCTTGCTTCCAGAGATCATACAATCTCTTTTTCCTCCTGAGCTCCACGAGGAGTTCCCTGTCCAGCCAAGCTGGTCTTCTGCCCCGCTCGCTTGACTTCCGACACAATGGGATTGCCTGCTCCTGTGCTTCTAAAAGGTGGTTCTTAACAACTGACCAGCACTCGTGGACTCCTAAGCCCTCACAGGCAGATTCACAGGGTACTCTGCTACATAGCTCCCTGAATAACTTGAAGTTTGCTCTCCTGAAGTCCAGGGTAGCAACTCTCCTGTCCTTTTTTTCTCACAACACTGCACACTTTAAACTCAAGCATTTCACGTTCACTGTGGCCAACACAGCCACCTTCCATCACATCTCCCATGAGTTCTTCTCAATTCACAAATAGCAAGTCCAGGAGGGCATCTTTCCTAGTTGGCTTGTGACAAGAAGTTCTCTCCTACAGACTTCAAGAATTTCCAGGACCTGCTCATCCCAGCAGTATGCTATTCCCACTTGATGTCTGGGAAGTTGAAATCTACCGATCCAGAAATTCCTCCTCATTGCCTATAGAATAACTCATCAGTGCTTACATTCTGGCTGGGCCATCGGTAGTAGACACCCACTACAATATCTCCTTTTTTTCCCATCCCCCTAATCCTCACCCAGAGGCTCTCAACCACATCATCACTAACTGTAAGGGCTGTACAATCAAACGTCTCCCTTGCATAGAGAGCAACACCCCCACCTCACCGGCCCTGCCTAGCCCTCCTGAACAGCCTCTAGCCCTCTATCCCAGCACTCTAGTTGTGGGACTCATTCCACCAAATCTGAGCACCCTCAGAGTCAGGACGTGCTTTCTTGTGTTCAGCTGGAATTTCAAGTTTTTTCATGGGTGCCCATTCTTGTCATGTCAGTGGTCACAACTGAGAAAGGTCTGGCTCCCGTACCCTCGTTCCCTTCCATCCGGTATACACGCACAGAGGCGTCTTCCCCTTAAAGTGCAAGCAGAGCAGAAAACCGGAAAAGAAAGGAAAAAGGGTCAGGGGAAGCATTCTGGTTTGGTACTACTTACTTCCCTCAAAATGCTGCCCCACTGCTTCTGCATCTGAGCAGGTACCAACCCGCTACCTGTCCACGTTCCCCAGCAAAGTTTTGCACAGACACTCACAGACAGAGGGCTGGTTAAAACAAGCTAATTTATTGTCATCTTTGTATCACGTAAAGGTCCCTGAGGAAATCAACTCTTTCCAACAGGATGGGTGGTGCCATCGTGTTACAGGTGGTAACAGGAGCCTCAGTTGCAATGGCATCTTCAGCTGGACCAATGGAGATTCCCCAAGCTCAAGGATGTCCTCAGGGTCACAGGCATGGGTACAAAAGCCTGTGACCACCAGGATGCGGGTGCAGAGGTGCAGACCTCTGAGGTGGAAGTTGTCCTGCTGGGTGTGCCTAGCCCTGAGTCCGAAAAGCAGGATCTGGACAACAGTGCAGCTCTCCGGCCACGGTGTGCTGCTGGTAAAGCTGGTAAAGCCTACTGAAGGCTCAGGTAGGCGCCTGGGCTGCCTTGCTGCACTGCAAAAATCATCTCAGCGCAGATGTTCGTCTCGGAGGTGCTTGTCAGCTGGAACCTGCAGGACCGGGAGGAGGGCAGCACCGTTAGCTGGCAGTGCTGCGACTGAGGCAAAAGCAGCCAGGCTGATCTCACCAACAGCTGGACCCAGCGGGCGACTTTCTCCATGTCTAACTAGGAGCATGTGCAGAGGGTGCGTAGGAGGTGGGAGCTCCGGTCCCTCGGCAGCTTGTCGTCGGGGTGGTGGAGAAAGCACAAGCTATCCCCCAGCGGCTGCTCCCTTGAGCATATGCACTCCAGCACCACATGGATGCTGGAGGGCCTTGCTGGCAGCTGCCCCGTGGTGTCCAGCTCCAGGCTGAAAGAGTGCCCAGGGGGTGGCCGCAGGAACACAAGCAGGCAATAGGTGATGCTGTTCCCGTGGACACTCCAGGCCTCATAGGTGCCGCCCATCCCGATGGCTGGGTGCATCTGTGGCATGAAATTCTTCCTGCAAAGCACCCGGCAGACACCAAGGAGGTCATCCACCAGCACCTTCAGCACCTTGCACGTGTCGGGCAGGCCCTGGGGGACAGAGCCAAAGCCCTGACACCACTGGGTGCACCATTAACGTCGTTGTCCTCCTCATCCTCCTCCTCCTTGCTGTGGGAGCCGTCCTGGTCACTGCAGCTGCCAGAGGCAAGCTTCATTTGCCTGGCCAGCCAGCGGGCCTGAGCGAGCAGGAGCAGGGCTCCTGCAGCGGTCCAGAGCGGCCGCGACTGCAACAAAGGAGCATGGCTTCCTCCGCAGCCCTGCTCCGCTCAATCTCATCCCCACCACCTGGCTCAGTGGGTCCTGGGCATCGCACCAAGTACAAACGCACCCAGCAGGAGCAAGCTCCCAGGGGCTCTCTTGACAAAGCAGGCAGACACCCCCCAAAACCGTAACTGAAATTAAAATGGGGAATGTAGGTGGATGTCCTTGACTTATGTAGAGAGGTGCAAAGTTTTCTGGGCCAGGTGGTCTGACTCAGAGTCATCTTGAAAAGAAGAGCTACGAGCCCTTAGGCAAAGACAAAACTCATCCTCCCTCTTCTCCTCTTGGATTCCTTTCCCTAGGGCAGGACTTAGCCCTGCAAACCCTGATGGGCAAACCACCCAAAGGAATTCAAAGTTTGCACCTGTGAGAGAAGGTGATGTGGCCCGTGGATGGTTTATCTCGTGCTCTGCCACCCTGTGAGATGAATCAGCTCCCTTGGTTCTGGGCTTTGTGCTTGTAGACATGACGGTGCTCTTGGTGCCTTCATGACTGATGGTGGGTGATGGTGTCTATCCTTGTGGTGAGATGGGGCCTCTCCATGGCAGGGTCTCTGTCCTTGCTGTCCTGGTGAGAGACCAGTGTTCCAAAAGAGAGTCTGTTTCCGAATGGTGATGAGGGGGTGCAGGAGGGGAGGTGTCTGGTGCTGTAGGACACTCCTCCCTCCTACGCCTGCCCTAGCTGTGCGTCCAGCTCTCAAGCTGCTGCTCTGCATTGGCTCATGCCCAAGTCTCCCACTGGTGCAGCTCATATTACTCCATTCTAGGTGCACAATGCGGCATTTTCTTCAGCACAAGCTGGAGAAGCAGGGCCAGTGCTTTGAGATGCCATGTGATCCAAATAGCAGAGGAGTTAAGCTCCATATTAGAGTAAGACTAGCTTCTTGACCTGTGTGGCTTGGATTGTTGGGTTTTTTTGTTACTACACATGTCTAGGGTGCAGGGTAATGACAGGGGAAGTGTGCTTAAACTTGAAAAACAAACTATAAATGAGCTGCAAAACATTTGGCTAAAAAGATAACTTCACAATGTAATGTACCTTGGCATAGGTTGAGGACATCTGAAACGCAGAACCAAAGAAGCAGTGGAGGTGAACGTACATGTCTTTCTAAGCAGCTAGTGTTTTTCTGCCATGACAATGGTGTAGCAGTGGCTGTCTCTGGAAGGCCTAACTCATCATCTATGTTCACCCAAGCTCTCTGCAAGTTCACACATATATACGCACCACACCATCAGAACCACAGTCTCACATGGTGTTAGGATGAGTCATATACTTGAGTTTGTACTGTCAATATTGAGGGCAAATGTAGACATTATGCAGCCCAAATTGCTGGGAGCCAAAGGCAACAGAGGACTCAGCACCTCAGGGTATTAGACCTGTTACATGCATGGCTCCTCAAGTACAACTCAGAGTAAGGAGAGATACAATGCAAAAGACACAGCATACTGAGTCCCATGCAAACCCTGCCTAACAACCTATAGGGAATACAGGGACTTTTTGTACCTCACCTGTTCTTAGTTGCAGACTCTGCGTGGCACCTGTGCTTGCCCCTTGCAAGATCAGGAAGGTTCTTGGTATGTGAGGAAGGGCACTGGGGCCTGAAGGTGCCTGTGAGAAAGCTGTCAATTTGTGATATGTTTTTAGGAGCATTTCTAGGATTATAATTCAGGAATGAAGCTATTAAATTGCATATTAATTCCTATCCAAGTCATCCACATCCTATTCAAGTTCAATGCCAAGTGCTATCAGCTGAGTCTGATATGAAGTCAGTCTGCTCCATGTGGAGGTCTGCTATCCACGTGCTGGCCATGCCCAGGTCTGTCCTTGTCACTCACCATCCTCCTGAGGTCCAGGTTTTCCACTGAAGAAAACTGTGTGTGGGCATAGATGTAGCCACAAGCTCCAGGAGCGTCTTGATGGCAACTGGGACACCTTCCCTCCAGCAGACGTGCATGCATCTGTCACTGAGACTTCGCATGTGCTGGGGAGCACACTCATCCTGACTGCATTGGTATCAGGGAGTTGCAGGTACTTGGACAGTAAGGTCTGTCAGGAGTGGGCCAAGAAACTGTGTAAATACAGTAGTTAGCATGGTCATTGATGGTTTCATGTGACTTTGCAGAATGCTAGCCCAAATACCCAGCTCTCAAACGGCTCTGGAAATAGTAGACACTCTTAGGCAAGTTTCACACAGGCACTTTCAGAGTGCACAGGGAAACTCCAGACAATCATGTGAAGGAGTAGGCTCATTTCTCTGCTAGACAATGTGTTTTAGAGCTTTTAAGAATGTTTTTCCTTTCTCTTTGGGTGTTGGGCAATGCCATTTTCTGTTACAGAAACAGCTATAGAGCTGACATTGTGTTATTAGCTCATGTCAATGAGTTCATCTCTTTTATCATGGTGAACATCAAGAAATCATCAAAGTCTTTGCTATAAAATAACATTATTATATGTATATACATATATTTATATTAGTCTCTTCATCTCCTGATGCATGAGATGTAGATTCATCTTATACCACATTGTAGATCCAATTTCTACCATCATTTAGGGCTATGGAGGTACACAGGCTTGTAACCAACCTTTGATAAATTTTGAAAACCAATATTCAAATAATTTTGCCACATGGACAATTGGGGGTTTTTATTTACATTATGCCCATATGTAAAAATCTCTAGTTTGCGTTAAACTTGACTGCCAGATTCAAGGCCTGGCTGTCCTTAAAAAATGACTCTGAGCTTTAGACTGCAGTTCTAGTATGTCAAGTCATGCCATTCAGAAGTAATAAGTAATAGGTTGAAGTCCCAAGCAAGAGTGAACCCTATTCTGATGACGAGAAAACTTAGGATGCTTAAAAATGCATAGTGAGCTTTATAACATGCTTGTGCAGACAGATAGTGCTTACAAGGAGATTTAGCTGTGTTTGTTCAGCGAGTAAAGACAAGATTTCTTGGCTTCCTACATGCATCCCAAATTCCTTTAGGAACAGACTGGGTCACAGGTACAAATGAGGGGACAAAATGAATCTATCTCTAACAGAAAAGGCTTCCCATCTTCTGGTACTGGCCCTCCTGAAAAGCTTGCTCAGTAGCAAGGGCTACCAGGGCTGAGAAGGCATTACACTCTCTCCCCTACCTGACATGGTTGTAACAAGCCATGGTATCTAGATTTTCAGGTTATTCCCAGGGTAAATTCTCTGGAGCTTTTCTCATCTTTGGAAATATCTTTCTCACAATTTTCATGAAAGAGAGTTCCCAAAGGTTTTTACAGAACAGCAAAAATTGGGTTTGCAACTGTATCCTTACATGAGGCGGGAGATGGTTAAATAACTGGAGAAACTATTGCTTATTGCTTCTTCTCACCTAGACCTCTTCCAGAAATGAGTTAAGCAACCAAATCCCAAAACAAATCCAGTCCAGAGTGTTTCAAACTGTTCCTCAACTTCAAGACAACCAAAAATCCTTCCTCTTTATACCTCTGCCACAAGTTTGCTTTTAAAAATGCTTCTAAGTATTTGGTGGTTGGAAGGAACCAAAAAACTTTGGACAGCATTTTAAATCACTCATCCTAATATTTAAAGCACTTCTTCTGTTAAAAGTAAGTAAGACTGTCCTTTGATGAAAATAACAAATGACAGGTCATTCTGCCTTAAATCTGAGTTGAAAAAATCAATTAGCAATGAGAACGGATAATGCTAAGATATGTATTGCAACAAGAGGACCAGCAGAGAGGGGGCAATTTAGAATGATAGCTACATCAAGCACAGCAGAGTTGATTAAAAATTTAGCAGTTCTGCTGATGAATGTCCTAGTTCAGATTTGGAAAACATCTATGAACTTAATTTTCCACTGATTAAATAATCATTTTATAAACCGTGTATAATTCATGTAATGTTAACCCAACAATCTTATGAAATATGACTGCAGCTAAACAGTTAACACAGGCTCAGCGAAACAGGACTTGCAGCAGACCATTAGCATGAACTGGACAGGGTAACAACTCCTTATCTCGACTGCCCAATTCCTTCACATTTTCCACCATCACTGAACATAGCACTACATATACCATCCGAGGTACTCCTTCAGGACCAGATCACCATTGCAAGTGTTTCCAGAAAAGGGTCCTTAAAGGTGGGTGCCTGAATCCAAGGTTCAGTATTTTCACACAAAACCTGCACTTGAGAGATGCTCAACAGCAATTGGTCTCAGATAAATCCTCAAGAAGTGAGGGGTAATCATCATTGATTTCAAAGAAAATGAGAGCCCTCCAAAGTGAAAAATGGCGATAACCCAGGTTACTCTTCATTGACTTCATCCCAGATGGTCACGGTGGGGAATTATAGTATGCCCTGGCAAACAGCTCAGTTTGGCTGCAAAAAAAATGCTGCTGAAGTACAGGCATAGAATTACCCACACTTCTTAGAGAGGTAAGAGTGACGTCTTTGCTAAAATACAGAGTAGCAAAATTACATATCAAAAAGTAGTTATAGAGATAGTCAGGCAAAACAGATTGTCAGTAGTAGGGATAGAGCAGATTTTGACTTCCATCTGCCTTGATGAGAAAACTCAATGGAACTTAGCAGGAAAGTGTGAATACACATAGACTGGAAATTAGGAGACAATTGCTAATTATTAGAAAAATCAGATTCTGGAAAGGTCTCCTAATCACTGTAGTAGAGTCTAAAATAGAGCTCAGCAGGTCTACAAGAAGAGTGATATGATGTGGAATGAGATGGTGAGGAGTTGGACTCAGAGACCTAGGACATAGTTTTCACCCAGTGTGAGGAGATGTACAACTAACTTATGTTGGTTTTAAATCAACAAGAGAAGAGCAATGGGAGAGGAGATTCCCACATCAAATCAGCAAAGATGGTGAAAGACCGGAATAAACGTCAATTCATTCAATTTCATATTTTAAGATCTCTCTAGAAAAAGCAAAACCTTAAGAATATCAGCACAAGAAAGAATACTTTAAAATCTTGCATGATTTCAAGTGTTCCTAAATGTGATTTTTACAGTTCCTCTCCATTCAAACATTGCCTTATTTATACTATAACTGATACAGAGCAATCTAGCCTATTTTGAAGAAAATGGGAGAAATTAATATCCCAATTATTACTTTTCCAAGTGTTCTCAGTGTAAATCCAAATAAAACCCAACAAAGCTGGGCTGGCTCACAACTTTGAAGTGTGCTTGAGATTTGCTGTAGATATTGAAATCACATTTGCCTTGCAGTTTTGCCCGGGTTTCATTATGAGGTGTTAGTTTCACTGATGCCTCAAGGACTGTGAACTCAGATTAAAACTAGTGAGAACTTTGACATGCACATTTGCAAAAGATCCTCAGCGCAGCATAGCACAGCTTTGGCTCTGCCTCACACCTCTGAGCAGCCGCTCTGGGTTCCAGAGTTTGGAGGCAGTAAAGAAGCCAGAAACACATGAAAAAAAAAGGAAAATGTATGTGCACTACAGTTAAGCTTGCCCAGAGGATGCTGCAATTGCTCGTATGTGGGACTTCTAATTGCCAAGACTTCCAGCAGCCCCTTTCCTGTTTTCTTCACCTCTAATCTGCACCAAAATATCTTATTTTTGCTCATCTCGTAGCAGATTCTGTGGGTAATTTCTGTACTTGTTATCTTGCTCTGAAGGTTATTAAAAGCTTGGAGGAAAAGCATATTGACTGGGAGGTTTTTCTTGGCTGAGGCCCACAGTAGCAAAGCTGTGGACCCATGTTACAGGGATCCACCCTGACAAGGTTAAAGCTCAGCCTAAAGTCCACCAGGCACCCAAAGATAAAGCAGAAGCTGTCATGTAAAGCATGTCAGAATTGCATGCAAATAACTAAATATAGTGAACTATCATGTTGTGTGTGACAGGACAGGTGAGCTACACTTGCGTTGCCCAGGCTGAGCCCCTGAGCAGTGGCTGTGTGCCTTATCTGTGACCCCCAGGGACCGGATGGTCTGCAGAGTCGGGCTCCCAGCTACTCACTTTCTCGCTTGCCTTTAAGGCATATACTGACTGTTAATGGTTCACTCTCCCTTCTTGCTAATGCACGTCTCCTGCCTGTGTGATTTAGACCCTGCCCTGTGTCCAGAGACGAGAAGTGAAAGTGGTTTCTCTCCCCCCAAAGGTGAGAGAAAATGTTTAGATTGCAGATGTTCCTTTGCCCAGCTGGGCCCCCGCTTTCAAAATCACCGTTTTGCTTGTGGACGAAGCAACACGGCCTCAGCTAAATGCTACAATGGTTGTTCTGTCACCGGGTGACATCATGTTGCCATGGCAATGCTTGGCAGCATTTCATAGAGGATTTCTGCATTTCAGATAATGGAATTTAAAAGGGCTTTGGTCTGAACTTTTCAGGGTCATTTCAAAACAGAAGATCCTGTCCTTTTATCTGTTATCATGAAAGGGAGGGGAACCCAAACCCGAAGCAGGGCAGTAGCAGGCAAGCCAGGGATATCTCACGTAAAATTGAGAAGAATTGACCTTCAAGGTGCGCTAGGTATCCCCTCCACCCAGTTATTTCTTTACTTAAGCTTGAGCTGTTCTGATGTTGGACTCTTCACTTATAGGCATATTCACTAAAGCACACACATCTCTTTGCAAATTAATAGCTATCATCTGTCATGTAAAATGGTGTTTCAAATTTACATCACTGGCTTTTACCAAGAGGTTTCCTCTTCACTAGCTGTCATTCTCAGGAGGATCAGGAAGTACTCTGAAAAATCAATGGCTTCTTTTGTATAATGGGAACATCTGCTTTTGAAAGTGATGTAATTTCATCAGATCAACTTTTTAATACATGCTGTTTGTTGTCTGCTAGATGGCTAAACATCTATTTAAAGAACAGTTATTGTGCATGAAACTCATGAATTAAAATAATTATCATCAGAAAAATCAGGCTGAAGTTTATCAGTTTCAGCACAAAGTCATGGTATTGTGGGAAGTTTGATTATTTCTGTTAGGCAATAGAAAATCTGTGTGTTTTCAGGAATCAAATACTTCCTACGTTATTGACCACACATGCACATTCTGGGTTTGAGAACAAAGGAAAAATATTCAGTGTGTTTTTAAGTCAACCAAAAAATAACAGTTTCTTACAAAAATTACTTTCTTAGAAATTACTTCCTAAGTTCTCAAGTTTTTGTTTCAAAAGAACCTTCAAGCAGAAAGCATGCAGGAGAATTATAGATCTATAGATCCGGTCAGCATGCAAAAGAAAATACATAATAAGCAATAATAAAGTTAATCACCAGATTTCTTGCCTTTGGGTAACTGCAGTTTAGCTGCTTCTCATTTTTGCTAACTCTTAGGAAAACAAGGGAGACTTCGACAATATTCTAACTATTTCCAAAGTTTACACTGGTTTGGACAAGTATTCGTCACAGCAATTTGCATGAAATGGCACTAAATATGTTTTATCTGCCACAAATAAGTATCAAGAAATCATTTTAATGAATAGACACACCCAATGATACACAGACATTAATGTCAATTCTTCTATATTTATTAAATAATTGTACGTTTCCCCACACATTATTGCACTGAAGTGTGTGATTCTTACCAGCCTCAGAGCACGTCTTGAACATTATTTCAAAATTGCGAGTAAACATGGGAAAACTGCAAGGCATTTGCACATTAACTTATAGTAGTTATAGTTTAAATAACCCCATTAATGTGTGATATTATGAAGTTTATTACATAGAGCCATGATGAGCGTAATGAGTGAGCAAATGGGAGTACTGCAGGATAAATAACACTCTTTTGCTTACAAACATCCCCATAAGTTACAATAATAAAGTGTATAAAGTGACAACCCATGAAGAAGCATGGTTCAGTTGGCTACACTAAACTTTCCTTCCTAGGCAATAAAAGAAGCTACAATAAATTTTTTATGTGTAAAGTTAATTTTTCATTATACCGACTAACACAAATGCAATCAAAATGTCAGCAAAGGCTTTGGTTTGATTTAGCCCATTACTTTAAAAGATGTTACTCATCTCAAAGGTGGTTTTTGACACTCTTAATGTGTTTTTGAAAAATGCTTTATTGTCTAAAGCTAAGACATCCTGAGAATTTCCACCTCTGTAAATCAAGAGGGGAGAAGCAGGGGCAAGTGGAATTTTATAGGTTTGTTTTACCATACATAGCCTTAGAGTCAAATGTCATAGAAACCTGCTTTGATTGCTTTCAAAAACTCATCTTTTAGTGCTGAGAAGAGGAGGAAAACAGTTTGCTCTTGAGCCAGTGCTGTCTTTCTTTAGTGTTTTTTCTAGATGATAAGTCCCACTGAAGGCAGCAAAACTCACCACTGGAACAAGTGAGCAGGATTTGTCCCATAGCAAAAATAGGCTTCCACATTGCATTTGAATGCAATGTACAAGTTTAGGATAAGCTTTGTTACTCAGGTTCCACCTGTCATGGGCAGATGGCATGCAGAAAGCCCAGGCAGAGCCCAGCCACTCCACAGCCACCAGTGAGTTCTCAGAAACTGGACTGAGTGCCTCCCTCCTTACCCAGTGCTGCAGGACTTGAGTCTGTGTAGGGTTAAGCATAAGAATAAAATGTTGAACAGTTAATCCCATGCAATTTTTGTTTCCATCCTACAAGATTTCAGGATGAAATATCAGGATCCAGGCTTCTTGAAGTTGGAAATTTTATTTCTCAAAAAAAATCTAGCATTTTAATAAAGAATTATTTACTCTAAAGTGAAATGTCAAGTTAAATTTCTCACTTTTCTGATGGATGAATACTTTCTATGGAAAAAAAAATGGATTTGCAAGTATCAGAATAACCTAATTTTATTTTTTTTCTTTCAGTGTAGTCAAAATCCTTTGTTTCAGTAAGGTCTCTTTGACCTTGGTTCACTTACAGGAGGTGCAGAACTCTGCTGCAGCCATGGTATCATTTCAGCATTGTATTGTGTTATGTTATATCACATAGGGGTTTGAGAGGGAGGGACTAGGAAAACATTAATTGCCATCTCCTGTTCCCCAGCTGTTGTGCAGCACTACAAATTCTCTGCAGCTTTCTAATGCAGACCAACACCAGATCAATTAAAAGTACAAGCAAAAAAGGCTGAATTGTGGTGTCCGTAGCAGACCAGCTGGTGTGAGGATAAAGCAGTTGGGTACAATCTATTGGAGGTATGCACATGCTGGATTTTAAGCCATGTTCATTACTTGCCTTGTTCCTGGGAAGAAAGTCTTCCTTATAGATTTGTTGAGGATGATTAAAGAAAAAAGCAAACTGGGAAAAAAAAGCAACCTGGCCTGAAAAAAAGAGTAATGATGTTCCATTTTTTCAAAGACTATACATTGGTATGGTACTGGTCATTATCAGAGACAGAAACATGGGACTGCTAAACAGCTCCTTTGCTCTAACACTGTCCTTCTTCCATAAATTGGGAACTTAGGAATCCCACCATACGATTAGGATGGGATTCATCTCACCTGATTTCAGCCATGTAGATGTTAGGAATTAATCTAAGTGGCTGTCTAGGTCCCCTCCATAGTTAGCAGACAGAAACAAGCACCTTCAGAGGGATGTTCATCCCACCTGCCATAAAAAAACATCACAAACTACTTTGAGCTAGGTGTCTGGTTTTTAGATTAAAGTCAGGTAAGATGAATTCCACCCTCAGTCACTTGAGGCAACCAGCTAGTCTGGGAGTCCTGAGTTTCTGAAACTTCTTCCAGCTGCTTGATACACTTGGTGCTGCAAGTAACAGACTGGCATGAAAATATATTATCAAATCCCTGCCCACCACAAATTTGATTGAAAATAACACTGTCCTGCTTAAGTGTAGCATACTTTCATCATGATGCATGGGGAATTTGTGGCAACAGTACATAACTCAGTGAGTGCTATGAGAATGCTCTCCATAAAGTTCAAGACCTCTAATCTCTCTGCTGGTACCTGGTGCCTGCTGAGTAACATCCGTACAGTTGGAATAGTCTTTCTACAGTTTAGGAAGAGGTGAGGTTTGATTGATAATAGATGGGGCATTCAGTTCCCTTTGAAACTGTTATAAATCAGTCAGATAGCTGCAAACTGAAAAAATATCAGGATTAGCAAAGGATTTTTCAAAGACATTTGGAGGTTGGATGTATTGCTTTGCTGAAAGTCAGAAGAGGAACTGGGGACTAAACTGTTTTCTGCCCAACCTCCAATAAGAAAAAAACCCAATCGATCCTATGTCCGTAAGGAGAAAAGGACATGGGTACTTCAAAGGGTTTGACCAGGCTCTGCGCATCATTTAGGTCCTGCTGCAATGCTTCAGGACGATTCACCTGCTCAGGGCCTTAACAGGAAAGACACAACATGGGAATTTCACCTTTATGATTACAAGGATTGAGCCTGCCCATGGCTCTCCATTGCTAAGAGTATGACTCTGCAAGTTAAGGAAGTAAAGTATTCCTTCTTATGAAAAAATATTGTTCATTATATTTCAGTGTAACTACACCAATCTATCTAACTGATCCAAGAAAATCACCAAGGGTTATGAAGAATCTCTCATTTTAAATTAAGCATAGGAAAGACCAGAAATAAAGCCTTGTCAGTGAGCAACTAAGAAAGAGCTGGTAGCAGTGTCTATTATTAATGTTATCCAGCCCTTGCCCTGAAGAGATCTGACTTTCTGTTGCTTACTCTCTGCCAAGCTTCAACCGTTCAAGCTGAAATTTGACATGGCAGGCATCACCCAAAGGGGGTCACAAATCTCATCTAGGGAAGAAGAGACATGCTTTTGCATCTGTAACCACCACTTGCTGTTGTGTAACCCTAGTGGTGACAGAACTAGTGACTTTCTACTTATTATCACTCTGGCCACAGAAAGCTTGCATTTCTTCTACAAAGGGACTGCAACTTCAGAAGCAGGACTGGTCCCAACTGAAGCTGTCCAGTGACCAGAATCTTAAACCATTTGCTGATGGATTTCTTAGACATAGAAAGATTTGCTCTTTTAGAAAGGAGTTATTTGCTGTGTTTTTTAAAGAAAAATATATTCATCAGTTTAATTTGAAGGTCAGGAGGATGTACGGGATGATGACGAGTCATTGGAAAGCCTCATAAGGAAACCACTGCATGTTGCACTCAAAGCATGCTAGTGGGCATCACCAGGTCTCCTGTGCGGTAAGAGCTAAAAAGCAGATTAGGAGAGTCAATACTAGAAACAGGCTCAGGGAGAGGGTTTCATCTCATTTCAATGCATCTACAATGCAGATGCCAGCAGCTGAGCAAGTCACTTAGGACTCAGTTTATATTCTGTGGTCAGAAATAGGCACTTTTAAGTAGTGATTCATTTGACCTATTTTACCTGCCTACTCTAAGAGGAATTGCACTGTGATGTAAGAGTTTCTGTTTCTTTCCAGTAAGGTAACCTTAAAGGGACTAACTAAGATGTGGACAAACTCTCTGCATAGCAGACATCTCCATTTAGCTGGGTGAATCTGACAGTCTGCTTTTGTGCTGCATGTAGACCTTTGTGGATGGTGAGTGCAATGCCGATGAGAATATAGCAGGAAGAGGGCTTTCACTCCAGAATTCACTAGATTGCAAAGACCTAGTGCTGCAGAAAGAAATTCACTCCTACTGAGTGTAGGATGACTACAGTGTGGAGCAAGCAGTAATGTGAGCAGACTTAAGAGTTTCCATCATGAGATGGGTAAATCTGCAAAAGCTAGTGAAATAAAACTACTTTAGTGTCTGAGTTTAGAGAGAACAGCGAGAAGTATGAAAAGGGTCCTCCTTTCCCCAGCAAGGAGAACTTTTTGAAATTGGAGCTCAACTCTGGAAAAAGACTGGAACATGCCTTGCTCATTTTAATGTCATATTCACAATGTGGAATTGCACTATTTCTGAGGAGATGTACTGTCGGCAGGACACTCAAGAAGAATTGTCACCAAGAAACTGCAACTATGTTGTGTAGAAGCATACCTTCCAAACCATGTTCAGATACTAAGCCACAGGGGACTGAAGGTGCATTGATACCAAATGGGGAGGTGAGCATAAGACATCTCTCCTGAAGGTTCAGCCTCTGTATTAGACAATTAGAGTCAACCCTGAAGAGAACCAAGACCCACATGACACAGCTGAGAGATCCAAGAGGCATTCCTGATTGCATGGTTGAGTCTCATTGCAGTGCATGTTGTTATTATGTAGGAAGTATTTCTTCTTGCCGCTCAGAAGTCAGAGACTCTGCACCCCACAAGGTGCGGTTAGCTGCTGGCTGTGGGAAGACACAAAGGAAGTCAAGAAACCATAAAGCTAACTAGATTCTCCACTGCTATTGGCCTAACCATGGAAAGCAAGGAAAAGACAACTGCACAGGCTGCCGAGGAACATGGATCATACAGAATCACTGCAGATCCAGAAAGCGGAGGAAGGAAATTAGGCAACTGCAGAAGAGCAGCAGTCAGATGCCATCTCCAAACGGAGGTCATGATGTGACTTATGATCTCATCTACCATCTGGCCTGACACAGGATTAGAAGAAAAAACCTACATCAACAATACAGGGAACTAACAGGACTCCATGTCTCAGCATGAAATCAGCAGCAAGGAGGAACCAATAGCAAAAACTCAGACAGGAACTGAATTCTGGATTAGATAGCCCGAAAATGTGACAGGCCTCCTAGTTGTAGACACATCATGATACAGAAATATTCCAACTGAGGTTGTGTGTTAATTTCCTCCAGCCTCAACAGTTCATCAGTAAATATGTACACAAAACATTAAACAAAAATACAGCTATTTTCAGGAAATAGCTTCCTGACTAGAGTTTGAGGGAGAAGAGTAAATGACAGGAGAAGAAAGTTGATGAATGCATCCAGAAGTCCATTTACTTGCCTGTGTCTAGAACCCTAGTTGCATTCCTTCATGGAGAAATTATTCACTCCATAATGAGATGATTTAGCTTTATAAGCTTTAGCCTTTGTGTTGTTACTTAGCAAGTGATACAGAAAACACAATTCAATGCACTGAAAGCACATGGGTCCTGTGAGAAAAATAGGTGATGATCAAGTAATTAAAAACTATCATACTGGATGGTCTTGTGGGTAGTACCACTAGTTCCAAAATCTACATCAATATTAGCACTTCCTACCTTTGGAGTGCTTGATTTATAATCTGAGGATACTAGTATACTAACATCAAGTATTAGTATGCTGGCAGCCATCTTGATTAATCCACCTGAGAAGTAATCAGGAATCTTCTGCATTAAAAGCCTGAAATGGTACAGGCAGAGTTGGCAGTAAGAAGTCATCTAAGAAATAAATTTACATCCTCGAGATCAGACAGAAGAGGGCTCTGGAGTGTAAGGGCCATATTACCATTTTGGTGGGTTTAGCCCTATCAAAGTATAGAAAAAGAACTGACCTCTTTAGATTTTCATTTTAGTGGTGCCCCATCAGTTTTAGGAATTTAAAAGGGAGGAAATTCATTGTGAAAGTAATTGTTTTCTTGCTGGCTTGTACAAAATATGAAGTATCTCACATATGTGTGTCTTATACTGTTAAAAAATTGCACTTTATTCTTTTCCTAGATGATACTCTGAGAGAATATCAAGGGCAAATGTTAGGGTCCAGAAAAATAAAGATTAAATAGAAACAAATTTTACATTTGAAGAGTTATAAACATACAAAATAAAAACATGTATGTTAAGTGAAATAGTTCAGGAAAGAGTTCCCAAAAAACAAGAACTGTTGTCACCTGAAGAGTCAGGTATGCCCTGCAGTCACATAACATTTGATGTAATAAAATTTTTCTGGTATGGTTTTCAGTGTACAGAACATTATCCTGTATTAATACAGGAGCTAGAAAGTTCGTACTATAGTTTTCTATCTGTGTCTCATTAATTTTATCTTTAAGACTCTTCTTTTATTCTCCCTATACACATAGTATTATGCTTTATATCTTAATCTTTTAGGAAATTGAATCCAGCATCAGTTCAAGAGGATGAAATTTAGATTGTTCAGTTTTGAATGGCTAAATGATTCAGTACTGAAGAGATTTTTATAAATGCTCGATACTGTTAAGCAGTAACTTAAGGACAACCTAGTTGTTAAGGTACAGAAGTAAGCATCAGGAGATCTGGATTCACTGCACTGCTCCAGGTTTTCTTGGTGAGCTGATGTAAATCTCCATGTTCCCCATCTGTATAATGGGAACATTATTATTGCTCTGTCTGCATTGCCTAGGAGTCCTGCAAGCTGCTCTTCAGAGGTACATTATTCCCTCATCTGTGAACACTTTGCAAGAGAAAAGCCTTTGACTGTATTCTTTTTCAGGGCAGGAATGATCTTCTTATGATTTTGAACAGCACTGTGCAGCACTGGGATATGAATTTGCTTGTAGCTCCTTCTGCTACAGTAATACAAGTGTTAATAATAATTAACGATATTAGCACCTTTTAATTGTGCTGCACTTGTAAGCTCCTTCTTACCTCTTTGCTCTGGGTTAGGGAACTCCCCATTGTCTGCTTTAGCTATGGTAAATACCACTGTTGCACAATATTATTATTGTTGTAGTTGTTAGCAATTTATTCAAAGAACATCTTATGAGTGCAAATAAAGCAAGCAGGTGTCTGCACTGAGGAGTTTATAGACTACATTAGAGAGAGCACAGCAAGACATGAACAACAGAGAGGGAGCACTGGAATTCAACGCCTTTCATAGAGACACAAAGCAACAGGCTTTTCTCTTCCCTGTTCTTTTCTTCTCATTTACTTTCTTGTTGCTTTCTTGGAGTCCTGGTGTGTGTGCAACCTTTGCATCCTCCAAACATTGGGCAAAACACACTTAGCTGAAGTTTAGGGCAAGATACATAGGAAGTCTTGGGGGAGATGGGTGGTGCAAGAAACCCAGCTGTCTTTGCAAATCCCTGAAGAAATGTCACCTCTTGAAAATAAATCAGAATGTCTTATCCATCAAAGCTGCAATTGCTCACCCCTTCTCTTGTGGACAGCTGCACAGAGAATGGGAATGTGCCTCAGCTCCCAGCAATGTCCTATCCCAAGACAGAATTGTCACCTTATGAGGTACAGGAATCATCGCTTGACAAAACAGAGGGGCAGTTAATTTAGGTCCTGATATAAAGACCATTGATATTAAAAATGAGATTCCTACTGGACTTTGGACAAGGTCTCCTTATTAACCTATGTAACCTGACAAAAACATTTCCTCTTTTTCTTTCCGCAGTTCGTTACCATCTCTTGTTACATCTTGCCTTACCTGGGACTGTGGTTCACACATACAGTTTTACAGGAAGAAGCAGAGACATGTGAAGAGGTTTTGATTTCCCCCATGCTAACAGCAGTTGGTGCAATATGTCCTGCTGCATCACAAAATGCAGCCCCGGCTGTTTTGAGAGGCACATCTGTCAAAGCAGAGACTGTATCTGCTAGGAGCAATGGGCTTCAGTCCTGACCGAGGCTTTGAAGTGTTCCTGTCTATCCACCTACACCCACTAAATAAAACAAAGAAGATTTGAGAAAAGACTGGAAAACAAGGAGAGAGTACAGAAGGTCATGGGGTAGACTTCAGGCCCACAGCACTTTATAGAGAAGTTATGGAGCCTCTACAGGAGTCAGAGGCACAGGGACAAAGAAGTCGCTGTAAGCTACTTTCATTACAAGATTGTACACTGGAAATGAAAATGTCACCCCAGAGCGAAGTGTTAACTTAGTTACCCTACAGACAACTTCAATTGAAAAAGAATTACAGGTTTAAAAGAAAAGAGAAGAACCTGTCACCGGGGCTAAGAGCAGCTAGTGTCTCTTCAAGGGCAGAAAATGTTAAAGGCTGAACTGCTGCCAAAATCCATGCTGAAGCCAAATCCATCAGGGACATTCTGTTTCATCAATAAACTCTGGATCGGGCCCTTCTTTTCCGTTTTGTTCACTGCACTGAGCAAGAAGGAGTGGAAAGAAAAATGAGTCACTCTTGTAGGAAGCCGCTTGGCCCCCTTTGCCAGGTGGTCTGCTGACAGCATATTGCTCTGTAGGGCATGTTATATCTCTGCGCTTTTCTTATCAAAATGTCAATACTTTCTCATTGCCTTTGAGTGTTCCTAGGAAAGTACATACAGACTGCAGGAAATGAAAGTCATGAGATCCAAAGAGCTGAGATAGGTGCTCCTAGGAAAAGTCCCAAAGTAGAGGCAGGAACCTGAGCAAAAGGATAAACAACTGTTATTTACTTGTTTTTGTATGGCTGTAGTTGTGTTTTTGAAAGGCAGGAATAGAAGTTTGGTGCCTGGTTCCCACTGTGTTATGAAATCTGTTGAAGTCAGGAAAAGTAACTAACAAGTCCCACTGTCAGCACTGAAGAATGCAGCAGACTTTCCCTTCCACCATCCTTTATTTTGGCTTCACAGCTGAGCAGTTTAGTGAGTTCCCTGTCACTGTCAAGTGAAGATTTGCAAAGTTCCTACCCACATTTCCCTTCTCGTGGGTGAATATCACTGCTGTTGCCTAGGAAAAGAGACACATCTGTGGCAACATACTGGTCGCTCTCAGTCCATGAACACTTTGCCACGATTTCAGTGGGTCTGGGTTTCACTCTCGTGCTCCCACTCTGCCTCGGCTTTGTTCCCATTTTGTGTGTGTGATACTGGGCATTTTGAATTCATAACATCAAAACAGCAGAAGGAAGCACTAAAACTTACTTACTGTTTGGGCTTCTCCTCTGTCTAAACTTGTCCTCTCATCAGTGTAGGTATAAGCTGTATCAAAGATGTTGTCCCTACGGTCCTACTGCTGTAGCAGCTATAAGGCAGTGCTGATAGTACAGAACTGTGCCCCTGAATCTGACCCTCCTTCTTGCATATTGCAAAAAAATTAATAATAACAAAAATGTATCCAATGCTTAATTTATTTTAAAATTTTATTGTTTTATTTAATGTCAGGGGATTTTAAAGTGGAAATTATATGTTTGGCAGTAAGATTTTGCCTCAATGCTGGATCTGGAGAGCCCACTTTCCACCGACGTGCCATCGGATGCAGCTTCCCTGAGGTCCCCCTGAAGGGGTTGTTCCTTGGCACAGCTGGACTGTCTAGAAAAGACAACATAACCTCGGGCTCCATCACATTCTCCAAGGAAACTCTGTGAGCTGGTTTTCTGGGAGAGCAGTGGAGGCTGCATTGTAATATACTGTCTATAAACACAGCCTGAATTTGAGGCAAAAATGCATCACACGAGCTAAATTGATTGTTTACATAAAATGGGCTTTTTAAGTTAACAGCAAAGAATGTAAGGTGTGCAACAGCAACAGACAGTACTAGCAGCCATAACAAGCTAGTTACTAATGGGCTGGGATTTAGGCATAGTTTGAAGGTAAATTTGTATTCACATAGATGCACCAGGATAGATTTTATATGAGAAAGTCAATGAAAAGAAAAATCCAAACTGATCACAGACACTCACTTGCTATTCTGCCATATCTGAATTTTATGTGCATGTTTGGTGGCTGATCACTTGGATAGAGACAAATTTGTTTTACTTCTCTCCCTGCAGCTTGTTCATTAAAATTCTGTTTTACTCCAGCAGCCAGCATTGTGCTGCATCCTGACAACTGCGCAGAGGGAAAGTGCCACAACAGACACATGCCAGCTGTCCCTTCCAATCCAGCAAACTATTGCTTTCCCGCCTGGAAATATAGTATTTACCCTTTTCCTGGGGAAATAACATATTCTGCAGTAAGACAATAGAACACAGCTTGTTCGTACATAGTTAAAGCACACATGTGGTAAACATAACAGCCTGATTTCCCCCTGCATTGCTTCAGTTTTGCACAGATGTGTACCAAAATGATTCCTACTGATCTGTTTTTTTGGCAGCCATAAAACCTAACTCCTGTTATGCTACCTCCCACGTAGCTTCTGAGTCCCAGAAAGGTGTCTGGCCCTGTGTTCATTCCCGCAATGCCTGGAAGATACGTGTCTTCGCAGAGAGCTGCGCGACTGCCTTGTGCCGACACTGGGCATGTCTCTGTAAATTCCAGGGACACGTATCACAGCCTTATCTGCTAGATTAGGTGCAGAAATTCCTCCGTTGCTTTGAAATACTGGCATTATGCCAAAAATTCCTGGATGCCTAAAATTAAGCTTTGAGGCCATATCTAAAGAAGGGCTTAGGTACCTAAAGTGGACCTTAGATGGTATTCAGGCACCTGAGTGCAAAATGGTCACAACACAGTTACGAAATGCTGCTGTTCAGCTATTTTCCAAGCCTAGAGATGCCCAAGGTCCAGAGATGCTTTACTTTCTTACTCTAAAGTCCCCAGGTGCCTAAAGCTGTGTTTGCAGTGCCTACGTAGAACTGTCCCAGAATTGGCAAGAATGGATATGTCAGTACCTAACTCAGGTCTCAGCAACCCTAACCTTACAATTTAACACTTGAATAAAACGGTTCATTTTCTATGGTGTTGGTGGATTGCAGCACAGAAGCTGCTGGTGGTCAACATGCCTGGGGAGGAGGCCATGAATGCTGACACCTGATTCTGATTCCTTTTTCTAAGTAACTAAACTTAAAGTTCCGTTTACATTGTCGATAAATCAGTGCAGCAGTTTAAACAAGAATATTTTTATACACAGCAAAAGTATTTGCTTTTAGAAAGTACCTAAATATCTGCAACTATTGAATTCCAGCATCCTTCAGGCCGTACTGTTAGGCTATATTATATTTCAGGTGCAAAGGGAAAATGCACACAGAAAAACTCTGCAACAAGTTATGCCTGGTTGGCTTTCACATTGACTTGGTGTTTGCTCATTCAGCATTAGAGAGGTATTTGGGCCCAAACTCTAATAGGTAAAGGATCAGAACAGGAGGAGATTTTGCGTCAGTGTGTGGGCTGTGAATGCAACAAGGAGGTGATTAAATAGACACTGGCAGCAGAAGATAAAGTTAGCAATTATGAGGCCATTTCCAGGAACAGGCTGCCCAGAATAAAATTATTTTGCTTGAAATCAGCAGGTAAAAGTAAAAAAGTCTTTCAAAGAGGTCTGCTGTTGCGACAAGATTGGGCTTTCTTTCCCTTTCCTTTAGAGCTGCCAACTAAATGGTTGCACAATTTCCCTTTGCACATGTCTTGGTGATTATGTTTAATATTATTGCCCCTCTTTTCAGAGCTAATACAGCTTATGTAGAAAGTTAGGCTGGAGAGTGATACTGTCTGTTTACAATGCCACGGCAGCAGTAACAGGAGACTGTAAACTTTCTTACACCTTCTCACCCTGATTCTGTGAGCCCAGCATGAAGGGGCAGCTACCTACGACATGAACCCCTACTGCCCTCCATCATACGTAGGGTGAGGTGGCAGCAACATCACCAGACACTCTGCTTAGTGCCAGTTGTAATGTGAAATCATTAGAAACTGGGCAAAGATCACAGATTTCTTCCCTACGGGCTCCCAGATTCATGACAGATGACAACTCTTTTCAGTTGTTCCTGACATGACTGGCTTCAAAATACTTTTCTGAGAAGTGAAGACCAAATCCTGTAAATCATGCACAGAAGCCATCCAGCCCCCTACACTTTGCTTTGTTTAGCAAATATGCATGCATCTTTTTCATATTGCACAAGTTGGTTTATATTGATCAACAAGAGCTATTGAATATGCATTTATACATGCTGAGAGCACCTCAGGTGCAGGGAAAATTATGTTATGTGACATAAATGCATGAATTGCCACTGTAAGAAGACTGATGTGAAAGCTCAGCCTCCTGTAAAGACTGTTACCTGTGCAAGAACATCACTCTGCTTACACATTTCCACTGAGATTAAAACAGCAGATATTTTGGAAACTTTCAGGAGCACCTGACTTTGTAAGATTTTCTTACTACAAGAAAATACCTGAAAGATATCTGTTCTGTTAAGGATTTCACATTTTTGGCTGATATCTCATAAACATAGATACCTCATAAAGTAGTCTTTAAACGCTTCCCTCTGCAACCAAGTCCACCCCTCTGAATAGAGGGAGACTGCCAAATAATGTACTTATCCCTGAAACTGGTCTCAGCTAAATATAACACTATGATGTGATTTCACAGGTTTTAGAGTTAGTGGGGAAAATTATGATCATCTGGTCTCTTGTGCCTTTTGTGTAACCAGCATTTTGTCAGTGCTTCCTCCAAATGCCCTGACAGGTTGTGCTTCAGGGTCCAGCCTCAGTTTTGTTCCATCACTACAGGTAACACAAATAACACAATTTCTATAGGAGTCTCCATAGAGACAGATCCACCACTAAATCCAGAGCCTCATCTCTGCAGTCAAACCTTGGTACATCAAGCCTGGACACTGGATCTGGAAGCTTTACTGCTACAATGAGAGGACTGACAAAACTAGCCTGAAGCTAAGCAGAAGATAAGATTACCTCGGTACAAGGTTTTACTCAATGTTAAAGAGATAGCACAAATAAGCTCTATCTTGTGCACAAGTAAAGAGGTGGGAGGATTTTGCCTGCATGATTTTTTTAAGGAAAAACCTTTGCTGTGGCAGATAGGAGACCATAGACCCGATGACACTGATCCAGGAAAAATTGCGTGGACACCTGTAAGATCTGTGCATGCTGCTATTTCTTTAGTAGAGTTGCCATAGTGTGTAGGCACACATGCCATTACATAATAGCAACAGAATAGCTCAAAGACTTACAGGAACAGTCCAGTGTGTGGTTAGAGGACCCATGTGCTCCAAGGAGTGTTTTTGCACACAGAAGTGAGGTATTTTACAGTTATGCCAAGTAAACAATGCAGTAGGTTTGAGTGCTGATTTTTTTCCTGTGAGAACAAGTCCAAAGATATTTCATACAGGCTTATTCTTATTCTGACAAAATATACAAAAGAACAAATGGTTCAATCTTTTCTACTAAATACAGCTTGAGGCATATAATTAGCAATCTAGAGAGGATGATTGCAAGTGAACTGGCATGAAAAGTTACACTGTTATCACAGATGAAGTTGTAATATTTCATTATCATTTCATGATGCATGAATTAATTGATATTTATTCACAGAGGTGCATTGGAAATAGTGGTGCCTCTTATGATAATTATACCTATTTTTCAATCTGGGGGAGAAAAAAACTGTCTTAAATACTAAGAGTTATGAGACAGACCTTCAAAAAGCAGCATAACTACTTGTACCTACAAAAATACTGCAGTTACGTGCATTTCTTTTATACATTCATGGTTCCAGTAGCTATGCCTATGTACATATGCACAGCGTTTATGTCACATAATGATGCATGTGGGAATGTGAACATACATCTTGGGGGAAAAAGTGTTCTTAAGTGTTCTTTTTATGAGAAAGAATTAATCTACCCACTAGTGAAATACATTCACCCCTCAAGTGAAATGGCAAGAGTTGTTTGCCATCTATGAAGGTTGCATAGATCCTAAGCAGGATGGAAAAAGCATACCTGCTTGTGTGGGTTTCTCTCTAAGGATTATGTTGCTGGACCCTACAGGTATAATATCAGTCCTGGGGTTTAAATTTTTAAATTCTTAATCACTGGAAGCAAACGGCAGGTTGAGCTAAGCTGTGAACCTTTGTGTGCTTGTCAACTGCTTTGTGAAGCCCTGATCGGACGGACAAGGGCATTAGATGCAAGTATTTAGAAAGAGTTTTAGAAAATATTTGAGCAGATTTTGCCCTGTGTGTAGTTAATATTTATTACAACAGTGAAAACAGATAGAACTGGTGTTGTGTTTTCTTTGCTTCCTGAGAGTAGAAGGTACAACTCCTATATGTAATAAAAGTTGCTGATTCTGCCATGAAACCTCAGAGACATTAGGAAACACTAGGAAACCTTACAAAGGCCAGGTAGTACATGGTCAACCAGAATCAAGGTGAACAAAGAATTTGAAAAGAGGAAGCCAAAACAGAGAAGGAAGATTTCACAAGTATTGGAGGCAAAATGTGTGGCACTGAATACCCTGGAAGCACATGAAAGTAGAAAGACTGTAACCACTAAAAAGAAGATAGCCAAGAGGAACTGAATACATTTAGAAATATCCAAGTACCGCAGGGTTTCAAGTGGAAACTGCAGAGGGTCTCTCTGCAGATTCAGCTGGTCAAATGGAGCTGGGAACGGCACAACAGAAACACGAGTTTGGCTTTCAGGGCCACCTGCAAGATGCTAAAGCTAGATCCAAGAAGGTCCCTTCAGTCCAAGACTACTACACTAAAAGGAATGGAAAGAACAGCTTGTAAAGGAGGCTAGACAATAACAAACTGTGCTGTCTCCTTGGAGCCAAGTCTCATGACATCATTCTGGGAAGGCATTTCGAGGTTGGCAGGAAAAGTTCCACTAGTGAAATTGCATATTAGTGCAAATGGCACTTCTGTACATGATAACACATGTCAAACTTGGAGGGAATTAGTAGTGAATGCACAGTGATCTTCTACCCTTGAAGACACTCAAATTGAATAGCTGCATAGGTATATGATGTCAGATAGAGAGCAGTGATGCCACAGTGGAGGAAGCAAGAAAGCTGTTCAGTGTCCGTTGCAGTATGGAAGAACCTTTCTGCTGTGGAGGAGGCTGGATTACAAAAGCATAAAACTACCAATAGGTTGAAGGTTCAGAGAGGACAAGAGCAGAACAAATAGTATTCGTTTTATGCCAAATCAAGACAACAAAACCAAAATTAATCAAGGCCTCAATGGGCAGAATGAGAAGACATTCTTTATACATTCATACATCAACATATCTATACATCTATACATCAATATCAGGATTCTGTGTAATAATCAGGAAGAATTTGAATTGCTTGTTTAGGACCACTTGATTTAGTTACTGGTACTAACTCTGCAAGATTCGAATGACTGGAAAAACTGAAAGTTCTGTTTTATTTGGGAAGGGTGGTGTGGGAAAAGGGGAAGGCAAATTATCATTACCTTTCTCTAACTTCCTGATAATTTAGAGTAAATGGTCTTGAATATCTATAGAGCAAATTTCAAAAACCATTAAATGGAGTAATAGTTTGTGTCTGACATAGATCACTAGATCACACTATGGAACAGCAGAAAGGGATCTTTAAGACTCTTTCTATAATGTGTGTGTAACAAAAATGCATACTGTGATGGGGGACATCTATTTCATTCAAATGTAACAAATTGTCAACTTTGACATTGCTGGTGTGTCCTTGGAAAATTTTTAATTTTAAAGATGAACATTCTGAAATCCAAAAAGTAAGATAAAAACCCAATAATTATAGATTTGAAAGCTGGGGCATACTGAGTGCCAAGTGACAGACTTTGTTGCATTTGTCCTGTGTAAACAGAACAAACCCCAAGTATTTGCTGTCTTAAGGGACCAATTTGCTATATGGAAAATATGACCTGGATCACCTTGATTTCATCATAGCCTGCAAGAACCTATGTGGGGAAGAAAATTTTGCAAATAGAGTGCCAATCAATGTATCAGACAAAGCATCATGAAGCCCCTTAGCTGCCAGCTAGACAGATTCAGACTAGAAAAAAGATTCAAAGTTTAACCATGAACTGATGATTGGAACAATTTGCCAGAAGTTATGGTTGGACTTTCAATGGGAGTGTGTAGTGTGGTGGTGTCAGAGTGACTGCCTGGTTATTTTCCCAAAAAACATCCCTCATTTCATCCATAGCTAGTGGGTCTGAACAAGGAGTTAATTCAGGAAAATCCTATAGGCTATGTTATGCAGGGAGCTGAGGTGAATTATTACAGTATTGGAATCCTGCTATCTCTGTAACATTTAGGAAGCAAAACCATCACACCCTACAGGGCAACTACAACTGAGTTATCCTTATCTCAGTGTCTCGTTTTGGAGCACTAGACTCCCTGAAGGGTTTAGAAAACAGTTGTCCAAAGCCTCGGAGTTTGGTTTTAATTATAATTTCTCCAACTTTGGACAACTAATGTAAATCCTTTTAAATTTATGATCTTGCATTGATGGGACAGAATTCTTGGATAATATACTTTTCATTTCTTTTTTACAGAGGTCCTACTTTTTACTTCATGACTTTTCCTTGGGTTTTGTACTCATTAGATTTAAGTGCAGTTTCGTGTAGCAGAGCAGAGGTATGATTCATTGTTTGTTTGTAGGCAGGTGGTACTTTGTACGAGTATTGACTACAGAGCCTCGTATTTAGATCTATGTCGGCTGATTTGATTGATGATAGTGATTTTAGCTTCTCTTTAAAGCAAAGTGTACTTGTTATTGAAACGTTTTCTCAGAGGCTTCAAATAGGGCTACTGCTAATAAAGGTATACATATATTTTTCTCTCAGCCCAACTGAGGAAGCTGCTGTTTTGGGATCTGCAAGATCCTACTTTGTGCCTGTGTCAAAAGACACGCTGAATGCTCCCTGTCTTACTGACGCTGCTGTGGCCTTACCTTCTCAGCCACTTAGGAGACAGTAGTTCTGTCAACATAAGCAACTAGAAAATTTCCAAAGTAAATTTGGAACAAAGAAAATGCACAAGTTGTGAGGCCGTGCGATGGTGATTTGCCATGGAGAAAAAAACCAAAACCTCAGTGCCTTAACTTGCATTGCAATATGCCCCAGACCTAATCGAGGGATGCACTCTCAGAGCAAGTAGGTCTCCTGAAGAAAGGAAAGAGGCTTGCTGATGGTTTCTTGCCTGTGTGTGTGCATATCCCTCAGAAACCTAGTAATCCTGTGGTTGGCATTCTTCCTTTGAATATATTAAATACAGGTGTGATTCCCAGAACTGCTTAGCTCTGTGGTGACCAGGTTAAAGTGGTTATTGTGGTAACGTTAATGCATGGTCTTATCCAAGAGTTTGTTGGAGATCCAAGAGTAGTTCTCTCTTGTTGAAACTAGACTACTTCTCTATGGTATTAAGTAGTTGTTGAGCAAGAGGCACTGTTACCTGTGCTGTAGCTCATCACTGACATAAATTAGAGTATTTGCTGTCAATCCAATCCATTTAATGCATAAGATATTGAAGAGGGCATATACACAGGTGCCTGTTTATTTACTGGGTAGATTGTCATCTTTCATATCCATTTGCTGCTCAAGATGGAATAATGTTTGAGTTGAAGATTCAGAGCTGCAAATGTTTGATGATCATATCCTATCTAAGCAGAAAAATGCAGCCAACATCTTGCCAGCTTGTATCATTATTCTATTCTGCATTCCCTGTTACCTTGCATGTTTCTACCTACATATATAAATCATCTAGAAAACAGGGATCAGAAGTACATGAGGTAGTCATCAAAACCCATCCATCCATGAAACGAAGGTTCAAGAATATCAAAATTATTCTGATAGACATCTATGTAACAAATATGTTTATTAAACTTGTTTGTAAAAAAGCTTAAGTGATAGAGATTCCAGTGTCTCAAACTATTGCAGCTGTTAACTACCCTTCGTGTCAGAAAGTTCTTCCTAACATCTAACCTGAACTTTCTTTGTTTCAGAGATTATTGCAGAGAGTTCATTACTCTCTGAAATGGGATAGGCCATTCACAAGGAATGTAAGGAAGGGATTATTCTCTCCTTGCAGAGGTATTTTATGTATTTGCACATTACTGCACTTCTCTTCAGTTTCCTCTAGACTTGACAGTCCCATTTCTTAAAACCCTTCCTCATTGGTCATACTTCAATTCCATCTCATTGCTTTCCTCTTCTCTTTCTCTGTCTTTCTTGGACCATAAGGCCCAAAAGTGGACACAGTATTCCAGCTACAGCTTTATCAATGCTGAGTAGCGTAGAAAAATTCATTCCCATATTGTGTTTCCCTGAGTACCTTTTACATCCCCAATGATTCTGCTTTTTAACATTAAGATGGCATTTCGGGTTTGTGACTCATTGTTCTCGACAGGTCCTCCTCTCCTCTCATTTTATATTTGTGCAGTTCATAATTTTTTATAAAATATAGAACCTTGTACTTGTCCTTATTGAATTGAATCCCACTTTTTCAGAACATTTCTTCAATTTATCAAGATCATTTTGCACTTCAATCCTGTTCTTCAATTTCATTACAGCCTGGCCAGTTCTGGATCATCTGCAGATTTAATAAACGCATATTCTATTCCTTCATCCAAGTCATAAGTGAAAATATTGGCTAGGCCCAGGACAAACTGGCTGAAATCTACTTGTACATCCTTCTGTTCTGACATTAAGTTAAAAACAGTTTTGTATGCACCCTGTAACAGTTTCACGTAGATTTTTGACTTGCTTATGAAAGTTTTATATGAAGCTGTATCAAAAGGCTTTCTAAGATATATGACCTCTCTGGTTTCTTCCTTATCCCTGCAACCTGTTAAAACAGTTTGACATGATTTCTTCTTGCCAGATGCAAATAGACTAGGATTCCTCAGCCTGGAAAAAAAAGATGGCTAAAGTCCATAAAATCCTGGAAGATGGGAAGAAAGTATAAAACAAATGATTGTTCACTGTCTCTTATAAGGCAAACAAATGTCTTCTGCTGAGCTTTCGAGGCTTCATCTGACTTCCACAGCTCTCCCAGCTGGGTTCTCATGTCTCCGTATCTGGGACTACTATTGCTCTTATCTCCTCCTTCTGCAGGACCATCATTGAGGTAATAATTTTCTTTACAGGTATCGTTTGGTGATAAATAAAAGTTCATATAGCTCAAAGGATTAACGAAATAATACAGGTTTTCTTCACTTCATCCCAACTACAGAAAATATGCTCCTTAAGCAAGATAGTTACTTATTTACAACAAGAGTTTCTGAGCCAGTGATATTTACCAGCCAAGTCTGTGATGTTTACCAGGCACTAAAGAACTATTTTCTGGTCTGTACCATCTCTGATTGAAGAAATTTGCTCAGGTTCCCATGAGGGCTACACAGCCTAGATCAAGACTAACAAGCAGCAGGTATGAGCAGGCTACAGGGAATGCCTGATTTGAATCAAGAAATGAATATTTGAGAGGAAATACATATCTCATCAGTGGGGGGAAAGTGTAGAGTTTAGAGGGGAATGAAGGCTTTCTGTACCTCAGGATCAGTTGAAAAAGGGGAAAAAGCATCTATGGACAGAGGTTTTAAATGATGTTTTCATCAAATACTGTGGGAAGGCTTATTGGAAGAATTAAGCACGAGTTCATGTGTTGGTGACAAAAACATAGACCAGTTGCTCATCTAAGGGGTGTTCATATGTTTCTGACTTACTCAAAAGAATCAGGGGAAAAAACTTTTAAGAGCAATCTTTCACTAAAAAAAGGCCAATGGGATTGAGGCTGTCACCAAAGATGAAGTTTAAAGTGGAGTTTAATTTTATCTTTGATATTTCAAATGTTTCCTATTGGACTGAGACAGGACAACTGTTCTACAGTCTGCCATTCAGCAGCCACACAGTACTGCACTAATTGCATCACTCTCTTTCATCAAGCAAGCTTTGCCTCTTCTGCTTTTAAACTGTAAATAAAAACTTTTAGGGAGACTATCACATGGTTTGTGCTGTGTGAACACATTATACTATGATGGCCAGGCTCAGCTATGTCTTCTAGGTGCTACAGAGAGCAAGTAGATAGCAACCACATGTAAAGTATGACCTTCATGACTAATTAATATTCCACCAATAAGAATCCTTTCTATTTTGATTTATAATCCATTACTGTATTCACCCCTTAAGGTCAGTCTTGGATATACAAAGCTTTGTAGGAAAACAAGATATATTATATTTTCTTCTGTTTGTTATTAATACATAATCTGGGGTCCTGGAGAAAAATAGAAACCTCTTTTTTGGGAAAAAAAAAAAAGGACTGGTTTTCTCAGACATTATTTATCCAGTAAATTTGATTATATTAATCAATAAAGTAATAGAGATAATGTTCTTATAGTCTACCTGAGTCATTATTTAGACTATTCCTTTATGTTTCTTTTATAAGAATTTTGATACCTTGTTATTCTGAAATATTTGAGTAACCTGAGACCAAGAATGATAGCTCTTTATTTGTTCTTCTTTTCTGTCAGTCTCGTATTCTCATTAGATTCTTGTTACCTATGCCATGACAACAGTATTCTAATTTATCTGTTTTTCTGTTCTCTGGTAATGAATTAACGATGATGGGAACCATAGCAACTGAAGCAAAAACTTCATTAAGCAAGAACAATTTTTCAGTTTACACTGTACAATGTGAAACTGCTTTCAGTAACAGTCTTCCACTGAATGATCATAACTAGAAAAAAGAAAGCAGTTAAGCTGAAGCCTGGTGCAGAGGAGTCTGTATTTCAAACTGTGAGATGTTGACCAGGTTTCCACCTTAAGAATAATTGTCAAAGATATCCATTAAGTGTCAAAAAACACTCAGAAACTTCATAAGTTTCAAGAAAACATTTGGCAGCATTCGCCGTGATTCATCCTGAAATGTTATTATAGGCCAACAAAAATAGTTAACACCATCAGAGCTTTGTTTTAAAGAAAGTTTTCCCAGTTGAAGTAAATGTAGTTGGAACTAACTGTCTAAAGCATAGACGACTGCTGTCAGAAAAGCATCTGTTCCATCGCCCTGTGTTTTTGACATTGGCAACAGTATTACAAAAAGATATAGGCACGGACATAAGACATAAATATCTAGGGCTTGATGACAGTTTAGCCTTTCTAAATGAAATCTCACCCAACACGTGAGGATGGAGGCCTACCTACTCTTGCAAAAAGGATGGAGTTAACAATCAGCTGTGACAAAACAACATTAGTGACATCCCCAGCAATTTACCATTCAAGAAATACTTCGGAAGATAAAAGAACTCAAAAATGAATTAATAGTGGGAGCAAATGTCCCAGCCAGAAAGATCAGCTGTCCAAGGCTTTCTGTAAGCAACAAACTAGATCATCTGAAGCACATGAACTGATACAAGGGCAATTCAATTACCCTGTTATCTAACGAGAAAGGAGGACAAGAAGTGACCAGCAAGTTCTTTGAGTTCATTGTGAACATTTTTTTTTTAATAAGGAAAGCAGCCTTTTCTAACTAATAAGGCAGAACTGATTAAGAACACGAGGGAGAAAAGCAACTTAGTGGGAGTGATCATAAAATTGGAGAGCTTGTGATGCGTAGGAAAGAGGCAAAAGAGCAGCAAAACAAAACCAGTTTGCATTTGAGGAAGACTGACTTCAATAAACTCAGAGATCTGGTAGGTATTAGCCCATAAGAAATAAGTCAGAAGCGTACATGGCACAAAGTGAGATATAAAGAGAAAGAGACACAGAAAGCACAAGAAAAATTCCTACAAGTAGTGGCTAAATAAGACTAGGAAGGCGTAATCTCTGTTGCTCAACAAGGAGGGACACTGAAGACATTGAGAAGCCTGAAGTGTTTAGTGGTTCTTTTACTCAGTTCTCACTAAAAAGGTCAACTGCAAGTATGGGACTAACACAATTATTACTGGAAACCAAAAAGATTCAATCTCAGGCTGGAATAGAGAAAGAGGAAAATGCAGAGCACATAGCTAAAGAGGATAATCTCAAATTGGCTAAGCTTGGTAAATGTTATGGTAGCATGACTAAAGAAATCTTAGAGTTATTTCTGAGACTTCATGAAAGACAGGTGAGGCACCTGCAGACAGTAAAGGAGCGAATGTAGTACCTGTCCTTTGAAGTGGGAAAAGGAAGCAGTGAATACAAAAGCATAAGAGATATTCTGGATCAGGACAGAGGTCATTGAGCATAGCCAGTGTTAAATACCCAGGTAAAAGTATAACAAGTAGAGAGCAAGTGTGTAGTGGTACTTCCCAGCCTGCCAGGGTCTAGCTCAGGGGCAGGTTCATGAACCAGACACAATCTTGATATTTAATAACACTGACAGGCTGTTGTTCCCTGAATTCATCCAGTAGGTTTCTGAACCTTTTTGCAACATTAGCATCCTCGGTACCCTGTTGTGAGGGTTTCCATAACTTAACTACATATCTTGTAAAGAAGTATCTGCTTCTGTTTGCCTTGAATCTGTTACCTCTCAGTTTTATTTCATTCTCCGTATTCGAGATTGGTGCCTGGGAGTGCCATAGGTTGTTCAAGCTTAAAATGGGAGTGGAGTAAACCAAATTTCAGAGGCTTGCAAGACAAATGGAGATAGTGACAACAGAAACCAGCTGAGTAAAAGCTATAATACAAAACTGTGACTTTGACCTTCTTCCTTAAACATGTCAAATACTGAATGTCCCGCTAGAGGATATCAGAGAATCTACCCAACTAACAAATCCCCAGTCACAAGATAGTCACATTTAAACTGCTTTTGCCCAACTAAAGGCAAAGTATTTGCTTTGAATCTTGACCCTGAGCTCAAAGATGAGGAAGACTAAAAGGCTTCTAGATGACTACTATGCATAGAGGTAATTTAGCTTTTTGTATTGTGAGCTGAAAAAAAATCATGTCAATTTTACATGTGCTGTCCTAGTCATGGGATCCATTTTAAAGGCTGTAAAGAGTTATCAACTCAATGTCATCATAGCAACGTAAACCAGATTTTCAAAAATACCAACAGGAAAATACAGGTGGTTTGAGTAAATAGTGTTTGGAAAGTGTATTACTGATAAATGCTGTTGTTGTGGTGGTGTTTATAGTGTCATGATTGTGTTTAACTCAAGAACATTTACTTAAGTTATGGACATGATTAATGTTTTGTGAAAACCTAGACACCTGAGAGAGTTTAAGATAACTAAACAAATTTTCAAGTACTTAGTGGCTTCCGTTGACCAAATACACTGCAAAAGAACTTTGAAAAAATGTTATTTAAAAAGTCTATCGTAACAAGGCTGAAAGTTTTAAGCAAGAACATGGTCAGTGGAGATCTATAGCATAAAGATTAACATGAAAACATGGTCAATGCAGAATTATCTACATGCATAATTTTGCAATGGCTTTGTACAGTTTTTTTTGTCTCTAATATGGGTCTTATATGAAATATACTATTATTACGTTTGAAGATAGATACTACGTAATATTCAAGGATTATTTCTCCTTAAAATAATCTGTAAGAACCTCACTGTTATGCCTCTAAAGTAACAAATCTGCTTTAAATTTTAACAGTTTAACATATCTCTAGAGAATTCCAGTAGAAATGAAAGCCTTAGATTTCAAATAAAGCAAAATTCTGCTAAGTAGCTTCATAAATATGATGGTTCAGCAAAGGGAGCCATGACATTTTTAAAACGATCAGATGAAACTCTGCCTGGTCATTATCTGAGAACTGTTGCACAGATTCAAACCCCTTTGACTTAAGTGGAAGAACTGTGGTTCAATTATCACAACATATAAGAAAAAAATGTCTTCTTGTCTTTGAAGGAATATGTAAATATTAACAGAGATCTAATCTCCTCTTCAAGCACCAGTCTGGCTTCAAGCACCAGTCTGGCTTCAAGATATTGGCCAAGATTGAATCTGCTTACTTTGATTCCTAAGCCGGAGTGCAGGTGGAATCAGAAGATAGCTGCAGACAGTGGTTGGATTATAGGGAACAAAAAAGAAACAGATAGGACAAAAGCTTAGGGTTGGTTTTTTTTTTTGGTTACTTCTTGAGACTTTTATAGCAAAAATGCATTCTGGAAGAGTGGCTACTGCTATGGGAATATAAAAATTTCATCTTTGTTTTAGAGCTCCAGATATGAATACATGCCTTTTTTCTCTGTTAGTGCCATTCTTTTCTGATGATGCTACATGTCTATCGCGTTGTGGTCACTTTATCAGGGAGTAAACAACCTTAAGATTACACTTATCACAGCAAGGTAAAATTTTAACTGCGGCTGTGATGAATAACTTTTTGAAGCACAGAATATTATGTACAACTCTGTCTTAGAGAGGAAAGAAAGTTTCTTCAAACTTTTCTATAATGTGGTGTTTTGAAGGAGTTCCAAAATTAATCTTGATGGATAGATTCTTTAATTTTTTGGCATACATGTTCACATAATATATCTTTTCCCCTCTGTGAGGTGAAACGGTAATGTATCCCCCCAGAAGAAAGTAACTATGCTTCTACCTAAGAGGCATACATTACAGTTGCAACACAGAACATGCTAATACTACTTTTTGCCTCTCTTTTTCTCCAATACAAAATTATTGTACCCTAACTTTTGTGATTTAGTGGTCTGCTGTGACTAAAAAAATAAAAGTATAAAAGACATAAATCATTCTCTCTATTTACAAAAAACCTAATAATTTTTGAGACAAAACCAGATCTTAATTGGTAGACAATGCTGAATATGGCTGTTATGAAAAAAGCTGAATTTCTAAGCAGGGCAAGGAAGTCCAGCTAAAAAGCATAGGAAAATGTAATGTTCAGAAGCATAACTGTTTGATTATTTCTTACAATGACCTTAGGCTGATAAAACAGAAGCAGTATAAAATAGGGGTAGAGGAAGAATATGGACTTTTACACATTTTCATGCCACTGCAGAAGGACAAAGTTTTGGGTTACAGAAATAGAAGGCATCCAAAAATCACTGGAAAGTGTATTTTTTTCCAGATGTTGAGCATATGTAGGAAACTAGCATAAACTCACTTAATTCCAGTGTGTAGACACAGGTAAGATTTCATGAAAATTTAAAAGTGAAGAATATGTTTCAAATTTTGCCAAGATCTTTATAGCAAAACTGTTTTGGGTGTGAGGCTTCACCATGCCAATGGTTATGGTGTTTACTTTATCCTGAAGACATGAATACAAAACCTGAATGTTAACTCCAGAGCTTGCGAAGGTAAACTAATAAAGTTGAGATTTTGTTGATGAATTAAATCCCATGAAGTTCAGGGAGATATTGAAATTATGGGTTTTGAGAGGCCCAAAGGCTACTTTCCACATTTTTAACACTTTGAAAAGCCAAAAGTATGTTGGAAATATGCCTGAAGTAGACCTGGATGCTGTTAACTGTATGATGCATGGGGAGAAGGCAAGTTTTCTGGGGAGGTGTTAAACTAATCAAAATTACATATTTGACCTCCAAAAAGAGCTGGCTCATTGCAGCCAACAGGATGTAAAAATGTTGAGAGAAGCCTGCATCCTCTACAAAAAGCAATGAAAGAAGTGGTTGTGACAGTGGGAGTTAGAAAACAAGCTGAAGGTTTTCTTTGGACCTAGAAGTGTTCCATGCTGGCCTCAGGCTTACATTTTTTATCCCCTCAACCAGAAAACTTCTCTCACCAGATAACCACCTCAAGCAGAAAAAGTGAGATTCTAGCCAGGCTATTTTGTGGCTGCTATTTACGTGCTGCAAACATTTACTGTGCATTTGCTAGTGTTTGCTGCTGGAATATCAACAGACCCCCTGCTTTCTAACGATCTTCATTGGTAAAGGCAGACCTTGTGAATTTAACCACTACTTTTATTGTGCCATGGATGCATTATCAATTGTATCAAAAAGTACTCACGTGGTTAGGTTTTCCTGCTATTAGTTTCATTACCTTTCAGAGCTACCAAGAAAGAGCCAATTTACTCAACGTGTACAATCTGTGTGAACACGACTGGGAGACTGCAGTATAACCTGAACTTTCTGATATCCTGAAGATCTTTTTGGGTAGAGATAATGCGATTTCTCTGTGCAACAAACTCAAGGCCAACAAGCAAATTTATAGCCATGATTTTACATGTCTGAGCATGTCTGGAGATAAAACCAAGCTATGCAATCTTGGACACCTTGCATCTGTTCTGAAAACCCTAACTTTCTCCTGAGCCTCTGTGCAACTTCTAGGGTTACTAGGTGGTATGAGGGCTGTTTTTCATGGTGCCTTCCATCTCACACACCTGTGTTGTATATCTGGTGGGAGAAGATTACTACAAACCTCAGGTACCTCTGGAACCAAATGTGATTATGAAAGTGAGCAACAGTCTGAAAAGCCTCAAGTTTCTTTCATAGGGCCAGTCAACTGCTAGCCAAGAACATCGAAGAAGATCTTCAATGAAGGCAGGAAAGGTCAAGGTTTCCTGCTTAGCGAACAAACACAATGCACAGTTTATCTCTGTGAGAAAGAAGGTATTCATTTATGAAGGCATTGTCTGTTTAAAGTTTCTGCCAAATTGTTTCTGAATTCCTTAGTGGTAAAATTCAGATAGGGACCAAAAATGTTTGATACTGGCCTCATGAATGATTGCTATGTCTTATTTGAATATGGCTTTTTTAGCTGCCCTCCAAGACTTCTTGCAAATGTTTTGATATATTTGGGAGGTATGTACAAGAAAGTTTTTGGAAGGATTATTTTCTCAGAACTGCTTTCATGGTATTCATATGCATCCAGACGTATGCAATCCGTTACAGCTGTTACAGAAGTAGTGTCTGAACCTTCACATAGCTTTCGTAATATCTGTGAACCTCCTCACACTGTTTATGGAGAGTACCTGACAAGCTATATTCTGCCAGATCAGAACATCAGTGTCAGCAGGGTGAGCAAACAGAGGAAAACTGAATGGCCTGCATGAATATTGAAGGCATTATTGTGTCTAGAGAGGCTAGTGAAAATATCAGCTTTGAAAACTTGAAAGCTTTAGTTTATTGCTTAGACCCTCTGCAGGAGTGCTGTAGAGAAATAATCATCCAACAGCCAGCCAGCATCAGGAATCGAAAACTGCTGATAGAAACTTAAAGGACTTTTCCAACATGTATCCATTTTCAGGCATTTTTGAAGCTGAAGAAACTATGGGAAGCTTTTCTCTACAGAGAAAATAAAGTTAGAAAATATGAACTTAATGTTCTTTTTGCCTGGAAATATGGTATCGAGCATTGCAACCACTAGTAACTTTGGCTTAAGGAACCATTTTCAAATGGCTTTTTCTCGGTTTATGGAGGGCTTTTACGAAGACAATTGTTTCCACTCAGTGTGTGAAATGTGATTAATTGTAAGTGACTTTGATGGATGCTGCTTCTGAAAGCAATGAAATTCAGAAGGGACTTAATCAATTGTGTATGAGTATCATATCCATAGATCAGAACATGTATAACCAGGGCAGAAAAAACAGCTACGCAAGCTAAGCACAGAGCGCATAGGGCTTTTAAAAATCCTTAGAAACAAGGTGGAGATCACAACCCTGATCAGCAAGTGAACCTGTCAATCTTGAGTTCTCTCCAGAAGCTTCTGAAGGTTATACCAACGAGCCAGATAGATAGCTTTTCTGCAGCAGAATTGAGACTTTTAGGGCTTAAGAACTGAGCTATTCCCTTCAGGCTGACTAGCAGCTGAGGCTTTGAAAAAATCAACAATAGAATATCAAAAGAGAGAACTTCTTTGTTGGCGGTTCCTGGGTCCCTGAAAACATGGCTTGGTTGAGAGATGAGAATCTGTCTCTTTCACAACTTTGTATCAATGCCCTAAAAGTACCGTGGCATATGACTCCTGGCAATTTAAGTAGTGGCCATCTCACAAAAAGCTCTTGGTGCCTTAAAAGAAAGTTCTTGGTGTCTTACTTTCAACACAAACCAGGCAAGCAGCCAAATAAAAGAGCCAATTTCATTTAAAAAAAAAATAAATAAAGCAAAACAGGCTTTTTAAAAATAAAACCTCTTTTGCAAGAGCAAGCAGGGTTTAACGGGACTGTTAATTTTTGCTGTCCTTCTGATAACAGGGCTTTTGACCAGCCAGAGGTGGAATATGGGGAACAGAGGCCACCCAGCCTGCCTGGGACCCAGCTACCAGCTGGGGCAATTAAGGCCACTTCTCTTGCAGAGGAAAATACCAGAACCGCAGGTGCTCTCACCTCCAGGATGCTGAAACAGAGAACAGTCTGCAAAGGACAGCTTTAACTGAATGCATTAAAGCCCAACTTTTCACCTCTGTGCTTTGTAAATATCTGATGCATGTGCGGCAGGATGATCCACACAAAGGAAAAATGAGCGTGTCTCTACAGAGCAGGAGAGACACAAGAACCGCCAAACTTAAGGAATGCCAAACAACTGCAGTTCTGTTGTCCAGGAAGCATTGGGAAGTGTGAATAAATATTACAAGAAAGGGAAATGCTGAAGTACTACTAAATAAGCTGGGCTGATCTCAAATATATTTCTTAGAATGATAAATGAGGTTTTGTGTATAAAGGCTTAGTTGTTAGTTATTTTACTGTACTCAGTTTGGGGCAGAGTATTACCCAAGCTCTTTTCACACCTAAAGTCTGGGAAAGTTTTGAACAAATGCCATGTCTAAGTTAGATATATCTTGACCAAATGTAACAAAAAATGCACTTTTGGAACATCAGAGAAGTCTTTACATGGACATTGGACTTGATTGGAGATCACTTCTGTTCTTCCCTGCCGTCTCTTTTAAAAGCTGAAAACCAGAGAAAGTCTTCTAACTCAGTATAAGATGTTTGTGTGCTCTTAATATGTATTTTTTTAATATTGAGTAATAAAATTTTGCTTCAAATAAAGTGATTCTTTACTATTGCATTGTATATTCTCTTTGAACCAGTCTGTTGGGATAAAGAAACACCAGGGCAGTAAAGGTAGACATCAACAGTCTTTGAGCCTACCACAGACATTTTACTGAGAAACATGAATTAAAAAAAAAAAATCTATTGCAAGAACACAGGTCCAGGCTTGCTGAAATGTGCTTGAGCAAGTCTAGGCATGTTCTATATTTTATGTTTTAGTTTTATAAACTGCATCAGCAGCCAGTTGTGCTGCTCAAAACCAACAGATTATAGTTCTCAGCTCTGTTCAGAAGATAAGCCCTTGCCATGGTGAGGTAGAAAAACATATGGTGATACACAGAGGCAACTGAGCAGGGGTCTTGCAATAGTTGAGTGTGCTGTGTAGTACCAGAGGCATTTTCATTTAAAATTCATAGCTTTTCTAGGAAAGGAAGCACAGATTGTGAAAGTTCATATAAATCAAAATATTTCCAGCAGTTGTTTTCTGCTGGGCACACAGCAAGCCATGCGCTGTGTGTGCATTCAAGTGGCTTGCCAAGTCCATAGGCAGATATTGTTTCCCAGGTCTAGCTTTGCTGACTGGAGATGGTACCGTCCCTGCCTCCCAGGCCAGAAGTCACTTCCCCCGTGGCTCTGCTGGCTGGGGGCTCTTTGGATGCTCCATACCCTACCGCAGGCAAAGCCACTTCACCCATTGTCATTGGCAGGTTAAAGTCACTGGCTGACTTTGCCAGATAAGATATGGTTAACAGATCCCTTCAGCTGGCAAAACTGTGTGAACAGGAGCAGTGCGGCAATGGCAGACCACTAGGATGGTACCATCTTCAGCTGGTCCAGCTGTTTGCAAAATGAAGATCTGTCTGTGATTTCCGTAGATGGCCTCGAAAGAGTCAGCTGTCTGGAAAGTAGTTGCAGGGAACATATCAAAGTAGATATATTTTATTGTCAGAGTCCATAGACACCACATGGCATAGCTGTGCAGTGTCTGTACTTCCATGCTGTCAAATGACACATTGCTTTTCTCTTTTCTGGCCATAATGCTGACCAAATTGCCATGCATGGGCAGTTAGTAGTACTAAAGTGAGTAGTACTAAGCTTTCAGTGAAGATACTTCTCCTAGGTTCCCAGAGCTTATAGCCATCAGTAAATTCATTTTCTCTGGAGATTAATAGAGCTCAGTCTTACACATCTTAGTTACTTATGCCAGGTTTATACGTAATGTGTAGCTTCAGACTTCTCATCTGATTTTAGAGGTCTAACATCGTATCCATAAAATCCACAAAATTAAAACAATAATATAAAGTGGAAGGAGTTTTTAACACAGCTTTCACAATCATCATTATCCAGAAACCTAGTGAAGGTCATCCAGTGCCCCCAAAACAAAGTCTTCCAGTAACTGCTATCATGGAAGACTGGGTTGCATCACCCTTTCACAAAATTATGAAGCTTCATCATGAAACAATTAGATTCTTCCCTCCCACTGGTCTAGAACAGCAGTACACTCATGGTTATCAACTCTTTTTAAAAATCCAGCAAAGATTTCCTCATGACCAGATGAAAACCATTTATCTCTTTCAAGAATATTTTTGGCTAAAGCCAAACTACACGGATGACAGGCCATGTCCTAGAAAACCTTTTTTCCCCTACTGCAGTTTTAAATCATTTTTCCTGTATTTGGCTGACCATAACACTGGATAATAAGGTAGAGAAGATCTTAATGTGTGGTACAGCAGTATCAATACCTGTATCTCTTTTCATGTCCATGACAGTCAATAAAATATATGTTTTTCAACAAAATTTTTGTTCTCCAGAAGCACTAGAACCTCCATATTCTTTCTTTGTGCCCACCAGCTCGTCTGTTTTAAATCCCTCTTTCTTGCCATCCGTGTTCATTGATTCATGGTCTTTGTGCAAGAGGCCAGCATAAAGATGTGCAGCAAGGGTGTCATCATTGTAATTGAGCATCGATTATTTAAAGAGCACAGTTGTTACTTTGGTTGATGAGACTATCTCTCAGACTGACATCCACTCTGAGAATAGAAACTTGGGGTAATTTACCAGACCCTTTTTATACCCCTTATCAGAATTGGGTTTACCTTTTATAGACCTGCAATACTACAGTGTGGGATTAGGTTCCTGCAATGGGTGATACACTCAGTGCTTTACTGAATGATAAAGACAATACCTTGATGATTAGATATCTGTGAATATTGACCTGTAATGAGAAACATGTTAAAAAAGCACGGGTTGGCTTTTATACTGAAAAAAAAAGATATGCTTGGCTGTGCTGGAAAAAATACCTTTTTATTTAATTTTATTTCATTTCATTTTTTTCCCAGAGAAAACTTCCACCCTTTCTATCATACATCATCTTGATCTTCCACTCATGCTGACAGAGAGAGGATACAAATGATTTTTAGAGCTCCACAAGGATAAAAACCAGCAGGGATTATTAAGCTCTTTCTTAGCTGGAAAATGCTATGCTTCAGCATCTGGTTAATAAATATTTATTTTGTTTCTAATTCTGTGTGTGAGCAAGACTCCATCATGTTTATTTGAACAGACAATATTATGGCTAAAAGACACATTTCCAGAGGAGGATATGTTGAAGAGTATGTGTCACACCTTGGATGAAACTGAGATTTTTAAGGAGTGAAACATCTCTTTTTTTTTTCAGCAGCCAAAAAGTATAGAAGAACTTTGAACAGAAAGCAAATCACATCTTCACTTTTGGACTGAGATTCTCTATAATCCAGAATGAAAATAAAAGGCCCAAGGCTCTCCTTTCTGATGAGGATGAACATTGGCAGGAAAACTGAATATGCAACAAGTATCCTTACACAGTGCTGATGAGAAGCGTATCTTTTGAGGGATGAATGTTCTGCGTAACATGCTTTGGCCTTGGACCTAAAACACAAGATGGCTCTGAAGTTTCTGTAGCCTTGAAAGCTAGTTACAGGATATTCACAGATTCATTCAGTTGTTTTCTTGTGTTGCTGAAGTTGTCCTTAGTCAGCAACACATAGAAGGGAAGCAAGTATTTTAGCCACTTAAATATAAAAAAAAAAAAGATTAAGAAAATGTCACAGAATGTGAAGAAGATGCTGCTGTAGCCTGGAGACATTCATCTCAGTAGAAGGCTGGATACGAATAGAGGAATGGAAAGGCCACGACAATCCCATTATAATCAGTACTGCTAAGCAACTTAAATACAGGGGTTGCTGCCAAATTCACCATAATAAATGAATTAGATGTGTTCCCTGCCTGGGAAAAGCTGGGTGGGGATAGATGTACATCATGTGAGTAAACTGAAAAGGCCTAATCTTCAAGATATTACACTGACAGATCTTTTAGAATTAGAAATGACATACAGTGATAGGTGAAATTTTGTATTAATAACTGCAGCTGTAAATCCATGGATGCAAAATTGTTAGCAGCTACTCAGACTTCTATTGATAGGGATGTAAAAATAGACCATTTTCAGCTGTTGTGTACTGCTAGCTGTTTCCGATGGGCAAAATGCTGAATCTGCTCTGTGGTGTTTTTTCATTTGTGATCCAGAATTATATAATGCAGTCATACTGACGTTTAATAATGGTGTTATTATTGTCCTGAAATACTTGCTCCCCAGCTGCAAAGCAACAGCATTTTGTTCACCCTCACATGCTGTGTGGCTTCCCATAGATGAAATGGTATTTATGCTTGACAAACATGCCAATTAGTACCTCAGGTAAGATGATGTGCTTAGGAAGAGTTGAAACCCATCAAAATGAAGGTTAATCTACACCAAGAGATGAACTGTCATTCAATCATTGCTAGAAAGGCTGCAGAAGTCTCAGCAACCAACAGAGGTGACGGTCCTTTTTGGTTGGTTGGTTTGTTCATTTGTGTATTGGGTTTGTGTGGCAAGGTTTTGGTAGCAGGGTGGGGTACAGGGGTAGCTTCTGTGAGAAGCTGCTAGAAGCTTCCCCTATGTCCAATAGAGCCAGTGCCAGCTGGCTCCAAGATGGACCCACCCCTGGCCAAGGCCAAGCGCATCAGTGACAGTGGTAGCGCCTCTGTCATAAGGTATTTAAGAAGGGGAAAAAAACCCTGCACAATTGCAGCCAGAGAGAGGAGCAAGAATATGTGAGAGGAACAACCCTGCAGACAGCAAGGTCAGTCAAGGAGGGGGAAGAGGTGCTCCAGGCACAGGAGCAGAGATCCACCTGCAGCCCATGGAGGACCCCACGCCGGAGCAGGTGGATGCCCGAAGGAGGCTGTGACCCTGTGGGAAGCCCACGCTGGAGCAGGCTCCTGGCAGGACCTGTGGCCCCATGGAGAGAGGAGCCCAGGCTGGAGCAGGTTTGCTGGCAGGACTGGTGACCCTACGGGGGACCCGCATTGGAGCAGTCTGAAGAGCTGCAGCCTGTGGGAAGGACCCATGTTGGAGAAGTTCGTGGAGGACTGTTTCCCGTGGAAGGGACCCCACGCTGGAGCAGAGGAAGAGTGTGAGGAGTCCTCCCCCTGGGGAGGAAGGAGCAGCAGAGACAGTGTGTGATGAACTGACCGCAACCCCATTGCCTGTCCCCCTGCACCACTGGAGGGGAGGAGGCAGAGAAATCAAGAGTGAAGTTAAGCCCGGGAAGAAGGGAGGGGTGGGAGGAAGGAGTTTTAAGATTTAGTTTTTATTTTCTCATTACCTTGTTCTGATTTGATTGGTAATAAATTAAACTAATTTCCCCACATTGAGTCTATTTTGCCCATGCTGGTAATTGGTGAATGATCTCTCCCTGTCCTTACCTCGACCCCTGAGCTTTTCATTATGTTTTCTCTCCCCTGTCCAGCTGAGGAGGCGAGTAATAGAGCGGCTTTGGTAGGCACCTGGTGTCCAGCCAGGGTCAACCCACCAGTTTGTTGTTCTTTTTCTTCCTTTTTTTCTGAGGATAGTGTTTAACCAAGTTATGGTACAGACACATCTTTCCTGGTGGTATAAAACAAGCTGCTGCAATGCGCTACAGACTTGCTTTTAGGAAAACAAACAAACAAACAAGCCAATTCCCATGCTAGTCAGAGAAAGCCTGGTTAGATCGGAGTCTGGACCCTGGAAAACTTGCTCAGAGGTCACAAATCTTGGAGCGAATGAAGAAAAGGCTGATGTTACAACGGAGGAAATTGGCAGATAGAAGCCAACAGAACTGCTAGCTGAAGCCTAGCCATTTGTGCCTTCCGAGTTCTGTATGAGAAGAGGTGGTTTCTTTGTCTGCCTTCTTCTGTCTTGTTTGTTTTAGGGCTTACTGTAGGAAAGAAAGCAAGTGTGATAAGAAAACGCTGACCATGGTGCCGCTGAGCTGTTTGTAAAAGGGCCAAACTCACTGCCAATGTAATTCAACACAACTGCAAGTGATGGAGCTAACCCAGGGGTGAATCTGGCACCCTTTATTTTTCAGCTGTTTTGGTACATATCATTAGACAAAGAAGCTTGCATTAGCCCATTAATGTATGCTATGGTTTTAATCCATTGCGTATGTATTGCATTCATTTTGGTGTAAAACTATTAATTATTAGGGCTGAGTGAAGGGGGAGCATTCATTTCCTTTTTTAAAAAATTCATTTTCTCTGGATACACACAAATTTCCAGGCTTTTCTTGCTGTAAACATTCAGTCTGCTTGTTTTAGGCTACATCCACCAAGAGCTCTGAGGGAGTACAGGGGGGACCCTCTGCCCACACTGCAATAGATGGGGAGGTTTAGATTGGATATTAGGAAAAAATTTTTCACCAGAAGAGTTGTCAAGCATTGGAACTGGCTGCTCAGGGAAGTGGTTGAGTCATCATCCCTGGAAGTATTTAAAAGATGTGTAGATGTGGCACTTAGGGAGATGGTTTAGTGGCGGACTTGGCAGTGTTAGGTTAACAGTTGGACTCGTTGATCTTAAAGGTCTTTTCCAACCTAAATGATTCCGTGATTCTATAACACTATACCTGCCCTTTTGCAGAGTTCAACTGTTCAGACTCAGCATTGCCCTAACATGGCTACATGGAAATAGGCTCATACCAGGTAAAAACATACATGTATGGTGTTTCTTGTTACTATAGGGTCCATGCATCTGCCAGGCAAAGTCATGACTAATAGCAACACTTCTTGCATGGGAGGTGTTCATGAAACCCCCAGTTTAATCACATACACACCACTGTTCATGGACTGAAGAAGGGATGGTGCATGTATGTCTTTGCTCTCCATTTCTGCCATTTCGGTTTCTTGGTTTGTGCATGTTCTTATTAGGCTTCCATCCCTTAACAACCACTTTTCTCTGCTTGTTAGTCTATGCGCTAACAGCCCTCCAGTGAACTTCTACAGCATCAGATTGCAGGGAGGATACAAATATCCTTCCCTTCTAGGATAAAAATTTCTCTCCTTCATTTGACTGACTTTTTCCTAGCCTGCGGCAAAAGGCTGTTGAGCTGTGTGCCATTAAATATGTTTCTCTGTCAGATTTTCTTGGGAGATTGTGAAGCAATTTTCTTCCTAAGTTTCTGCTGTGAAATGTTTCTTTCTTGTCCCATCCAAATCTTATGCAATCTTCTTCTTCTTGCTCTGTCTTCATCTTGTATTCTTACATTTTTTGCGCTATGTTTATTGATGTCTATGCTGAACAATCACAGAATATGACAAGAAAAAATAATTTGAGATTTTTTTCACAAAAGTCTCACTATTTTTTGCTGATTTATGGTCACATTGGGCTCTGCTTCATTTGCAAATGGCCCTTAAGGAAGCAGCAGCAATGAAGGGTACAAAGAAACCTCCTGGTGGTTTTGAGGTGACATCTTTGCACACCCAACTCATCAGTAATTTGTACACAGGGTCTGAGCTCTTCCCATCCCACCTGAATCTCCTTCTGATGATGAAAAAGGCCACACCAAAATTCACACTTTCACAGCACTGTTGAGCAAGCTAGCATTATGGTAAGTTCACATGAAGTTTGCCTTGACTCATTCTTTCACGGTTATCATACGGTCCTGTGTCATCTGATAAACCACAAAAATAATTGGAAAACCATGGAAATAATTTAAACCAGGAGCAGTAAGGAATCAGAACAGTTTGATAGCAGGGTGATTTACAGATCATTCAAACAATTCACTCTCCTTTCATTCTTCAGTTTCACTTATGTCATAAATAAATAATTCTGCGTAGTTTAGAGTGATTAGATTATCAAAGGCTTGTAACCCAGAAAGGAAAATGCAAGAAATTGAGATACATATACTGTAGTGGCTGATCACTACTCATTAACTAGCAGAATTATCTTCTATTGTTTACTGGTAGTATTTTTATTAATGAAAGGCATAAGCGAGCTTTGCCAAGAGCAAGATTTAGTGTTGGGTGAACAACTAGAAAATATTTGTACAAGAATGTTTGTGAATTCTTAATTCTGAACTCTTTCACTTTTTCCAGCTAGTCAACTGAGCAAAGGTTTTCTTACAGAAATGTGCACAAGAAGTAACTTTTAGGCCTGATTGTTGTTTAATTATGAAACAAAAAAGAAATTAATGAGAAAATAATGTATTTATTGGAAATAAACTGCAGAAGGAAAGTTGAGGTCAGCCAAATGAGGAAGAGAAAGTCTATCTAGGCTGACCTACCTCCAAACAAGCCAGTTCCAGTCCTGGGATCAGGACAGCCAGGTCAGCAAAGAGCTGTGCCAACCAAATTGAGCTAACTCATTTATACAGCTCCCGGGACCCGAATGAGGACACAGTGTGGCACCATGCCATGCAGACATACCATCCTTCTTCGTGGGCTATCTTGGCTATCTCTCTGATGGCACGGCATTGTGTAACGTAAATGTGTCCTTAGGTGACCAACCAGCACACTCAGCAAGCAAATCCCAAACAGCAAATGCTCAGACAAAGGTCTGTAATCATTTATGAATGCTCTATGATCACTGATATTTGTTCAGATGAACTGCTAAATAACAAACAAACGGGAAAAATCTGCGACCTCATTATAGACAAGATATTAGCAGAGAAAGGAGCTAATTTCAGCCCCCTCTCCCCAGTTTGTTTGCCACTGGCATATCAGCCAGCTGCCAAAAGTATAGCTGCATTTTCTGAACCTAGATTTAATATTCAAAGGAGTTTTAACTTGTGTTATTTTTCTTGTAACTCTTACCTATATGGTACGGCATACAATACGTTTTGCCCTCACTGTTGAGAAGTGTGAAATACACAACAGTTCCTTTTGATAGATTACAAACATACTGTTGTGTTCACCCATACAGAAAGCACTTCAGCCAATGTACTCTGCTGGTCTATTCATCTTAATGCAAAGGTCTGTTCGGAGTTTCACACTCTTCAGTCATTACTTATATGCTGCAGCACACAGTGAATTACTCAGTAGTGCCTGAAGATCTTTCAATCTTGGCAAAAAAGGCTTCATTTTTAGATTGAAAGTATTAATAACAATTCAAATTGACAAGAGTCTTTGACAATACCCTTGGATGTATGCGCATGTATGCACGTATTTGTGGAGAAAGAGCGACCTGAGCACATGCTTTATTGCCATCCTAAAGGCCAGGTTATTCCATTGTTGTAACACCAATGTTTAGCCAGAAAAGGACTTACAGTCATGTAGTAAATTCAAATAGATAAAGCATTTGGAACTTGCCCGTTACATCAAACTGCTTCATCTCCATGTATGACCTTTGGAAAGAACAAAAAAAAAAAGAAAAAATACTGTGCAAAATATAATATGTTGTTTGGAAACATTATATATTACTCATAAAAAACCTTTCATACATATTCTTTTGCCAAGACATAACTGGAAGTAGATAATTTTCAAAAACAAATTTCTAAATCCAGCAGTAATTTTTTTGTCCTAGATTCTCATAAACTGAGTCATGTGGTACTGACTTTCCCTTATTTTGGAATGAAGCTACTCTGGTCCCATTGACAGTGCACTAGAATCAGAAGATCTGGGTGATTTGGGACAAATCACCTTACTTTTTCCTCTGCCATTTTTTCTGTTCAGCAGGAGGTGATGTTATTATTTTATTGACTTGTAAAGTGCTTTGAGATCTGAGAATGATTGGAGCCTTGTGTAAGTGTCAAGTACAACCACATTTCTAATATCTAATTAGTCCAGATTCTACTCCTATATATATAAATATGACTCCTGTTAAATTCAACAGAATGTCATAGGATGTAAGAAAGAACATTTATACGGTCAGCAACTGATACACGGATCAATTTTCAAGCTGTATAAGAAAGATTTTTAAAACTAAGTGATACTTAACCTGAAGCATCCTGATAGGACTTCACTTTGTATTTCACTTCTGTCCTGTGCTTTGGTATGGAAGTCACTCTTCTAGAAGCCTCAGACCTTTTATGCCTGTAATGTTATGACCAATGAGGCTATAAGATCTGGGCATACCATGACCTGGGGTCAGAGGACGAGATGGCACCCAGCAGTAATGCTCAGGGCTCAGCAGACACAGTACTCTTGGCCAGAGTCAAGGAGAGGCCCGTGCCCTGCAGCTGCTGAGCAGCCTTGCTGAACCTCTCTGGCTGTACTCAGAACCCAATTCCCAAATGTAGAGAAAAGTCATGATCCTGTGCTAGGAAGAGAGGAGCTGCCAGAGCTATTGGGAAGGAGATAAAGTCTTTGTCAGCCCCTGAGGAAAACCATATCTGAAATGACCAGCTTGGTGTTCATAGAATGGAGGCCAAAACTGCATCGAATTTAGTGCAAATCAATGTATTATTGCAACAGCCATATCTTTCTAGTCGTAGTAGAAAAATTAAGCTTCTATGACCCCGGTTTACAACTGTAATGTAAAACAAAGTTTAAATTAGAGCAGATTTTTTCTGGTTTCAATCAATTTATCTACAATAGAAGAATCTTACAAACTTTTCTCTCTATAATATGTAGAAGTTGTTACTAACATTATTGTATTTAGGCTTTCTGAACACTCCCAGCCATTCCTCTGCTTCAGCTGCTTTTCTCAGAGCAGATAAATATTTGCAACAAGTAGAGCTGTATGAGCTAGCAGGGGAAAAAAAAAGAAAAAAAAAAAGAAAAAAAAACTGGCAAGCAAGTTCTCTGTTTCTCTGAAAACTCTCCAACACCATGAATCCTGTGAGAGCTTAATTAAAATGAAAAGGGAATTTTCAAAGGGAGAAAACAAAATAAGCTTTTTTAATGGTCTATTTTTGTTCTGAGCTCAGAAAATCTCTTTCTCTTTTTCAACTGGTTCCCCCAAAACATAAATATTGGCAGCTTTAAGGTTTGTTTTTCATCCTCTTGAGCAACAGGCAGTGAGTTCAAAAGCTTTTTCCAGTCAAGCTTAGAAGGTTTGCTCACCAGAGCTTGGATTTCTGACACAACTAGTGAGTCTAGAACAGTAAACAGTACCGTGAAATTAAAGTTGCCATTTCAAGGGAATGGTGATTAAATGGTAATGTATTCACATTGTTGATAATTAAGGAAACCTGTTTTTTTCAGCCACAGCAGTGCATAAGGGTCGAGGTCAACCAAACCCTACACAACACCTTAGGCTCACATGATTAAGGGTTATTTCTGCAGCCAACCTCAGCCAAAAAGCAAACTTCTCATCCACCTCCCTTTCACGAGCTAATTGAACAGCTGGGTGCTGCTTTTAACGTGAGTTCAGACCACGATTTGAATGTCTCAGTCCATATCAAGACTAACTGCTCCAGCCATCTGCTGTTACGCTACTACTAGTTGATACTTCAAAGCTTTAAAGGCAGAAATTGCTGGAACTTGGAACACTTTTTTGGATATCCACCATTCCTGGCAAAAACGTATGTGCCCCTTCAGCCCAAAGTAAGAACAATAGCAAGCCAATATTTAAGTGTCAAACCCTTTTCAAACTATCTGAGTGACAAATAGGTTCATATAAATCAGTTTGCTTCAGCCATCTCTGCAGTAGACTGACACTGAAATATGGAAACTTACACGTTAACTATTGATGAAAACATGATTGCAGAATCCTTTCTGACTTCACAGGGAGAGTGCAGAGCCCAGGCTTACTGCCTGTGACATTGCACTTGAGCAGATCAGCTAATAGGAACACATATGCAGGGTCATGTACGTGTCCAATGTCAGACACAGCAATTAGCAGTGGCAGGGTCTTTTTCAAATTGGAGACTCAGGACCTGGCTCCATGGACTCATCCCGCCAGATAGCACTGCTGTGTTCATTCAGAAGTTCCCTTAAAGTGCTTTTAAGTCAATGTACTTTCCTTTGCACTGCTTGCCAATCCTGTATGTGGTGAACATCTTTCCACTAGCGGAAGAAAGTGCTGTGCATGTGGGTTTTTTTCTTCCAGAGGTCATTTATGGGACAAAATCAGTCTTCTAGATGACTAGCTTAGGATTTTAAAAAACATGGTTTGTGCTAGACTTGTTTTAAATATTGATGGTAAGATTTAGTCAAAGTTGTCTGAGGATAACGGTGGCTTATGCAACTGGTCAGCACACGGCTGTGTGCTGACCAATTTCTCTGTTTCATAGGGAATCTTTTTTTGTAATTGGTCCAAAGACTGGCCCATTCTTTCCCCATTTATTTGTAATTTAACCTGAGTACTTAATGAATTACAAAAATGGACAGAAATTAGCTCATCATCCCATAAAGGAAATACATTTCTAATTAAAAACTATGAATATGGGTCACACTTTGCAGGAGGAAGCATAAGTCAAGCATCGTTCTTCTTGATTTGTTCCAGGTCACTGTTTTTTCTCTGCCTGGCTGCAAAACTCTAATGGATTGTAATGATAAAAATTCACTTTTGCATCTGCACTTTTAAGGTCTATTTTACTTAATGTATCTTGGTTCTACCCTGCTCCCAGCTGCAAACACACCACACTTTATTAGAGTAAAATTTTATAACTTTTGGTCCTGTAAATGAGAGTGGAAGCTGTAGACAGTTTTCTTTGCAGCACTGGCAGTTTTAAGTTTTAGCATATGTTGGCATAATAAATTCATTCAAGACAATTTTCAAGTGCACATTGCTCTCACAGCCAGTTTTCTAGACACTGGAGTGGGTCCCTCTAATCTAAGTTGTTTATATTGGCATTAACAGAGAGCTTCTATAGCAAAAGAAGAGTTAAAAAAAGACAAAGTCAGTAGGGAAGAATTTTTGTGCTGCAAGGAATATTGAAATGGGTACATGAAAAGGGAGCTGGAAATGTTCTCCTGATAAAATGGGGCATAAGCAGATGTCTTCTAATATAAGCATCATTTGATAACCAATGAAAGACAAGAGATTTTGAACTACTCTGGCATTCTGTTGTTAAAAAGAAGATATTGAAGAGGAATGAAAGACGTACAATAATGAACGTTGAAAAGAAAATGTCAATAGAATACGTCTCTAGAGCAGATGGTCTAATGCAGCAAGTATCAACCTTTTTCTGATTCTGACTTTCTTGTAGATGAATCATTTTCAAGCAGCCCCAGATATCAGCATCAACAGTGGGTGAACATGTATTACTATTAGGTTAACAATGCTGGTAGGGGTTATGATCCCTAGTGTGGGAACAATTGGTCTGATGGAATTAGTGCCAGTTACGTGCACTGTGGCAGCACCTCAAGGCCTGAGGTGGATCACTGTGTTAACTAAAATGAGGGGACACATGTTGGCTCAAAGATCTTTCAGTTCAGGTATTAGATGGATGAAGATTAGATGACTGAGAAGTAACAGCAAGATAATCCTGACAAATGCAATAAGCACAACAGTTAATTACTGGCCACCCACCTCTTGCCAAATGTTTTACAGATTTTGTGTGATTGCTATTTGCCTTTCTGTGTTGTTATCTTTTCTAAGCAAGTTACATGATCTTTTAAATTGGTATACTCTGTGGACCTTTTACCTATCACAGTGCCTGACACCTTAGTATCTAAAAGTAATACATCTGAGATGTTCTTTGAAAAGCCCTGGGGCAGAGAAGGGGGATGCAGTAACTTCACAAACAGACTCTACTCACGATGAGTGAGTTTGTGGCAGTGTTGTTCATGTGATTCCTGTGGGTCATAGCATTTCTCTGCTCTTCATCTCAGCTTGATGGACTTGGGTCATCATCCACCCTGCAAGCTCGTACAGACCCCCTACACCTGCCAGCTGTGTCATGCCTTGTGACACATCTCTTTTCCTTCACACAATGTTCTGGAGGCTTAATTGGAAGACCTTTCATCTAGGGCCCATCCGTTGGAAATCCTAGCATGTTAAACTGTATTTTAATAGTGGTAATAGTCCCTCAATTCAACCCCCCACAGAAATAGTTTCTAATTAGGAAATTTAGTGGAATTGAGGCTCCTAAGTCAATAAATTGCTTTTGAAAAATCACCCTGACAAGTAGAATTTGCAGATAAACTCCCTAAACTTCTTTTTGAAGCTTTTCCACTAGGGTGGGAATAAAAAAAAGTATTAATTTTGTCAGGCATGGGGAGAGAACAGCATCCAGGCTAACAGTGAAGACATTCACCCAGGATAAAGAAAATAAGTCTACTGGCCTCTATTCCAAAGGAAAATTTCCCTAATTTATATTGTATACATCTGGGATCAGAGAATGAATCTCACATCCCTTCCTTCAAGGTGAATGTCCTAGCCAGAAAGCTGAAGACTTCTATTCAAGTCTATGATTTTTTTCTACCATCTGTCCCAAATGGATAGTTAATTACACCTGTGCCATTTGGGCCAGTTTCAAGGCAAAGGACTGAGAATGCCCCCGTCCACAGATTTCCTTAAGTTGCGAGGTCTCGGCATTCCCTTGGTAGAAGGGAGTTGTGCTTCCACTCTCCCTGGGAAGAAGGCATGTTTCCTTCATCTGCCATGGATAATTTAACTAGGTAACTTTTACTTTTTCTGTTTTCCAAAGCTTTGGCCGACTTGGTGGCAGTTTCTGAAAGAAAGGCATTAGGCACCTAGCTGCTGAAGTAGGCTTAGGGGTGTGAATCCTGAGCAGTGGGAAGCAGCTCCACTCCATCCAGGCTGAGGGACTTACATTTATGGCACATAGTTTTCCTCCTGCAGTGTGTGACCTTTTGGCAATCTGACTCTTAACAGCTTAACTTTTTGATGCGTGCTTAACCAATCCATTACTTCTGGAGCCTAGGGCTGTCATTTGAGAGCTGTGAATCCCATTAAGCTTCCGGACACCTAAAGGTTAGGAATCATGAGGCTGTGATTCATCCAGTTCCTTCTGGAGCTACGTAACTAAGGGCAGAAGCAATTGTTGGAAGGGGGAAGATTCAGTGTTTAGAAGGAGTTGCTCCTTCCAACTTCCAGCAAATGGAACTTAAATAAAGCAGAGTCATCACCCAGACAGACAGATGCTGGGGAAAGCACTGAGACAGATGGATCATGAGGCAGATTTAGCATATTCACCTAGTCTTCTTGGAAGTACTCCCACTCCCAAGGGACTGCCTTAGCTGAATGAAATGCAGTGCCAGTGGGATCTCTGTCCATCTGTCCTGACCAAGCAGGACCCCTTGGCAACAACAAATGCAAGACAAATAAGATCAAATTAAATATAAATAAGAAGGAACCTGATCATCTTTTACCTCTGATGAAGGTGCTGCCCTAGAAGAATGAGGAACAATCTTGGGTACCAGAGACTATTTATGCATTTCACTAAAAAAAAAGGCATTGGATAAAATACATAAATAGCTTTGGGTGCAGAACCTGAATTCAAACCCAGACTTTCCCCCCACCCATGGTGATGAACATTTAACAGCTTTCTTGGGGAGAGAAGAAAAAAAAAAACACTTTCAAGTTTGATGTGCAGAGGGTGCAAGGTGCACATTTTCTTCTGCTGGTTTTATACCCTTTTGAATTTCCCTTGAATAAAAACATTCCTGGTGTGATATAGAGCAGCAATTCAGTCCTGTCAGAATAGGTGCTATGTATTACTTGTTCTGAAAGCCAGTAGTTGTGTTACATTAAAACCAATAAAGCAATTGTCATGTTTTATTTTAAAAGCACCTTTCCCAAAGTGCTAGATTCCAGTCTCAAGAGCGTAATGCATAGATTACAATAGAGTGAAAGTCTGATCACCCTACTTGCATATAAAGGCATAGCGATCTGAGATTTCAGGTTATGTAACTGTTTGTATACACTGCACATCTGAGAGCTGAAGCTGGCCTTGAACTGGAAAAGGATTAAATAAGTCAGCCTCATTTCTTCATAAAACCCCAGGCTCCTTGTGACGCTAGTAGATTGTCTGAGTCATAGCTTCATATTTACAAACCATTGCTAGTGTTTTCACACATTTCAGAATAAAAATAAATGTATTGTAAAGTCCTTTGTTCAAGGCAATTCACCATCTCCAAAGCACATATTTTTGCTCTTCTAGTTATCAATTGAAATGAAAGTTTGCAACAAAAGGCTGCCAAGGTTTCGGGTTTTTCTAAGTTGTTGAGGGTTTTGTTGTTTGAGGAGTTTTAACAGAAGGTTGGTCTATTGCATAAGGTTCCAAGAAGTTTTTAAATCGAATTGAAATTTTTCCGTGTCTGTTCAAAAATATGCTGAGAAAGACACATTTTCAGCACTTAATGAAATTAAATTTAAAAACAATTTTTCTAAGATGTTCCAACGTTATATAAAAATAAAAAATATCTTGTCAGTTTTATGTTACAAATTTAATTTCATACTACAATAATACAAACCTGCACTTCAGAGATGCTGCAGTTCCTTTGGGAAAGAAACTATGGCTTATGAATATGAAGGTATGACTCAGCCAGCCTATTAGTATCACAAGGAGCCTAAGGTTTTATGAAGAAACTGAATTAATATTTGTTCAGCACTTTGGAAATGTAAAGAACAGTGTAAGTGATTATTAATTGTTGTCTTTACTATTAAAAATGGGATCTAATACCTGTGTGAAATAAATGTATTTTGGAGTAATTGCATGAGAGAGTCCACAGGTAAGCTAGAAGCCTAATAGTGGAAGCCTCAAATTTCATGATCTGAATAAAGCAGCTGGTGGAGCTTGAACATTGCACCATCAACTGCAGCCCCCTTGTACAACACTTACCTGAGTTGCAGTTACATCAGGGACCCCTAACTGAATGCCTTGAACATATACCTGAACCTGATGGATATCAGTTTGAGAGAGGGACAGAATTAAAGACTAAAACATTTAAAATTTTGGTGCTATGATACTTAATGTTTAAGGACTTGATCCACACCCTTAGAGTCCATGAGGACTCTGTGATCCCTCTGGAGGAGAGATGTCAGGCGAATGCCCATACCCCGTAGAAAAAAATCAAGACTCTTCTTGCTCTTTCTGTCTCCCAATCAAACCTGAATTTCTCTCTGTCTTGTGTTTTTGTTGCAATAGGGTAAGTGAGGCATGTCCACTCCCCAAAAGACTGAAGTTTGGTGGTCTGGGACTGCCTTGAGTCACCAACAAACCCCTGACTCTTCCTGGCCTTCAGCCTCTTAGAGAGGCTGAGAAGAGAAGAGAGTCTGGATGGGCAATATTCTGCAATATTACTGTGGCCAGTAAGTCAGTAGAAAAAAAAGGAGGATACCAATCTTGTTTCAACCACATTTAAATACAAAGGATAATCACAACTCCTGGTCCTGTCAGGCTTCTCTATTGTCTTGAGTTCCCCCCAAGGATTTAGGCAAGGGAACACAATTTACGGACTATGGTTGGACGCAGGAATGAATGACATGCCAAAGTGCTAATTAACTTGTGGATGAGGTCTGCCAGTGCAGCAGTTCCGAGTAGTGCATTATTCAACACCAGATACCTTGAAAACTAAAATAACAAGCTGCCAAGGGAGTTTTGACACCCCTTGGGTCAAACAGAAGCTTAAACAAGATTTTCAAAATTACACTTTTCTGTTTAGGTACCTAAATTCTGCCTAACTCCCATGTTGGGCATCAAAGTCCTTTTTGGATTTGGCTCTAGGTACTTTCCTGCATTGGGACATAATATATGGTCCTTAAAATACAGCAGCTCATCTGTCTGAATTTTACTAGCTAACTCTCATTGCAATGATTACCTGACCCCACTGTATTGATAGAAAACATATGCTTCAGGCAATACCATAAAATTCACAACCAGTGAGTTTTACAGACACCAAACAAAACGCCCAGATAAATCTCGAGTATGTAGTATGTACAGTAAGTAGCTGACTTCATTTCTCAGCTGCCATAGATTTATTCATTATAAGGATATTATTGAAAATAATTCTGAATGATTTATGAGGCTCATATAGATTCAGTGTAATGTTGAGAAAATGTTGTTAATTTACTGCAGAGAGTAGATGTGGCCCCAACTCTTGCAAGCAGAATTATTTATTTTCTTTTAACACACACAAAAAAAATGTCAGCACAGAAGACTTCTATATGCTTTTAGCTACTCAGTAGAGAATGACTGCAAAATCTGAACGCCTATCACTCCCACCTCCCTTAACTGACCTTCTGAGAAATCATTCCTGCTCTAACAACCGTGCTTTTTTGGGTTGGTTGGTTGTTGTGCTAGCATCTTTGTGCAAAGCCTTAAAGATGCTCCCAAACCACCAAAAATGTTCTGTTGCAGGTTAATAAATACAAACCTTTCTTAAACAGCCAACACTTCCAAAAATAATCCCCAGCCAAGCACATACACTAGTATCTCCAATAGTGTTTGTTCTGTGTAAAATCAATTCAACCAGCAGGCTGAGCAAGAGAGGTTTATCTGCCTGCTTACTCACACTATCGCAAGGGCCAAATTCAAAACAGCACTTTGAATGGTGTGCTCAGGTTGAAATCTGCTTCCAGCTTTTGAGCACCCTACTCATCTCCTATCTGCATCTTAACAACTTTGAAAGTGGCTCCTGTATGAGTACAGGTAAATCTGGCTGTGCTCACATATTTTCTGCATCAAACCCTAAGGCTATTAACCAAAGTGCCAGGAACAGCAGGATTTACTTTCTGAACTGACCATGCATAAGAGCAAGGAGTTGATGCCCACTGACAGCGTCATAGTATTGAGAGCCGAATTTTAACACCAGCTCTGAAACTCTTTGAATAATTAGGGGCTCCCAGGAGCTAGGGGAAAGCATGTGGGGCCCTGATGTGAAGTCTCTGCCACTTTCTACTGAGGTTACAAGTGATATTTCTGTTGATTTCTGAGATTCCTAATTGGCTAATTAAGCCAGAAGGAGTACCTGTGCCAGCCTGTTCTGTTTAACATATGCTGTATAACAGTCCTAATTTATTTAATTTAAATATAGAGTATTTTATAGAAAATATCCAATATTAGCCTTAGCCTTGTCTTCCAGCACTTCCTCTTAGTTCTACTATTGCTTCCCAAATTGAAGAGCTAATTATCTTCCCTGCATAGCCATTAGAGATTCTGTTCAGCTTGCCAGGAACCTTGTTTTTATAAACTAAACTAAACTAGCTGATGGAATCCTTTGCTCTCAGATTTTTAAATCATTGTCACAGTTCTTGGGAGCCCTTTTAACTTCCCAGTGCCTTCCTTGAACTAACCAAGAATCCCAACAGAGACCCAATGGCATGGTGTCCTCACCTAACCGCTCTCCTCCTTCTCCACATTCCTGCTTTTACTAACAAGCACACTGGGCCTTGTTGGACGAAATATTGGCAATTTCTGTTCACGTCATTCTCCAAAAGAGACTCGCTCAATCCTGTTTCCATTCAGTGATTCTCAGTTTAGAGTCCCACATACTGTCTGGGAGTTTATGACCCTCATTCCTAGGACAAAGTTCAAAGAACTTTGGATCACTCACTGGCAGACAGTTGCTCATAACTTATCCAAACTATACTAACACAAAACATGTTTTATTTTACTTTTACTTGCAGAGAAGATGAGCGATGGCTCTGTTTCAACTATTTATTTGCACTCCAATTTAAGTTTAATTTGCCAGCAATATTATCCTATGTTCTTATCCTTCTAACGTATAGGTTAATGATGTCATCAAAAGCCATCCCAGCCAAATTAAATAACACTATATAGCCAACCATTTTTCTGCTACTTGTTTTAACAATAACATGGCTTTTATTGCCCAATCATACTATTTATGCTATTGCAAAATGCATAACTCTGAAGATAAAGCTGACCAGATATGACTGTACTACTTTCCCTCTGTTATAGCAGCCATATAATTATACATTTATAGGTTCACAATGAGCTGGGATAAAGTGATTCATCCCTGAAAATTGTGACTGAGGAAACTGAAGCTGTCAATAGAGAAATCAATATTTTTTGTTAATCATGTTTGTATCATTAAAATTCATCTAAACAGAGCAACTTACAAAAAAGAGCTGTGCACATGCACAGAATACTTCACCGTTACAGCTATGCATCCCTCCAGTCAATCGTAAGCACCATTTACACATATTGGTAGTTCTTTCTAACTCATGATACTTTTATGGCTTAAGACATAGCAGCAGTAGATTGTTCTTGGTGATCATTTCACCTCAAATGCAAGGTAGTAATGGCTTGGCCAACTTCTTAGTCATAATGGGCTTAATCACAACCCCAAAACAGCCTCTCCTTGCCTGTACCTTAACTTCATAAGCTTCATCATCCACCAACGAGGCAAGGCTGACTTCTCTGTGTGTGCCAAGGTATCTCTTACAGCAGAGTCTCCTTAAACTGGCCAATATCACCTTATTATTGCTTGTTGTGTTGCTTGTCTTATCATCAGTTTCCACTACGCCAAGAGCAGAGCCAAAGAACATCCTTCAAAACTGGCAAACCCAATACCATTTATTTTGGGAAAAAAAAAGACAGTAGTTTGTATTTAATCATGGTTTATTATCTGTCTGCTTAAGGTTTTGTATTGCTCCTGTCCTTGCAGTATCTGAGCATTTTACACATAAAAAGGTTTGGCATTAGTTTCATTCCCAGAGGACTGCATGGAGTCTCTGCTCTGCTCCCTGCTATTATATTCAACATCTAGGATTTCCAAGGGGCCTGTGGGTTTAGGTGCTTTACTCTCACTGAAATTGAATGCAAATTTTGCACTTCAGTCCTTTAGGCTGTTTTGAAAATCCCTTCCCATACCCTTTCTAGCAAAGAGGGAAACTGTGAAAAACAGCCAGTGTGCAGCACAGAAAATATTAGTGGGCTGAGGATTTTCCTATGCACTCCCATCAGCTTGTGCCTTTAGTTTTCACTCATCCTTGTGGTTCTTCATGAAACCTGTGGAGGGCGTGTGGTATGAGAAATGAAATTTGTTCCTTCTCCACAAATGGCAAAGTAACACTCATTCCTAAGGCTTTACCCAGGGAAGGTGCTGCTTCCACCTGAGAAGGAGGCCACTGCCCCCCATGCCAATTCTTTGAATGCCTCTAGCCCTGCTCCAGCCCAAACACTCAGAAAGAGAAGGGATAGCGAGTGCCTAATAAGCAAATTTAGGCTACATGTTGCCAGTGGCAGCTTTTGGGCACACTTAAGCAAACCATTTAACAGCACATAACAGCACTGCACAACACATCAGGAGAGGAACAAGCCATATTCCATTGAAGCTGCAGGGGGATATGTAGATAAGAAGATTGTAATTTAGTCAGGATGCTAATACTCCTAATCTTGCCAAAAAAAAATCCCCTCACACCCTCAAGGGATATTAACAAACAGAAGTGGTTAAAACCTCAAGTTTTATGTCTCGTTTGAAAGATCAACACAGTTGTTCTTGGACTAGACAGTGTAAAACTTTCCATAAAATAAAATGACAAACAAATCATTATTTGATTTTATATCCACTAGGAGCTATAAACAGAGAGGCCTCACAGCTTCTGCAGCATCTGAGTAATTCTAAAAATTTCAGGACTGTAGCATGTAAGTGGTAAAACATCTGCTCAGTGTGCAGGGTTGTATATATTCTTTGGAGTTGTTTTTGTCATCTCTGGCTGATAAATAGTTTTGGGGCTCCCACTGTATAGAAATGGCTAAATGGAGAGTTTACTTTTTCAATGTCTTGTTTGACTCTTAAAAGTGCAACTATCATGTCTTCAGGCTCGTTTCCACTCCTAGGTCTCAATATTTTTAAATTGTTTGAAAAGCTTTTACGTTAAAATATTATGGTCGGTTTTATAGATAATAGATACCACATGCCATGACTCTACCTTACTCCAAAGTCTTTTGACATGATGTTTCTAAAGTGTTAGTATTATTATCTACATAGGCAGACCCTGAAATTGCATGCAAATTTAAGAAGACTGTGTTTGTAGGGCTGGAGAACAGATTTGGGTTCTTGGTTGAGCATATTAAACAAATACTGGTATAGCTTTTAAAAAAACAGATTTGGAACTGGGAATGCAATCAGAGCTGCCTAAGGTCTTCCTACCTGTTGGGCTTCAAGTTTCTGTGAAAAGGGGTGTTTTAGGTCAGCCGTTGGTTTCATAACAGTCTAGAGCTTATGCTTTGGTGACTATAGTCACCTGAGTTTATATTTCTTTGTGGTAGAAATATGATTAGTGTCACCTATTGACACTTATGGAAAGATGTCTCCACTAGATTAACATAATGTCACTTCTAATCCAGATTTTATGTTTTATAATTGAAACAATTACATTGTCAAATACCAAACTATACTACACAGACTAGTAAAGAGGGAGAATTTATATTGGAAATTGCTTAACGTTCCAGAGAGGAGACTCAGCATTTTAGTGAACCAATGAGTTTAGCTCACTTTTCTCATTCAGATCTCCTTTAATATTCACAGCAAATAGAAAATGAAAAGGGAGAGAAAGAAAACATTGTCTTTTAGCCTAGAAAAGAACTTTTTACCTGGAAAAGGTGCAGCAACCAATTCCCTTCCAAGAGTTCGTATTTTCCTACTAAGCCCCTCCCAAAAAAAGCAAAATTTAACACCCTGCAGAAGGGAGGTTCATGCAGAAAGGATTGCCGTAGTTGCCACATAGATTTCTCTTTCAAAATACTCCAGTACTAACAACACGATTCGCATGGCTATAAAGCATAATACTACACGATGTAGCAGACTTCCTTGCTTCTGCAACAGGCACTAGTGACATATGTTATGTCACTTGAGACAGATGAATTAAACTTATGCTGCTATTTGGAAGTTGTTCACATCTATCTGAATTGTTTACAGAGGGGAAAAAACAACTTCTTGCAATAAATTTGTGGAGCAATATACTGCTACATAGGATGGAAGAGATCTGTCTTAGTTACTCCTCTAGAATTTTAAAAATATATTGTTCAGCTGCTTATAAAATCTCAGGCCCTCTTCTCTCAGGATATGCATTGTCTTGCACATATTACTGTTTGTTATTTATTAATTGCAGTTTCTCACCAAGGGCATTACCTAACAGTGTGGGAGCAAGTTTTCAATATGAGATTGACCTGTGACTTGCAGGGGTGAAAAGCTAATGAAGTCGGCAGGAGTAACCAGAATGAGAGGGGGCTTTTAAAACTCTCACACTTTTAAAATCCTCTCAGAGTAAAATTAATTCACTGACTCTTCTCACCTCTGCAAGCCACATATTGATGACAAAGAGATGGCAGGTAAGAAAAGGAATATATTTCCTGAGGTTCTGAATTATTTTGTATACAGGTTGTGCATGTTTATGTAATCTGGACATACTGCAAGGATCATATTTCAGTGTATCTAACAGAGAGCCTCTCTCCAGTAGGAAACTTGAAGTGTCAGAGGCTCCTTTTGATACTGTGGCACTCAAATTTTTTTTTTTAATTTTTCTTGGAAAAAAGTCTGTCTAATTTCAAAAGAAGCAGGACTAGAGTGCCAAGTGTTGACAGGATTTTTTTAGATCAGTTTCAGTGAGAAGAAATTTTAGGATAGGAATGTTGTGAACTAATTTTATTGTCTTTTGAGAGCCTGATATACCGCTAGCAGTGGTATTCAGGCTATAGGCAGACCTCATGCTGCAGATGCTTCAGCTGAGTGAGAGAAACAGCTCTTATGACTCTGGGAAAGGAGGAGAACTAACTGGTACAACACCCAAGTGTACAGAGCAGATGAGAACAGCCATGAGTGGGACAAGACTTCTTTAATCTGAATATATATCCACCACACCACTCCCTCCTAAAGAGATTTCTATACTGCTCTGAGCAAAATATCAAGTTGTTTTTCTTGGAAGCCAATTTCTCATCTTTCTCTCCTCCTCCAGCACCTTACTAACATTATTTCAATGCATCAAGATTCAGATAGTTAAAGTTACTGTGCAAATGGATCCCTTTGGAGTGATTGAGCCAAAGTCATCAGGGACTTCCAGTAACCAGTCTGCTTCTTTCTGACACGTACAGAGGTTTAGCATAGGTTATTAAAAAAAGAAAAAAATAGCACACCCAGCACCAATATATAAAGAAAGTCAGTTAACTTTTAAAAGGTAGTCAAAGATACTAATCCTATTTTCTGCACTTTGTGTAATCTCCATGAACTAAATGGCCATTAGAGCACTTTTCTAACAGAAACTTATATGGGAAATAGCCACACAAACCCATTTCTTCCCAGCCACTCTGAATACTGAAAAGCAAGGGAAAAAAAAATAGCTTCAGTCCTATTAGGACAATGATCCCTATACATTCCAGTCCAAGATTAATTCTTTCCCACACAGGCATATCGTACATGATTTCAACCACCTTTTCAAAAGAAAAAAGACATCTTGAAGAAAAAGGAGAAAAGTCCTGATTCCTTAAAGCCATTAAACATACACTTAACTTTAAGTACATGTATAATATTCAGCAAAGCAGAAACATAAAGTATAGGTTTGATTTTTAATCATCTCTTGATTAAGGTCTATGCTGATTTGAGGAGTTCTGCACTATGCAGACATGTGAAAAAGAAAAGCAAGTTAAAGGGTTAGCTGTTTAAAGGGCCAAGTTAAACAAGATGTAATTATGGCTTCACTTAGTCTTTTCATTCAACTTCAAAGCTTCCATGTGTGGGAAGGGTTTTGGCAGGTTAGAGTTAGCTTTGGTGTCTCATTTAACTTGACTTTTTTCAATGACCAACTCTTTTCTAATATGCCTAATTCTTTGAGATAGCACAGGACAAATTCTGCTTACTAACTTTAAAGAAGTCACACTGATACCAGTTGGCGCAACCTCTTTATAAGGATGAGCCTTATTTTTCTAATTTGGATTTTATTGCTGGCATAAAATCTTTAAAATTGCAGACAGAGAGCAAGCTTTAAGGCATTGTAAGAAAAGAAAAAGGCCCAGGACCATATACTCTGAATCTTTTATCTTAATATCTAATAATAAACCCACAGGTAATAACATGGCCTGTGAAACCTTCTGGCTAGGTGTTTAATTAAAAAGCAAGATCAAAGGTCATTGCTTCATTTAGAATACAAATCTTTCCCTTTGAAACTGTAAGGGAGAGAGCAGTGTTCAATAGCCTGAAATACAATGCTTTGGTTCACCAGTCCCATGCTAACCCTACCGCAAGGTCATCGTAGCTGGAATGCACCAAGCATGTCGGTCCCCTCTCTAATGCCTTTTTAAGGATGGCATCCAGCATTTGTGCTTTCTGAGCCTGGTCTCACAAGCTGCATACTGATACCAGCTGGAGGAAAAGCTGCAAGATCAAGGTGAGCATGATCAGCACCGGAGTGTTATTCAGGAGAAAGTGGAACTCCAGTGCGTGAAGTGTAGGGTTGGGCAAGGGTGTTTTGCAATAAAAGTTACCTGCATAGGTTACAATAGCAAATACTCTGTTTCTTAGCCTTTTCCTAATGCAGCATAAAACAGAAAGCAGGCCATGACACTGTTAAAAATTTTGAGTTTAATAACAGATGTAGCACAGGTAGCATATTAAGTACAATGACGGGCAAGATTTTGTCAGACACAGGTGAAAGATAAGACTAGGCTTGTCATGATACTAAAAAAACATCTGCATGCAGCCCAAAATCTATTCCTCATGCAACTTAGAGATTTCAGTGAGAACACCCCAACCCTGTTTGATAACTTGAATTCAGCAGGAGTTAATGCTCTTATTTAACTCAGCCAAACTATAATATGGCACAAATACACAACCTTAATATACACTAAATCAGAAAAGAAAAGAAACCATCTGCCTTTTTTTACCTGCATGGTCTCTTCTGAACCTTCTACTTCAACAGCAACTGTCCACTGGCATTGTTTCCTCAAGGAAAAACAAGTACCAGCCATGACACAAAGCTTAGTGAATGAAAGTATCTATAAAATCCTAAAACAAGTTGATCAGCTATAGCTTTAATTACCTTTGCCACAATGTACAACAAAATTTAAATAAGTGTAAACCAACATCGTTGATCTACAGTATCCTGAAGATGTAGATCTGTTACAGAAGTAGATTTTGATTACCTACCATTGCTGACAGCACTTACATTGGAAATTAAATATTCTCAAAGCAGATGGTTTGCTTCCAGAGATTTTAGAGGAATAGGCCTTTGGTTTGGGCTGAGGGTTTCAAATTTTCCAAGCCTGTATATCTCAGTCAGCTTACCCCGTGCCTCATTCATTGTGAAATAGCACCTCTTTCTGCTACTTTAAAATCTGAGGAAGAAGCTAGCAATGGGTATGCTTTTTCCTTTATTTGCAGTTCTCCTTCCCTCACCTAATGGGATTAATATCCAGCTCTCATTACAGTAGCAATCGAAGCCTAAGGGTTTGTGAAAGTCTGAGACATAACCTCTACTATTTCTATTAATTTCTAACTACACTGAATTAAACTTTTTTCCTTCTTAACACTGACATAATTCAGTAGTCATTTTTTTGTGTTGTCTGACAGACCATGCCATTTTCTTGATCTTAATGTGTAGAGTATCTCTTCTAGTACAACATAAGGATGGTTGGTGGCTGTCAATGTTAGAAGCAGCTATCACAATGCTATGCTCTATTTTTTGCATTTCTGACAATTATTTTCATTTTTACACTTGTCTTCATCCACTGTCCCATCATTAAAATCAATATGTGGTGGCTCATATGCTCTATTATCATATAAGTCATCTGAATAGTTAGCTGATGATGTCTTTATTTGCCTTCAGCATCCCTTTCTATGGTTTGCACAGTTTTGGGCATGGATGTTTTATTTTAAATAATAATTGAATTCACTGAGTAAAATTTGTGATTAATATAGTTGTGAATTATTCCAGAAGCACTAGACACTGGTGAATAATGGAAAAATATATTTTCTGAATAATTTATTTGAAAGATATAAGAATTGTACAATAAATTATTCTACTAACATGATTCAACTGGTCTTTAGTAATTTTTAAGGTAGCTTGTGCTCCCTCTACTGGATGATTAGCTGCTTCCAAATGAACTAAAAAACTGTGGAGTCATGATTTCTGAATTATTTTTAAAAATATCTAAAAATACTTGGCTACAGGACAGTGGATTTTTCAATATTGATACTTAAACTCAGAAGGGCATTGCTTATTGGGCAACCATCTTTTAGAAGGCCAAGTTTTCAACCTAATTACTTGGCAATGTAGGCTGAATTCAGAAAAATCGATAAATGTTACTCCTTAAGTACTAGCTGACACTCAGTGATGAACTACAGCTTGGGCAGGGTAGGCAAAGGCACCTGAGTAGTATTTATGCAAGTGATCATTGCTGGCACTCATTCGCCATGGGAGTGTCTGGATGTATGCAGCATCTTGAGCCTTGCAATCTTAATGCTGGTCAAAGTCTTCAATAAATATTTTACTGTATGAACATAATATATTAAAATATTAATGGTAGGAAGTGGTGAGTAGATATTGATGTTATCAGGCATGGTATGGGCACTGCCGTAGCTCAGTCTGCCCATCTAGGTGATCCCCTGCACACAAGAGAAAACATCCGGTCCCCACCCCAGTCCTGACCATGGCAGCAGGTTTGAAGTGTGTCATACAGTCAGAAAAACAGGTTTCATTTATTGTCCTGATTAGGCTGCAGTGATCAAGCATGGAGCTGCTGGCATGTACTCCAGAGCAGCCAGGATTATACCATTTGCACCATATTATTCCTTTTTCTAGTTACTCAGCCTTCCTTGGAACTCCTTTTCCCCGACCCAGTCTCCTCGCAAATGAACAACTCATCCCCAAATACTTTTTCTGCATTGGTCCTGCTTTTGCTATATCAGTACACAAATTTGAGGTTTTTTTAATGGTTTCCTCAGTCATCTCAGCCTTGTATGGTATTTCTCATGGGCACTGTTGTCCTTGCAAGATACTACCCTCGAAAGTCTCCCAACACTCCACTCTAATTTCCCATGAAGTTCAGCCCACTCTCATGTAACTCCTATAAAATCCACCTCTCCCTCACAGTGCTAACTTCAGCCTTTGTCAACCGCTTACATTGTTATCTGTCACATCCAGCATTTTCCTAAGCCATGTCCCGTAGTTCTCCACATCCTGTGTGGATAGCTCAACCTCAGCCCAGGGCACCACCGGCAGTCTAGCCATAGTAATAACAATAAAACACTATGATCTACTCACTCTTCTTCCTCGGTACATGATGCTCATCTTTTCTTGGCTGGGCCTTCAGATCTTTTGATTTCTGACTACCAAAGGTCCCAGGTGTTTTCATCAAACCTCATCAGACTCCACGAAAACCTCTCTCAAAGGCTAGCTAGAGAATGATGTGGAGAAGCATTGCAAAGTTTGTGATGAGCCTGATCTAATACATATTAAAGGACAGTCTTTCCATTTTCCTTTTCTCTAAACTTCAGTCGTGTCCCTTGAGAGTAATTTATTCTGGCAAAAGCAAATTGAATCTAATTCTTAACTTACATTGAAATCAGTATAACTTCAGTGAAGCCAGTGAAGTGAAATCAGAATACAGGTAGGATAAATGAAAGAAAAATCAAGCCTGCTTTGTGGGACAGCAAAGAAAAAAAGTCCATAATTGCTAACATTAGAATTGGTTCTTGTAAATGATGGACATCAAACAACTAGATATATTCAAAATCTATTCACTTGCATGTTACTTTCTTAACCCCAAATGCCAACAAAATACATCATGCTACCAATCACACTGTTATCAGCAGTCTTTAGATTACAGCTTTTATGGTGAGAGAATGGATGGCATCCCTTTGGAGAAGTAAAGAGAACAGGAAATATATTCATGGCTTCATAAACAGAAATTCAGAGTGGAAATCTTGAATTAATTTACTTAGTTCAGATGTAGGATTGTATAAATGTTTGTCATTATTTCTAGTGTAGAAATGAAGAAAGATTCATATAAAGAGAATTTGTCAGAATACTCATCACATTTCCATTATCCAGGAAAAATGTGACTTGGGATCCATTAAATACCAAAGTGTGAACAGCTAACTCACTTTCTTATAGTTATATCATGATTAGTTAGAGTAATATAGCAGTGCAGTACAGTACATACAAAAGTGGTATAGATTTATTTATAATCACCCTAAAAACAGTGCTGAAGAGATATTTTTGGCAAAAAGCAAAGAATGTGAGTTAAGATTAAGGGGCATAAGTTTTTACTGGCAAAATGATTCTTTGTTTTGTAATGAATATAAATATGTTCATCAATATTAAGATTCTGGAATTCAAGCATCACTAAAATAGTCCACTTTTTTCTTTAATAACATCATTCTTGTTGTTCCTGCCTTGATAAGTGCATTAATATCACTAAAACTCCTACTTGTTATTTCAGTTAGCCCAGTAACTGGGAGCATCTTGAGTGTGCAGGTGTTTGTAGATACACAGTCAGTTTTGTTGCCTTCTTCAAATACTCTGCCTCTAAGAACGTGAGGGCACTGAAGACTGAAAACTGCTTTTTCTTATTCATTTGATTTCTGTTAGAAGCAAGGAGGCCCATACTGGGATCAGGAGCTCCACTACTTTCAGACCCAATACAAAACCAGAACCAGAAACCTTCAGAAATTATCGGAGAGTACATGTATGGCACTGCACTCATCTCCAGTGGGCCTGGGATGTGTTGGAGAGACTACATATGTGCATTTTGCTCTGCATGTGAGAGGTAAATCTGATGCATTTGAGATCTGTTTCAGTCATGGTGCACAAACAGGCCACCTGCCAGGCACACGTCCATTGAGTCCATCACATCCTAGATGGCGTGAAACCGGCAGGTTGAGTTGCCGCACCAGCAGTTGACAAGACAAGAATAAAGCCATGTCAGCCAGTCAGAAACTTGCCAAGTGGAAGGCTTTACACTGTGGTAGCCATTTGACAGATGGGAAAATGCACCAGAGACAGAATAAATCCACCACACGGAGCATCTTCCAAGCAGGTGTGGGAAATGAATTCCTGTGCTCCGAATCCCCCTTGAATGCCTTAACTGCAAGACCATTCCTCAGCTTGAAAAAGGAGATCATGTTGGGAAAATATGGTATGGAAAATGCAAAGATATAAGACTCTGCATAAAAGACATAATATGAATAATGTTCCATTTTGTCCAGACTCACCCCAAAATTTTGGAGGAATTTAAGTCTACCCTTTTCTCACTGAAATATCTGAATTTCAGGAAACAAAGTCTGAAATATTTCAAGGAATTAAATTTCCAAATCTGGTCTAAAACTTAAAGTTCATATAAAAAACCATCGTGTTACGGGTTTGAGAGGCAGTATTTTTCAAAGTTGTAAGGAACAGAGAAGCATTCACAGCACAAGCCGTTCTTTTCAGGACTGAAATAGAAGCCAACACGACCCTTAGGTTATCGTGTATTCAACAGCACATTTTTTAGAGGAGTGCTCTTTGTCTGAAAGCATCAGCTGTTACTATGGTTGCTAAACACTGCAGTAAGACTTTTATGTTTGCATGTAAATTGTCAAAGCCTAATAATATAGACTGAAATGTTATATGCCCCATGACTGCCTCAGACTGAAGTTTTGTGGAGCATTTTACCTCTAACCATTCATAGTCTTTCTCCAAATGAGGCTAGGTTTTGTCTGTGCTAGAAATGCTGGTGACCTCTGCTTTCATAAGCTCTTGTCCTTAGAGAAGGCACTTGAAATTTGGCAGGAAGGTGAGAAACTGAAGATTCACAGCTGCAATGGATGTTAAAAGAAGCAGAACTCCAAACATGTAAAATACCATATCATGTTACATACTTGAAAAAAACACCGAATTATTCTCTCTTTTACTTTATTCTCTCCGCACCTTTGTTTGCCAACTGCAAAATGCAGGTGACACTACTTAGCTCTCAAAAGCATTGTGAAAATAAAGGAAAGTTTGTGAAAAGGTAAAAATCTATATAAATAAGCTCCACTAAAAAAAAAGAAAACTGAAAAATTAACAATTCTGTTTGTAGAAGAGGGTTTGAAAAATGTACGGTAAACAAAGTAGGAACCACTACAAAGAACAAAGATGAAAAAGTATTGAATAACTACTGTCTAAATGATCCTTATCCTCTCTGTGTACTGAGGTACAGATTTAGAAGAGAAGGCACAGTATATGGAAATACTGGTATGTAACGAAGACATGATAAAGATGTATCATCACAGTACTTAATATACGAGACAGGCAAATTAAGGTAATACAGCCTGCAGGAACTCTGAGAACAAAATAGCCAGCTCCTCTGATGGCAGGTAGAGTTCTTAGGCATAAAAATGTCAGCTGATATTACACATGGATATTACTTTATTACTTTCAGCTTCTCATCTAAACTTCACCAGCCTTTGATGTAAATAGGGATCTAGATGTGAATATGAACTTTTTTCCTGATCTCTTCTCTATAATTGATTGGTTCAATTCAGCTCAGGCAACCCAGGCATCATTGAAATTTGGAAAAATTTGTGTCCTACCCAATCATGACAGATCAGATCTTCTAGTCTCTTCCAAAAACTTTAGTTTTGCAAGCCTGCTAGTGAGATAATTAGGCTCTCAATCCTTTCTTGAGCAATTTCACAGCTTTTGCTTATTAGCCTTTACAGAAAGGTCACACAACACGATGAAATGCCTTAAAAACATGTGAACTAAATCATATAGCAGTGTAATCAGGTTAGCTCAGATACATACCCATGTGCATGTGTTTGCGTGTGTGTGTAGTTTGTTGTATGGAATAATGATAAGAGTTAAGAATTAACGCTTCAGTCTGTTATTGTTGCTTTAGTATCCTAAATCTGAAGATTTAGGCATCACACCAGTTTCTCATCAGCTTGTAATCCTCTAAGCACCCAGGTCTCTGCCAGTAAAATCTCCTGATGCCTGGCTTGCTGGCCATGTACATAGCTGTATCACCTATGATACTGCAAAGCTACACAATACCCTCAGCCAGGAACTCCTCCGCTACCTTATTTCTACATCACTCATGGAGGATTGGGACCAATACAAACTACCGATGGGGATTTTTTGCTGTGATGGGGTGTCCCTCTTCACCCAGTGATGAGCAGTCACAGAGGGTATGGGAAAGTCAGGTTTGGCAGAGCAACAGAGCACTGTGCAATGGACATTCATTTCTCTTGTCATCATTTTGCTACTGAAGACCCAATGCTTTCTGGAAATCCTCATCTCAGGGAACCACAAGCATGTCAACACCACACAGCAGAGTGTGACACAAAGTTAATGGGGACTGAAAAGCATATATCCAAGAACATAACTATTCTGCTTTTGGACTCAGCCCAGCTCATGTGAAGCACAGTCAGTGAATACCATGTTGAACTGCAAAAAGAGAGCTATCTCAGGTATATCTGCTCTAATTGATTTATACTTAATCGCTCTCTCTTCTGGTATTGTGTCAGCCATCAGGACAGCTTATGAGCATCAGGGAGTCCAGTGATTCCTTAGGAACAGAAAGGGTCCTTTTCTTTACATTTTACACGGCCGGGCACACTTGACTCTAATACTGTACAAACCAGCTAAGTCTCTGACAGGGCTTTTTGTCTGCAAATAGCAAATTAAATTATGTGTAAATATAAGAAAAAGGTGTGATGTTTATATCATAAGAATGATTTCTCTTGACATCTGGGTTTTTTTCATTGTAGCCTTTCTGATGCTCTTTTGACATTGCACAGTGGTTATTTTTAAGTCATTGATGCCACCGCTTACTAAATAAACATCTGAAGCATTCTTTAGATCTAGGGTAAACTATATCAATTTCTTTTTCTTCTGCTATGAGGTTGCTTATATTAAGAGGCCCTGTGACTCAGTTAATCTTTGCAAAGGAACCATTACACCAGTAATAAAATGGGAAATGAGCACACTGAAAACACCACCTCTATTCAGAGAGTCTAGAGATGCAAAACAATTTCAGAGAAGTGTAGCTATTAGCAAAAATAGCAGATTACCTGTGACAGCTAACCAGATGTATGCACAATATCTTTGACAGAGCTTTCACAAAGAATAGCCTGCTGACTGTAAAAGAAAAATGCACAATGGGTTTTAAAGGAAAGGCAACGAGGACGAACACTTTGGGACAATGAACATCAGCATCAACCTTCTGGGCTACAGAAAATCCTTGGAAACTGCCCACAGTGTCCCTGATGGGTATGGTCCTAACTGTGCTGTAAAGCAGCTCTTGCTCGTCCCCTCTTACACCAGTCAAAGGTACAAAGGAGACAGAAAGGATCAGTTAACAGTTTGAAGAGCAATAGCCTGAGCAGTCTTTGGGAATCACTGGCATCTTGTAGATGGTTTAAGTTTACATGGATTCAAAATGCTGCCAGATGAATTAACAAGATAAAAATCCACGAAGGGTTTCCAACCATGCACACACCTCCTCTGATCCCTCAGATTCCTGAGCCAGACATGTCCTGAGGCTGGGAGAGCACCATGGGGAAGCATCACTGTCACACTCACCCTGTGCCTATATTTCCACCTAGATACCCACTGCACACCACAGTCAGAGACCATACACTGGAAAAGAGGGGTCAGTGGGTCCCAGCCTTATTGTGAAGGAGCTGCCAAACACTCCAGCAGATTCTGGGTTTCTCTAACTCATGGCAGTGCCAGGAAAAGCAGCAAGACAACCGTAAGGAGCATGTAACTGTGCATACCCAACAAGCTCCTTCGCTGCAGCAGCTGATTACTGCAATGACTCTGGACCAGGGCCCTTAAAAGAATTTGTGCCCAGGCACCAGTCCGTGCTGCTAAATGCTGTCTGTGTGTCTCTCCTGGGAACAGCAACAGAAAACTGGGGCTGCCAACAACCTGCAGAAAGTACTAATCCTTCTTTTGCTGAGCTGAAAGCCATGCTAGCTGCTTGTTAGGAGAGAAACACCTAATTTTTGTTGTGACTACAATGACTCTTATTGCCACAGTGTGTTGTTTACCAGGGATGCTGAGCTCCTCACAGCCCAAAGAAAAGATTTTTACATTACTTGCAAAAGTAACTGTAACATGCAGGGCTCTTTGGAGGCAAACCTAGAATCTGGATGGAGTATAATATGTCATTATTTATACCTGTTGTGGGTTATGCCTCTCCATGAGAGGTAGTCACAGGTCAGGGATGCAGTTCAGACCTTTCTACTTAAGTCTGTACAAAGAAGTCAGCAGTCCTCAGACTAGTGCTTGCAGTAAACATAGTTGACAACTAATACTGAAATGGTAAACACAATACCACAGACCATTCAGATGCTCACATTAATTCAAAAATAATTTCACCTCCACCATTGCATAGGGCTATATGTCTGGTCTTCTCTATCAAGTATTACTTATGCGAGTTTATGTGGTATAATTGTGCTGCATAACTCTGATTGAATTTGTTGGGGTTTTGTTTGTTTCTCTTTTCCTGGTGACACCTGTATTCATGAATATTTTAGCACTTCTGTCAGAGATTCTTGTAGCCCTAGGAGACAATTATAATATTACAAGTGTATAGGTGAATGCTGCAATTTGTAGGTCCTGGCCAAGCAGATTTTAAGTGTCTGGGATGATTCAAGCTCTTAAATGTCTTACATACATACCAATGTACTTGACAAACTTTAGACTTTGTGATCTGGCTGGCGCTAATCAGTAGTGTGTAAATGCTTGAGCTCTACTCAGCGTTATTCATGTAAAACCTATTGTAAGTCTTAATGCTCACCTGGTCACGAGTCATTAACATTGAAACACAGAATCATTGGAAAATTCAGATTGGAAGGGACCTCAGGAGGTCTCCAGTCCAACCTCCTCCTCAGACCAGGGTCAGCTGACCAGACCAAGTTGCTTGGGGCTGTATCAGATGGGTCTTGAAAACCTCTAAGGATGGAGACTGCACAATCTCTGTGGACAGTCTGTGCCACTGTTGGACTGTCCTCATGGGGAAAAGGTTTCCCCTAACATCCATTCTAAACCTATCTTCTTTCAATGTCTGTTGTTCCTCATTCTCCAACCATACATTGTTATGAAGAATCCGGCTCCATTTCCTTGATGCTGTCCCCATAGGTACCAAGGGCTGCTGTTGGCCCCCCCAAAAACCACCCCTTCTCCAGGCTGAACCAGCCCAGATCCCCCAGTCCCTCCTTGCAGGGCAAGCACTCCTGCCCCCACCATCGTGGCTGTCCATAATTGGGGTGCTGATCTTCAGTGCTCCTGTGAGAATACTTAAACCAAATCACTCAGAACTGGTGAAGTGGTCATGCCTTAAGTCAGTACTCAAACCCACTCTCATTTGATTTACAAAATAAAATTTGAAAAGTGACAATGTGGTTTTGTCATCATAAAATGACCCTCTCCTGGAGTTTCTGTACAGTATCAGAAATGGAAACCAGAGCTCCCAGCAATGTATCACAGTGACAGCTCACAAAACCCCCAGTTCAGTGGTAACAGAAATTTTTTCAAACACTTTTGGTCAATAAAATGCCTCAAAAGCTTTCCTAATAAACCCTTGCAGGTTTCCTTGCATAGAATACTGCATTTTTTTCCTGGAAATCAGCTTTCTAGTGGGTGGCCTGCTTGCTGAACTTCTAAACTTTGAAGTCAGTGAAAACAAGGGGGATGGAGGGGCAGGAGATTACAAGGACAGGCTTACCTGAGGGTAGTTTCATGTTAGAAACCACTAGCCCAGAAGTACATTGATTTGGTAGAAGGAAGAAGCAAAGCAAACAAAGAAAAGCTACGTTTTAAATTGCTTTTACTTTCAGGTATCTCTAAGACCTTTCAAATGCCTTCACTTCACCTGTGGGTTTGTCCTATTTATGTTTGCTTTTTATGAATATTCCAGAAAATGGCTTTTGTTGGTAGGAAAGTTTGCCAAAAGAATAAATTTCATAGGTGGAAATTCAACTCCAGGAAGTCAATGAGGCCTCATTTTTGACATTCCTAGATGCCTGAAAAGAGCAGATTGAAAGTCATGATCAGGTATTTGCACCTAAAACTTGCTTTGAAGAGTAATACTATCCAATGAGAAACAGAAATGGTATCAGATGCCCTATGTGAGCAATAAAAACAGCTCAGTCTTCAATGATAAAAACATATGAAACCCAGCTAACTAACAGTGTATTTCTGAACTGCACATTTTGCAGACAGTACTTATTATAGGCTGTATCTCCTTAAGATGTCAAGGGTGAAAAGATCTTCACCTTTGCAGACTATTCTGAATGTCACATAGGAGCTCTGTTATTTTTTCAGAAGTATTTTTTTCTTAATCTTAAATTTTCTCTGGGTTGCTCTGTGTTCTCTGGTTGCTTTGTTCTTTCTGGGTTTGATTTTGTAAAGAAAGTAGAGTTTATTCTTTCTATGCTTTTCCTTCATTTTCATAGCAAACATTCTAGCTTTTCTAGTTTTATTGACTTAACTTACTTTCTTGATTTTTTTTTTTTAAATATTGTTTCTGTTTACTTGGGATGCATTTTTCCTTTCGACTGTTTTTCCCCCCTTCCCAATTATAACTTTTTCTTTCATGCTGCTTTTCTTTGCTCTGGCTTTCCACTTTGTTCCCCTGCCAGTATGTTTGTTTTTCAGATTGTGCAACTTCTTTAGGCTATGACTTCTATCAGCTGCCAGTTCTGAGAGGAACAATATACAATGGACAGGTCCTCCGGGACCACTGTTTCAATGCACTGAGAATGCACCAAGGACTCAGGCAGACCTAATCATATCGCACAGTTTGATTGCAGTGTGATTACCCCTGGAAGAAGGGTTGTTTTCTTTCTCGCACCACAGAGGGGTAGGTAGTCAGCACTGAATAAGATAAAATTTGAATGACATCAGACAATTGAAATACTTTCTAAATAATGGATCCACATCCTGGCTATACAAACTAAGAATGTATTCCTATTATTGCTGAACTCCTCAGGAGCTATATTGAGCCCTCAGAAAGGCCCTTTCACATGGGAGCAGATGTGCAAAAGAAAGCATTTAAAGAAAATTAACTTTTTTTCCCCAGAGTTCTAGAGAGTAGATGTAAAATGGCAGCATGGGAACATAAACTGTAGTAACTGCTCTAACTCAGAAATGTGCTTTATGTAAATATACTCAGAAGAACAGATGCTTATAAATGCATGGGCTATGTCTTATCCTTATTTTAACATGGACCAAGCTGAGATGACTGCTTCTTTCTAGGAAAACAGAAGTTGAGAGGAAAAAAAAAAAAAAAAGGACTACTAGGAAAATGTTGTTATTTGTTTCAACTGCAAATATTTCTTTTAGGGCTGGTTTTCACTGGAACCCCAACTGCACATGCACATTTAGACTTTAGGTCTCCAGCCTAAACAGAGGGATAAGGCCCCATGCAAGAAGTAAGAAGGCACAGATCACTCCCTGTCAGCTACCAGCACCAGTGGCAGGTGCCCCAGGCTACTGCTCTCCCATGAGAAGACAGGAGAGGAAGGTAGCAGCCAGGCAGGAAGGCGACGGCAGAATGAGGGTAATGTTGATAAGAACATATTGTTACGCAGAGTGGGACGATGGTCCAGTAGCTAATGCAATAGCACAGAAGTTAAGATACGCGAGTTTAATTCTCTGCTCCATTACACACCATTGCAGTGGTGCTGAGAAAACCACAGGATCCTGTGGTTTACAATATTCAGGTGCCTGACTGCTACTAATTTCAAGAGGAATGAAATGCATAAATATATTTCAATATCTGGAACTTGGTACCAAACCCTTCCACCTCTGGGACACAGGCTGCCCTGCCTCCTCCTAGAGGTACCTGGGGATGAATGTGTCAGGGATACATTGTGGAGGTGTTCAGCATGCAGCTGGTGGAGATTGTGTTTAGCATCTCAGATGTGATGTAGAAAGTACAGCTATGTGTGTAGTTACTAGGCATGAGTGAGTAGAGACGTCCCGAGTCACCAAGCTCTCTCCGGACCTCCTCCCACATGCTTATCTTGCTTATGAGCACACTTTGACCAAGTAAAATCTACCTAACAAATACCAACTACCTTCAGCAGAGGACTTCTGGGGTCTTCCAGAAAGAACTTCAGGTTACTTCATCTGCCTGGTACCAGTCACACCATCCCATAAGGGCTCATGCATACAAGCAGGTGACAGGGCCAGCAGGACATGCCGGGGGCTGTCATTGCTGCCCCTGTTGTACCTTGAATCACAGTGTGCATGTAGACACCCCTGATATTCCAACTATAGTTTAAAGAAAGGTCACTCACAGCAGAAAGCAATGTAAGTGGTTGGATCATCTGGCTTTGAAGCCATTCACACCCAAAAGCATGTATGTAGGTTATGCAGCCAGGCAGTCTGAGGGAAAGCCAAATATTTTTGTCATTAATAAATTTGTGAGCAACTAAAGTAATACCCAACACTTATTTTATCTGGCTCCTGTCTCATAAATGTCATAGTTTTTGAGAAGAGACTGAAGGAGAGGAGCAACCCTCACATTTTTTGTCACCAAAGCTCATCAGATTGCTTGGGAAGCTTACCATTCAATGTAGGACACAGGCACAGTTAGTGGAGCTGATGGGACATATCCCATAAAAGACAAAAGGAGCATGGCGGAGCTCTGCAGGATGCTAAGGTGAGAGATCAGGTTTGCATCCCCTCTGACACAGGAAGGGCAGTGGTTGTCCATGAGGGTTGCTCCAGCTGAGGGCCTGCAAGGTGGCAGGGGGGACTGTGTTGAGGGACCAGGGACAGAGGTCACCCCCAGGGAAATTGGGCTACGACAGTCAGGATGGGACAGAAGATCCATCCATGTCTTCTACATTGTTCTTTTCTCCCCATCCCACAGAGGTGATATAGTCTTGGTGATTTATGTGATTTATGTGGAATTTGGGGCGGGGGCGGGTGTCACAAATTTAACACTTTGACATCATTATGGCTTTTATAGGAGCGAGGAGGTTGTAAAGAAAAAGCACAACTCTGTTTTCAATGCAGTAGCTATGGCAAATTGGGAAACAGAGTGAGACACAGATAAAATTCATGTGACAGATAAATGGGTATTTCTATGAGAGTGTTCAAAAGAATTTTCTTTGTAAACAAGATAATCTTAAGATGACCATGCTGGGGATCACAACTTAAAATAAATAGTAATAAAATTTAGAATTTATTTGTGAACATCCAAGTATTTTATACTTTTTCATAAACACTGCAAGCACAAAAAATGAGAGTTCATTCATTTCCCAAGTATTTTTATTATTGCTTCTCTAGAACACCTGGGTTATTTCCTCATTCAGTTTAAGACCTTTCATCATCTCTTTATCTAATCTCAGAACAGCATGGGATCCTACTTCCACTCATCTATCTTACGTGTTTAGTGGAAGCTGATAGCAAGATAGGGAGAGGAGTTAAAGATACGATTTTAATGAAAAGCAATGATCAAAATATTTGGTACACTATTTGGAGTACAAAATGAAGGCTACAATTTAAAATGCTTCACAGGCTTTCTGTATGCTGTTGACTAGATAATGTCTACATAATAATGTACATTATCTTCTTGGCCACCAAGGTGGCAATTTGCCACATGGATGCTATTGTTCAGCTGTTTCAGCAAGATCCTGGAATCACGAACTACAAGAGAACCCTGAATGGCATTTGTTACAAGCTTTTCCTCCAATATATGAGACTACACATACAGATTTCTTTTTAAATGGATTTGGGTTGCCTCTGGTTGTACAAAGAGATTGATTCCTATGAAGTGAGAAAGCTCTAGTGTATCGCTTTGTAAGACTGACGTGACAACATGACAGACATGGCTTCATATGAACAAGTTATTTATTAGATTATGAGCAAAGTTGAATGCTGTCATGTGCTGAGGGAAGAACGTATCTCCTCTCTAAAGGAAAACCCGGCTGTGCTGGTGAGCAGTAAGAGAGATTCCTGGGGACACGCCGGAGGAGTGATGCACAGGGGCTCCAGGTGAGGATTTTCCTCACTTGTTGTAGTGTTTGTCCATACTTTATCTTCTCTTTATGTAACACTTTGTAACATTTTTTTCAAAGATTTCAAAAATCTACTTAGATTAGTGAAGATAATTCAGCCTTTACATAGTAAAAAAGGGTTAATACAATAAAGGACAAAGATGTTCACAAGTCAGCTCTTCTTCTTCGGAGGGGAACTGGAACCCTGTGGAAGACACATATATTTCATGTTAAAGCCTAGGAGGTAATTAATTCATAAAACTGGTGATTCAGATAACCAGCTGAGCAGAAAACAATTTAGTACTAGATAAAAAGAAATGTTGCACAAAGTATGTTATAAATCCTACCTTTTTCTGGAACTGAAACCAGTAGCGCTTGCAGGTACCTCCATTCCCATGGGGCCCCAGGACAGGGCTCTGTTGCCCTGCCTGCACCCCTGCCCCCTGCCTAGGGACAGTCTTCTCCCACCCCTTGGCAGAATGCAGCTCTGACCTTCTCATTTTAATTACCTGGCACCAGAGTACTCATGGCATTACATTTTCCTCTAGATTGCGTTTTTGGACATAACGCCTAAAGCCCATCTAGCAGCAGTTAGAAGCATATCTACACCAACATAAACATGTCGGTGCCATCTAATTCAGTTAATTAACTGAAGTGCTATATCACCCTGATGTGGCTATGTTGCTTCTGGGTCCAGAGTTCACAGGCTTGCAGTTATTTAAGACCCCTGCATCCCACTCCACCGTGAAGGTGGATATACTCTGTGTCTCTCATTAGTCTCAGCCAAAGATTTTGTTTCTGCAGCTTACCTAAGTTAGTTTTTCTATTATTTATTTACCTCACTGCAGTGCACATCCTCATGCCCATACATCCTCATTATTGTTCTGTCCTTTTATGAAATCTCCACCAAGCTTTCTCTGTTGCATACAGATTGTGTAAAGGACTCCTGAGCGTTGAATAACTCATCAGCTGATTTCTGAGCTTATTCTGAAGTGAGTAACTAACAGCAGAGCCACTCTTGTACATAACTAATGAGAGTGAGAGCCTTCCTCTGGGTCTCATCTGCACTCCCATATAGTTTACCCTTATTGCTATCACTGCATTTGAAATGGGTTTTTATTGCAGTGACTTCAATACTGTCAAACAAACACCACCACCACCACTGCTGCCACCACCTTTGAATAATTCGCTTTGAGAAGTGCAGATGGGACCTTTCACTAAATTGTCTCTTATTTTCTCTGAGCATTTGTTATTCATTGGTATTTTCTGAATAATCCAGATGAGTAACATTCGAGTTATAGGCTGCTCACAAACTATCCACTCCTGCTATCAATGTTCATTACTCCTGTTGTGTGGCTTCGCTGCCTAGGTTTCTGCTCTTTGATTTTTAAACAGAAGAATAACAACAAAAGAATATGACCATGAATTTTCACATAAAGAATCATTTTTGCTAAAGTTTGTCATTTCAAGACGAGTGCAGTTCAGATACCTGAGAGGATCTGTGTTTTCCTCTGAAAGGACTTACACCCTCCTCGGCCCTCCCGGGGAGCTTACATTGACAATCCCACCAGGTTTACCATTCAGTGGTGGGTTTTTGCTTCCTTCATATCTGAAGACATTTCTTCATGTGAGGCAGCCAAGAAATTATTATGGTTATATGTTAGCAGCATGCATGCAGCTCTCTCTGCAAGGTGAAGAAAAGCTTGTGTGCTCTCAAGCTCCTGTGCTTTTTTCTTCTCGCTCCATTAATCTAATAAAAGACGTTGCCTCTCCTTATAAACTCTATTCACTTTCTGAGGGAACAGAAGGAAGCCGGGGCATTTGCATATTGAACAGAATAAAAATTGTTGCATGAAGCTCCCCAAAGAGCAGATGAAAATAGAAGCATTTATTTGCAGCTACCAGTGAAACAGAGAGATATGAAACTTTGTTAGTACTTTGCCAGAAACTGGACATCAGTGGGGAGCAAGAGCCCTGAGAGCTGTTCCTGACACAGGGACCAGATGAATGAAGGAGCCAGTACATTTAGAGATGCCATGAAAAGTTTGGAAATGCCAAGAAACTAGCAGACGTTAGAGGTCAATGCTCTGGACTATCAAAAACCCTGAAGAAAGGGAAATGCCATTTTACATAGCTAAGCTGTAAGAAAGTGGTGGGGTTGTGGTTTTTTTCCAATTCATTGTGTTTCTGGTGAAATAACATCAGAGTAACAATAAGGATGTAGCCAAAACTGTGAGCAGAAAATAAAGTTATCCCAATTAAATATCTACATCAGACTCTGGGTTTGAAGGGGTTAAGAGGAAAGGGCTCTGGTTCCATCCACCTAGAGCAAGAAGAAAACTAAGAGTGTGTGAAAAAGTGGCTTGCCAATGCATCCTTGACAGTTGGAATTGATTTGTTTTTGAAATTGTATTTTCCCTGTGATGTGGCAAGATGTTGGGGAATGAGGAGAACAGAAGTTAGATAAAAATTGAATGCTTCAAGAGATATGAATGTGCTATGACAAACCAGGGGCCATCATTTGTTTGTTGTGCAAAGCAGCACTTGCCCAAAGGAGGGGATGTGAAGGGATGCAGTGCTATGAAGCACCGCCAATCCGTGGCTCAGCACTGCTGGCAGAGAGCTGCTTCTGTTGCTCACACACTCCTTCCTCTTCTTCAGCCAACACTAAGGTCAGTGACTGCTCCTCAGTTTCCATGCAAGTCAGTCATGAAATCATCCTATCATTACCCTTCACCACTGTGGGAACAGTGTCCCTGTGGCAACTGAAAAATGAATCACCATCAAAATTCATAAATTTTGAGGTAGGTGACCAACCGTCCACACATTTTCTCTGATCACATGCAATACAAGAGGTTTTAAAGAAATTTCTCCACCTTGTTTTCCAGATATGTGAATCTATTTCTTGCAGAAAGGCTTGTCTTTCTGCCTCGGAGACTAACATAACAGTTTATGAGCTGATTTCTACTCCAGACCAAACAAAGGACCTTGTTTCTCTCAGGGATGTCTCAGCTGAAACATATGGCATATTTCAGTTTGCATTTACCTAAAATTGATGGCAACTTTAGAGATGCCAGAGTAAAGACTGTCTTAATATAGCTTCATATCATCGTCTGAATGATCTTAAAAGAAAACTATGCATATACAAGCCAAACCTGCATGGCAAAGATGTGCGGTAAAATTCTCAATGATGTTGTCATGACAACAATGAAAGTCACTAGATCACCAGTTAAAATCATCTGTGATTTGAAGCTTCTCCGGAAAAAATTGAAGCTGACTAGTCTGACATGTGGTGAGTTCATGAGTGAAGTGTGTTGCCTTTCTGTAAGAGATTGTACCATATTTAAAAAATTCTGTGTTGATATATGTGAAGATTACAAGTGGCAAGTGATGCATTGCATCATTAAAGGACTCAAATCTCCAGCAATTAGACAGAAATAAAGTAGTTCCTAAATTTTCTAGAAACATAATCTCCCATATAAAACTGAAAGTTTTCATGGAGAACTCCCTGTCTTGCCACTAAATGCATCATAAATAAATAAAAGAATTATCCTAGCACTGAATGGTTCAGAATTCTTCAAGATCAGTTTATACAAAACTGTAGAGGTTTTAAATAGCCAAAACTATTCAAGTTATTTAGCAATCTGGTATCAGGTAAACATGGGAAGTGGAAAGTGATTTTAACCAGAATTCATTAACTTGCAACGAGGACTGTGCAGGAGACAAACATTCCATTTCACAAAGGATTTTGTGGTTTCCAGTCTTGACTTGGTTCTGAATCTTAATGAAATATAATAAAACATGGAAAGGAAAACACTGAAAAGTTTTCATTTCAGATCCATAAAAACATTTCCATTTGCTTTTACCCATTTTTATTTTCCCCTTTGCATCATGAGTTCTCTCTCTCCCTCATCTTTGGCTATGTCCTTGTCAGTGATCGCTCTTAACCCCTGGCTATTCATTTTCTCTTCCTAATCTCTTCATTTAACTACTCACTCACCAACTCAGTTATTGCTCTTCTTACTCCACTGAGACCAGTTTTGTCAAAGCTTTTATAGACTTCTATATGTCTTGCTCCATCACCAGCTCTCCAGCCTCATTCTCTGAAGCCTGGCAGCTACTTCTGACTCTGTCAGCTGCGCCCTTCTTCTCCAAAGCTTGTGATTTCTTCACTTTGCCTGCCTTCTAACTTCTGCTTTATAGCAAAAAAGTCCCCTGTGGTTACACCAAGTTCTCCTTTCCTTCTCTTGCCATCTATAACCAGTCTCTCAGTCGCAAACACAAATATAATTGCCATGTTACATTGACTCATTAAACCTATTTCTCTAATGAAGCCCACTCTGTCCATCTACACCAACACCCTGCGAGAGTCCTGAATTACTGACTCAAACATACACAAGGAATATAACCCTGTATGCATAGATTACCGTATCGTCCCAACTCTCTACAAAGTTAAGGAAAGTAACAAGAAAGATTTTTAAGCTTCCACAATCCATTGCTGAGAGCATTCTTGGAAGTAAAACCCTTGTCTTAGCATTTATTTTATGCCACAGCTCCTTCAGGGGCAGATTTGTAAAAATGCCCAGGCATCATGCTGAGGGAACTGGGGTTGTTTAGCCTAGAGAAGAGAAGGCAGAGGGGAGACCTTATTGCTCTCTACAACTACCTGAAAGGAGGTTGTAGCGAGGTGGGGGTCAGTCTCTTCTCCCTAGTAACAAGTGACAGGATGAGAGGAAACGGCCTCAAGCTGCGCCAGGGGAGGTTTAGGTTGGATATTAGGAAAAACTTCTTCACCGAAAGGGTAGTCAGGCATTGGAACAGGCTGCCCAGGGAAGTGGTTGAGTCTCCATCCCTGGAGGTATTTAAAAGACAGGTAGACGTGGTGCTTAGGGACATGGTTTAGTGGTGGACTTGGCAGTGCTACGTTAACGGTTGGACTCGATGATCTTAAGAGTCTTTTCCAACCTTAACAATTCTATGATTCTATGATTCTATGATCTAACAATGCTGACAGGTTTCCCATTACATTTCTAACAATGCTTTTATAAATTGTGTCATGCAGTTCTCTTTAGCATTTAAGGCCTACATTAATTTCCTTTGCTCTAATCTACCCTTCATTTCTTCAGTGTTATTTTGTTAATTTTGTCTATTTATTTTTGGCAAAATATTATGCGGCTCTTGAGAGCAAAGTAGTCTCATAACACTGAATAGGACATTCAGAGTCTCAGAAAACCTGAGAAGAAATATGTCCATCGGGTCCGTCCCTATCAGCAGAAAGCAATCTGACCCCACAAAAATAACACTGATGAATGTCAGGATGTTCTGAGGCTTGAGGTATAAACTTCACTGCTGTGGCATGGCTTTAGAGTGATTAATTCCCTAAATTGGATCTGTAGGTGATCAAAAATGATGAATGGGTCCTCAGTACACCTGCTGTAGAAGGTTTGTACGCAATTTTCTACCACAGTGTGTTATGTGCAGTTGTGCTGCCTTCTTAAGCAAAGACATTTTGGCTCCTCAGTGTCAAAACTCAGTACTGTGCCTGTGAAAACAAGCGGTCCAGATTTGCGGTCCTAGTTGCCTAGAATTGCATGGCTCAAAGGAAGCATCTTGGCTTCCCATAGTACTGAGAACCCAGTAGCTTCAAATGAAGGCGCCTCTGGTTTACTTGGTACTGATGTTAGCTCTCTCAGGGACTCAGTAAGCCGTAACACAATGCAGCTGCCTAGCCTGCATGTCAGTGATATTGTAAGGTTTATGCATTATACGCGATGCTGGAAAAGGATATATTCTTTGAAACCTTCAGATGAAAGCTTCTCCAGGAATGCAGGGAATGATGATGAGTATTCCTGTCCCCATTGAAGCTACTGCTTTCCTCTGAAGCAGCGTTGTGCTGGTTTGGTGATGTGTGCATCGAGGAGGAAGGGCTGTGCTGTCTCCCCATGCACGACTATCGTTACTTCTGGCTCCAGATAGCAGCAGAAAACAGCTTGTAATGGGGCTGTGTCAAGATTCGGTGAGCAACCTAAATGATCACATCATCTCTTGCCTATGCAGGGAGGAAAAGGGAAAGTAATTAACTCCAAGCCAAAACCCATGCCATTGCATTCACGGTGGCAGTGCTGGCAATGTATTGTTGCTGCTTATTTATAATAAGTAGCAGCAGTCTCCTTCCCTGTCCTGGCTGGGCACTTTAGCAGTGAGGATTGGATTAAATAGTGTCATACAAGCACTGCTGCCCACAGCATCTGATGGCTTTGATGTAAATGAAACAGGAAGCCTTCGCTCTCCAGAGTGAGCTGATGTGCAGGGAAAGTGAGATCTGTAGAGATGGGATTCAATTGTGGGAACTTTGTGAGTGTTAAATGAACCTGCATTGGAGGGCTGCCAAGGGAGGAGATGCAGGAAAAATCCGATGAGAGATACCAGGCATGAGAGTTAATTGTGTTTCGGAGGTTGGAGAAAAAGCTAAAATTAAACCATTATCAAAGAAAAGCCTTGGACAGTTTGTTTTAAAACAGAGTTAATGGCTGGAGCCTGCAGAAAACCTAATTAAAAGGGAAAAGAAAACAAATGAGGTTTAGGATTGTGGCAGTGCATTCAGAAACAGTTTTATATATGGATTTTCTTCTGTTCCCTGCTGTATTTCTGTGACTAAAAAAACCATTATGGCGAAGCACATTAAAAAGGGTTTGTAGCTAGGTAAGAGCAAGGTATTTTGCATAGGGTTGCAGCATGAAGCCCCATTGCTTATTTTGGTCATCAGAAAACAGACTTTTATCTCAGGGGTGATTCTGAAGCAAAGGTCCCAGCTGCTCTGAGCTTCAGGTCACAGGGCCGCAACAAGACCAGGACTGCCAAAACAAATGGAGCAAAATGTAAACACCGCAACTGCCCTGAGATGGAATGTATGCACCATCCTTTTCCTAAGCCTTGTGACTATGGGTGGGAGTTATAATTTTACATGTCTGTACTCCAGATGTTTACATCTAAACACATCACCATGACCTACTTTTTAGCCGAATAAAAGAGATAGATAGATAGGCATTTTCAAAGTGTAATTCAGCTGGTCTAGTTAGATACCTTCTTTAGGATGACATGAATCACACCCTAAAAGTGCTTGTCTCCACTGACTTATTAAAGGAATCTAGAGAAATAGCTTTGGTGTAACTATATTTACATTCGGTCAGATTTAACACAACACTGTGAATCACCTGGAAGGGATATTTAGCATGGATTTGAGCTAGTTTCTGTTCTGACTTCCTCAGAAATACAAGCCCTGGAGAGAAGCAAGGATTGCTTTTCCTTACCGCTGTGCTCTTCACTTTCTGTGCTCAGTGGGGGATGAAAGAGTTTCCAGCAAAAGTTTAGCCAAAATTTGAGACTTCTTATGAGTTCTTCAGTTGCCTAGAAATACCTCTCATCTTCAAAAACATGTCTGCCTTCCTGTCCTGGCCCTGCATAAGGCTCACCCTACAACTTAAGAGTCCTCAAATTCAGCCTTATACAAATTGCCTAGGTCAGCCCTAAGCTCTTGCTGTGTTTTCAAAATTTGTATGGGAATTTTACTGGCAGAAAAACTGTTTTGGCCTACCCAAAATTCACCTACTGTCTGGTTTATAGACTTCCATGGTGAGAGGGGTTATAACTGGTTATCATAAATGTTTCCTTTTTAAGTTGCTCACTATTGTGCACCAGTGTAATTTTATCATCTTTGGAGTTATTCTCCATGTTCTAAGGAACACATTACAGCACCAGTGTCATGCACAGACAACTGTTTCCTTCACTGCCCTAAATCACAAGTCTTCCACAGAGATGAAGACAAATGATGGATTTTTCTGGCTGCACCAAATCAGAGTGAAATAAGAAACAGAGGAATTAGATATCATGAAAGACCAACAGACCATCTAATATACTGACCTGTGTCTAATACTGGCTAGTATGAGCTGTTTCAAAATCAAGAGAAAAAAATCTTTTAATAGAGAACTATAGAATTACAGGTCAAGGATTTTTATCTCCCACGGTTACTGGTTATTGCAGATCTTGGGCCAGGAGACATTTACACCCTTGATGTTCCTGTCCTAATTTAAGGTTCCTATCCTTCTTCAATTCTGCCTAACTTTTGGATCAGAAATACTTTCTAGGAATTAATTCCACCATTAAATTATTTATTACAAGAAAATGTTTCCCTTTATCAGCTTTAAATGGGTTGCCTTCAGTTTCATTGCATGTCCCATTGTTCTCATGTTTTGAAGTGAGGCTACATGCTCACTCTTTGCCATTCATTGCTTTGTACACCTCGAGCAGGCCACTGCTTATTGAGGTCCCTGCTAAATTAATCCATCTCATTCCTATTAGATGCCTCTCATACATTCTTCCTGTGCCTAATAATTTTCATTGCTTGTTTCTAAGCCTCCTTCAATTTCTTCCGTATCTTGAGCTCACACATTATGCAAAGTGAGTATATAATGGTATTTTCTCAGTTATAGTATCAGCTGGCTTCCCATTTCCAAGTGGTGTTGGCTCTTTTCATCCTGCAGAAGAAGAAGAAGGGGCTGAGCTGGAGAGGATGGTCTTCAGCCGGACTTCCCATGTGACTGCAGCAAACTCTTGAGGAGGATATGTCGATGGAGTTGTACTTCTTCAGCTTGTATCCCTCACTAGGCAGTAAAACGGGACCACACAACATATGAGCAGGGAGTGTTGCTGGGCTGTAGCACAGGATTCAATCACACCTCCAAGGCTGCACCCCTAGGTATGAGCATGGGCTTTTATATCGACAAAAACTTGTAAAAAAAAAAAGTGAAATTCAGTGTAAAAAGGAACAGAAAAATATTTTTTTGTCAGAGGTGGTATGTCTTCTAGTTGCAACATGAAAATAAGGCATAGGCAGAAATATCCCACAATGGTTCTCAGATCTGAAGCACAGCAACTTTTCCTGTATAATACCATAGCACTAAGTACATCAGGTCTTCTCAGCTCATGAATTCAAGTAACGTTTTTTTAATAAGCAATCATGCAGAGGACAATTACAAACAAATATTTTCGCCAAACTAACATTACAGCATTTCATCTTGAGAATCTAGGCATTGTCAACTTGTGATGTCAACTTTATTTTGAAAAATTACAGTAGTGTCACATTTAATTTTTTTAACTGTTATTAATCCAAATATAAATTGTCTACATTAAAACCAGCATCAATAAAGTGGGCAGTAACGTAATAAAAATATCAGAGCAAACAAATGGTTGTTTGTAAACTCACTGTGATGAATTATGAACTGATGAACGACAATTTTCCTAACCTTTTCAAATGGTCAAATATAAAATTATCCCTAGAGAAAATCTGAGGGAGAACGGAAAGGATGACCAATTTGGTTAGGTCCAAATGTGCAGAAATACCTAAGGATTCCATTTTTTTATATTCTCAGAAGTTAAGCATCCAAATATATGTGATGAACAGCCGCTATGTCTTTGAATCTTATCTGTAAGATAGGATCATCCTTTTCTCTCTCATGGCAGTGATGTGTGTATTGAAGACACTAGTGACATACTCAGGTACAAGACTGATGAAGCAAGCATCTCCATGAGCATCTGTGTTCTTTTCCTCCTTCGAAGGAGCAGAGGTTCAGTAGGTCTTATCTCATCTGCGACTAAAACCTGGGCTGGCTCTGATGCAAACCCCCTGGGAGAATGATGATCCCTGTTCCCTCCAGGCTGCGCAGTCAAAGAAGCACTGGCCACAATATGACACTGACGTGGGAGCCATTTACTGTTTGTGGTGGGAATCTGACCATGCCACCTCTGAACTGCAGGACTGAGCCGCTGGAGGAGCTTCAGCCTAGCAAGAAAGTCGAGGATAGTTTTGCTGTTGATTTCAGAGTATGTGTTGTCTCAGTCCCTTTGCTGGGCTGTAAACTAGATCACTTCAGAGGGTGCAAGCGTGTACAGTCTCCAAAAAGCCACACAAGAGTTAATGCAGCCAAGTGCTCAGTTTCTGTAAGGGTTACAAAAATAATAAGTGTTTTTCTACCTTTCTATTATTTGTCATGAAGAATTAAGCCACCTGAAATAATTAACTCACAAAGGCTGCCTGTGTAAGTGCTGGCAGGCAAGGCATGTTGAGCTAGGATAACTTCCATAGCAAACTGCATATTTGAAGAATATGAAGAATATTTGAAGAGAAGTTTTTTTAGTAGATTTGAGTAAAGACAAACAGAAAAAAGACAGCAATCATGGAAATGTGTATGCTATAATCAGAAATATTTGCAGTAAAGATGACATGTAATCTACACGGAATAATTTATCAACTTTTTAATTTATGAATACTTTATGTTTTTCTCTTTTTTTTTCAGCAGATTGTTCTCTCTTTTCAGAGACAAAAATGCTAAATCTAGTTTTTCTTTCCTTCCTCTCCCCTAATCCGTTATTTTTCCTTTCAGTGCTCTGATACCCTGCATTACTGTTGGTTTTGCCTTGAATACATTGAATTGTTCACACATGGAAACCTCTGTTTTATCTGGATGTTTAGGCAAAGAATGCCAGAAGAGCTGTGAATAGCGGCAGCAGCATGGCAGGGCAAGCAGAGCAGAGGAGTGGGGGAGGCTGTGAGGCTTTCCACGGGAGAAAACAAAGTTTTAGAGTTAGGAATGCAGCTGAGAGAGGAATAGAAAATGGGAAAGTAGATTGATTCTGATGTTTCTTCTGTGTTGAGGTAAAAAAGGTCATCCATGTGGACAAGAAAGCAGCTCCACTAACTGGGAGCTGGGATGCACCTGAAGTAATATGACAAGGGCAGAGCAGAGAAGGGCTCATGTGTTCGGACAAGTGGACCATCTTCATCTCTGGGACTCTGTAATGTTCGAAATCCACCCCCAAGTTATGAGCCAGAACTTCTCATACAGAGAGCTCTGTCTTGCCAATCCTCCTTCCAAAAGGAAATTCTGGAGACTGTTATGACAATTTTTATTTTCTCTGCTGGCTTATTAATCCTCTGTGCTCCTTCTTGCCCATTTTCCTTTTCATTCTCTTCCTTTCTGCACACTACATCCTCCCACATGTAGCATGTAGGCATCTCTAGATTATTAATGTATTATGCCAGCAGCCAGATTTTCATATCTCTCACAGGTGTTTATGAGAACATCTCTCCGATGATCTATGTTCACTCACTGTGAAAGTACAGTTTCAAATTTGTCCTTGCAATGTGAAAGAATCAATGTTGGCAGCATTTATTCCTTCCTGTCAGATATTTTTCTCTTTCTAGACTCCATAAACAATTTAAGAATAATGTGTTATGACAGTGATGCTGCAATCCAATAGGGCTTCCCTTGCTTTCTAATTTGTCTTACATTTGTTCAAATGAAGGGGTAAGGAATCTAACAGATACCAGTGGCAGCATCTGGCTCGATCATCTCATCACTAATTGGTTCTGTGATTAGTGCAGACAAGCAATGGAAAAGGTGGATACAAGCTTCTAATATTTCTAGGTGAGGGCAGCTTCCAGCCCATCTGTTATGTGATATATCCACTAACTTATTCAGCTTCTCATCTTCTTGATTCTGAGGAATCCTCCTCAGAGGCAGGTGAGGATTTTTCTGGGTTTTATTAAGGTGACAGTATAGTCTGCTTTTGCATAGTTCACCTGAACTGTAATGTTTGCTCCCTGAAGTAGACACCAAATCAGTTTGCCAGGAGGTTAGTCTACATACCTCCATTTGCAACATTTTTAGCCCAGGCTGACAAATAACCAGTTAAAGTATTTTAGTGTTCATGAAAAGCCCAAGATTAGGTACAGAAAACTTCAGTTTAACTGTTGAACAAGTGCAACAGCATAGTCTGAATTTCCCTCAAACATCACTGGACAGACTAACTAAAATATTGAAAAGTCATTTTTCATATCCATTTAATTTTTGGACCTCTCTGCAAGAAGAAATACACTTGCAACAGTGCTATGTGTTATCATTATCTCTTTTTTTATATCAATGAATTTTTGATCGAAAATCGAAGCTTTGGGGCTGTCTCTAAGTACTCAAGAATTTATTCACATGTCTTTGACATTATGGCAATTACTTAAAAGAAAAACCCATAAAACCATGTTTCTCTGAACATAGTTGGAGCCAAGCAACTTGAAAAGTTTTTGCTACAAGTCTAATTTGGACAACACTCAACCCAAAAGACCACAGTAAGTCCTCTGTCCAGAGCACCACATTTCTGAGCCCACTTTTACTCCTGTTTTTCTACCTCCTTCAACCCATACCCAAAGCAATACTCAGTGAAACTACTTGCCTTAGTGGTTGTGATCTGCTTTGAAGGTTGTTGTATAAAGAAATCTGTTTCTTTTTTACTGTCTGATAGTTTGAGCTCAACCACAATACTATTCTGAGGATAAATATAATTAATTAATTAATTAACTACAGGGATTAATGGTATGATGTAGAACCAGGTATTGTGAGAATCGTACAAGCTGTTCCCCATAGTTCCACCAAAATAACATTGGCTCATCTACAGAAAAACCTTATTTTAGCTCTGAGTTTCCCATGAGGAAAGTTGTAAGGAAGCACACTTAATGTACCAGAAGATGTGTCTGGTTAGTAAAGTGGATAAATTAGTGTTATGACTGTCAACCAGATCTGATGCTCTTTTTTCTGAGGACTATGTCTACAGGACTTTCTCTTCCACAGTGATATTCAAATGGCTCATTTTTCTCACAGTTTGATGTGGTTCCAGAAAAGTAGAGCATCCAGTTCAGCCAAGTGCTGAGGAAAATCAGTGGGAAATTATAGCTGGGGTAAGGCTGACACAAGTGAATAAGGCATGCAAGATGTTGCTCCACAGAAACCTACATGCTTAAAAGGGAGAATGGTAAAATTATAAACAGCACGCCAAGCCCTCATAGCATAGGACTAGGTTTGGTCAGACAGACATTGTCCTAGTCCTTCACCTTTTATGTAGATGTACAGAGAAACCCAAGTAGAAGCTTAATTCAGTTTGCACTTTTGATCTGCCATTCATTTTAAAAGCCTCCTTTGGAAGACGTGAGTGCAACCTAGCTACCTGTCATTTGTCTTCTTCAGAGGATCAAGAGCTTAGTCTTGTCTGGAAATGATCCCTACCTTTCAGCAATTGCATAACAAATATGAGACAGTAACCTCTGAAGGGATGCTGAGGAACCAAAGTGAATACTATGGAGACAATCCTTGGTAGCTCGACTATCTGCCGCTAGTCCTAATGTATTTAGCTGCAGCGTAGAATACTCTGCTGCCCCTGATGAATATGCGTTAAGTGCCATTTTCAGTACATTACAGCTTTTTAGACCGCTGCTTGCCCTTATTGTCATGCCTATTGCAGTTTCCTTCCACTGCCTATCCTGAAAAGTTAAATATAGCCTTCTGAGATACAGCAGTCCTGGAAAAGGTACTATTTGTTGGATCTGGTATGTGCTTTTATTCTCATCAATTCCTCATTCTTTTTGAACCTGACATATAATCCCTCTTAAATGGGTCCCTTTATGCTATAATTTGGAGCTGTTCCACTTGATAATTTATGCTATCATCACTAGTTAACATGATCCCTAATCTCAGTAGCTTTTATCAAGCTTTTTATCAGAGGTACTACTTTGAGTTGTTTGTATTAATAATAGTTAAGAGCACTGACTAGGAGCGATGGTGTCTGTTGCCTCTGTGCCCAGCCGCTCCAGGGGGTGACCTTCTCTCCTGTACGAAGCAGCAGCTAATGAAAAAGCGCCTCCGCCTTTTCTTGTTTTCAGGTTCACACATCCTTGAACATATACTAGTTTAAAGTTTGTTTGACATCTTAGATCAGCTGAAGGTTGTAAGTAATTTAAAGTCATTCATCTAAGTCAGCACCTAAAATGAAAGCAGTAATGGCTTATTCCATAGGGAGTTACTTGTGAGCAGCTAAAAGTGTGTAACAGTCCATTGCACAGTGCAAAGCCGAGCTCAGTAGAAAGTAGATGAAAACCTATACAGAGTTTAAAGGGCATCAGCAAGTATTCATTTTACCCCAGACAGTCAGTACAGGGGCCACTTGTCTTTTTATCAACGGTATCTGATAACATGAAGAAATTAATAATTTACAGAGGGCAGGCAGTACTTTTCCATTAGAAGCTGTGTGCAAAGGAAGAAAGAACTGCTGGCACAGCCCAGAATGCTCCCTGCAAGGTCATTCTGCCACAGTGCTGCAAATGTGTTTCTTTTTAACCCTTTCATAATCAAGAAAAAATACAACTCCGAATTACATGCATATTTTACCTTTATTGAGTGCAGAAAATAGCCCACAGCCATGATGGACTGCATGCCTTTGGTATCCTCCGGTCTTTCAGGCTGTGCAGCTTTGGATGTAGCAGTCCTTGGGTGGGAGATCTCATGAGAACACTTGATGCTTTTGGGATGAGCCAAAGGTCACATTCAGCCCCACTCTCACTGTGGAGCTGACACACCAAAACTTAATGTTACTCAGTGGGCAAAAGAACTGATAATATGTGGTTTCACCCAAGGTATGCATCCTTTTCCCACCAATCTTGCCCTCCCACTCCATCCCTTCATGTCCCTTGTGTTATGCCCCGGTGCAGGGGACATCCACGCAGTGGCTGCCAGCAGCTGCCTGCGTGCCCATTGCCTGTCCAGCGCACACACGTTAACATGGGCACTGCCAAATGGGATGCATCCAACTAGCCTTTTCCTCGGCACCAGTCTGGATCTCTTCCCTCAGCTCAGACACAGCCTCTTGCGTAACATCTGGGGTTGCAATTATCTCTGAGCCTTCAGTGGCTCTGTCCTGTTCGGCTGAGAGTTTCTGAGGGAGGGGAGAGGAACGGAAGAGCAGACCCACAGCGCAAGGACAGAGGTTTGCCACGTCGTCCTAGGAAGCCAGGCTAAAATGATAAAAAAGCTCACCCAGGCCATACACTAATGAAATATTATGGCTACATACTTGAAAGAGCAGGAAATGATAACATTATGATTCCTACAGAAACACTGTCCTCTGGTACATGCCCAGCATAGTCTTTGATTAAATCTGTTAAATCTGTAGTCTATCATACATCCGTTCATGTTGTTAAGTACATACCATAAAATATAATAGATGTGCAATAGTGCAAAAACATTTGAACTTATACTGTTTGTAGTTAGAAAGATTAAATAAATGTTTAGAATATGCAGAACCTGTCAAAAATCTAGAGACATACTAAAACTGCAAGATACCCAGTTTTATGCTTACGCATGATTTCTTCCTGTTCCTGATGAAAACGTTTTTGAAAGACTGTCCTGAAATGGAGATGAAGTGGGGAAGAAATCTGAAGGATTGCCAGGCGTGGTGTTTTTCAATTTGTTTCTTCATTTTGTTTAGTTAAGCCACATGCATTTCTGGAAGAGTTTTTAATGCAAATTTTTTCAACAGCAGTATGAGAGCAACATCAGACAGCATGGAAAATCTGCACTGAGATCCTATCACAAGCAGGACAGGATTTCAGCAGTCTTAGTTAAAAACCTCCACTGATGCCATCAGAGCATTCTCAGAAGTGCAGCCATTTATAATTTTATAATTGGCCAATCAAGGTTGGGTTTTTTTTTCCTTCTAGCTTAGTTATTGAAATGTGCTTTCATGATTCATGGAACACTCTTTATGTGTCAAGTTTTTTTCCCTGATGATATCTCAGGTTTCCTTGTAGGCTTGCTGTATATCCATCTTCCTTTTCACACTGTGGATAGAGTGAAGCAGGAGAATTATGAAGGTGCCGGGCACTGCTCCAAAGTTGAGGCTGAACTGAAGTTTTACTTAAAGGAGGGATCCAGTCACTTTGTTATGCACAAAAAAATGCACTGTATTGTTCCTAAAATTACAGGACTTGCTGAGTATGAAATGGATTTTCTGAGAATTTACAAGTAAATCCATTAATTAGTTTGAGTTAGAGTTAATTGAAAATAGGTTCTTTTGCACCTCTTGTCAGACTTTTATTTATCCCTAATGAATTCTGTTATAAAATACAGACCCTTCATTATTCATATAACATCAAAATTCTTTGAGGCCTTTCCATAGGACATTTTCAAAGTAATTATTTTAGGAATTATGTCCCTTTCTGCTGTTATTCATAAGAGCTGGGAGAAGGGACAAGTATTGCTCGGTGGGGGTCCTCAGAAGAACTCCTCTCCTCCTCAGCTGCCACCCGCTGTTGCTCTTGCTCCAACAATTCTCGAGGGAGAGAAAGAAAATGAATCATCTATGAATCCATTTGATCCAATAACAATTTAAATCCCTATAATGCCATAATCATATTGTTATTACACAGTGTCACACCAGGACTAAGGCTGTCCAAACTGACAGACATTTTTTGGTGTCTTAATATTACCGCATTTTTCTGAAGTTAAGGGTAGCCCTCAGTTTCTGGGATCTATAATGTTTGTTTGAGAGATAATTCTACCTTCCCTATCATATTTTGCCCTATCTGTAAGTGTTTATTCTTTTATTACCACAGGGTCTAGGAATTCACATGTCCCAAATGGCTTGTACTAAATGCTACACAAACAGAGAACAAAAAGCTCTCCCACCCTGATAAGTTTGCACTTTAATTACAAAAGATGAAATAAAGAATAGAAAACCAAAGGGAAATGTACAAGAAAGATTAGATATTTTTGGCCTGGATAGTAGGCAGTGACCTCAGCCTGCTACTGGCCAGACTAGTGAGAAGTATTGTAAGCCTTGCAGCGAAGGGTGATCTTTTAAGGAAGGATCTGAAAGAGTCCAAAGGGGTTCACTATGCAGATATCCTGGCGTAAGGGGAGAAAATATATGTGAGGTGGTTAAGCAATACATCAAAGGTGCAGGAAGTCGGATAGTTGGAGATGGGCGGCAATATGTTGATACGATTAAAAGTACAAGAGGAAGCACAAGTGATGGGAGGATGTCAGGTGAGAGAAGCGTCTTGCTCTCACACCGCAGGGAAAGGGCTGGAAAGGGAGTGGCTGAGTTACCAGTAAAGAAAATTATCTTTGCTTCACTTTTCTGAACTGATAAGAAAACAAGAGAAAAACATCTTGCAGTAAGCAGGATGCAAGTATTGAGAATCCGTAAAGAAGTTTTATCTCAGTTGATGCACAGCAGAGGTTGTCACACAATGAGTACAGACCTAAGTCAACTTAAATGTGGTTTTCTCTGGCAACATACATGATTGCCATTAAAATGTATTTCAGTGCTGTAATTCAGATCTTGCTCATTCTCGGATGAGATCCTTTTGCATGGGTATAAATGCTGATATTTTGACTGTCTGAGGCCGTCTGAACAGCGTGCATAGCATACACATTGCAAGCCACTGGTTTCTCACCTGTGGCTGCAGAGCACTGGTGGCCCATGAGGCCAGGGCAGATGAGCTACATCATGCCCATACTGTACCCTGCTACATAGCATAATCACCAGCTCTGTTACAGCACTGGGCTTTCTTCCTCAAGCATCTTCCTAATCGAACACACCCACTGACATCAGGCTCTGCTGATGCATGATAAACCAAAAAGGAAAGGAAGAAAAAAAAAACCACATTAAAAAAAGACATTGGAACAAATACCTGTGGTCTGAGGTAGCCCTGCCATCCTGTCTACTAAAGACACAGACCTCAGCCATTGCTCCCCATGCAGGCTGCCTTTGTAAGGGAAATTTGGAGACCGTTCCCCCTTTCATTCTGAATTTCTTTTTGTTGTTTTGGAATTGTAGGTCCTCCCACCGAACACAAACTGCAAATTTCAAAGCAGCTGTATTTAAACTCAGTTGAGAGTATAATGCAAACAACTTTTTTCAGTAAAAAAGAAATGATAGAAAATTAAAATACACACAGCCAGTGATTGTTAAAATAGTAGATCATCACATAAATTTGCATTAATTGCACAAAAGCTGAAAGTACTTCATTAAATATTCTCATAACACAGTAACCTCTTTAGAAAATTATTTCTGGGATAAGCATGTAAATAATTACATACTCTCTGTCCCATGTAGTTTTATCTGCCTAAGCAAAGGGGAACAGAGTGTTGTAGCTCAAGAGCACTCTGATTTTTGGGCAATTGATTAAAAAGAACAAGCCTTTTAATGATGTTCATCAAAAGTGTTGTACATACATGAGTTGTATATTCAAGTATGTGAGGATTTGAATGTCTAAACTCAGTTCAGTATGGAAAAATCAAGTGTATAAATGATGTATTGTTAGGAATCAGCACTGAAGGTAAGGATTTGGGAGTAAGTCTGATTAATTTCAATGTAAATGAGCAACGTGATAACTGCATGTAAGTATGAGGATGTAATTGGTCCATGCAGGTCCCTGTTGCGATACTCATACTGACAACTTTGTATTCTGTAAAGAGTTTTAGTTTAATGGAAGAGTTTATTCATGCTGCAGTTTCAAATTAGTCTTTATTATTAGGAATTTTTATTTCCACAGTATTTGAACATTTTACAGTAATGAATGCTGTTATCCTCATAACTATATTCTGGCATGAGACAATTTCCCTTTTTGTAAAATGTTGGGATTTCCAAAGTTTTCCCATTCCAGATTAGGAAGAATATAGCCAGGAATATAAAGAGTCTATAGTAAGACAAAAACGGGCAGGGAGCTCAGTCACAGGTTAAACAGCGTTGGTCAGAGTTAACTTGCAGAATGGCACTTGCAGGCATCACCTTAATGCTTTCTGTCCAGAAGGATCAGGGGTGGGAGAGAGGCAATCTAGAAACATAGGGAGTGCTTTGGAAAGAGGAAGTATCAGAGTATACCTAGTAAAAACTCCTTACGTATTTCAGCTACAGTAGTAAACATCCACAAAGTGTACAGCATACTTTCTGTTTTCATATGACTTTTAAGTCACAATCATAAATGCCATTTCCTCTGTGAATCTATGATGAAGTAACAGCATACATTCATTAGGTAGAATTGCCTTGTTGTGTTTAGGGATAGCTGAAGAGTAACCAAGAGATGCACCTCAGGCCCAGTTTCCTCCCTAATGTGAATGTGTGAAATGCCAATGTGCATCATTCATCTGTGTGATACTCCTGAAGAGCCTTTGTTTGCCCCTTTCCTACCCATAAAAGATTTTTCTTTTATTTTGGTAGTCTTGGCCCCAGCACTTCACTAATGAATGAAGCCTCCTGGCTCGTATTTCTTTCAGGGTCTAATGATAAAGACCCAATTCTGTTAGATCTTTTTTCTCCCTCTTCTTAAAAACAACAAGTAAACACTTAACTCAGCTGAATTGCAACTTAACAGCTGACTGTGCAGGCCCATGCAAATCAAAATGAAATCTTAAAAATGCAGATGTAGTCATCAGAGTGCTAATTAGCAATTTGGCTGCTGCCTCTCCACTCCAAATCTTCACTTTAATTGTAAAACAGAGGGGAGGAAGTATCTTAGGGTCATATTCCACCTGGCCTTCCCAGGGGAGTGAGCATGAAGCACTCTTTTTGTGCCTGGATAGGATCCATGCTGCCTCCAGGAAAGCAGCAAAAGGCTGTCTCCATGACGGAAATACCTGCTTGATGTCCCCAGCTCATGGAAGTGCATTAGCAGTTATCACTATGGCAGAGGGAGGTGCAAACGCCTTCATCTCACTGTCAGCAACAAGAGCAAGGGTACAGAGGCCACTAGGCACCCACCTAACCATTTGGCCTCTCTCCCCAGCAGAACAGCCTACCCCTCAGTGAGAGACAGTGGTTCTGTCTTTCCAAAGAGCATCTGGGCCAATGCAGCCTCTGCATCCTGGCATCTTATGTGAAAAAACATTCTGCAACCTTGAGGCAAGTTTCCCTTGAACTGGCACAACCCTGGCTGCCATCGCCATTGCAGTCCTCTTCACCATCATGAATGGGAGCTACTATCATCTTTAGTGCCTTTGCAATCATTCATTTTTTCTTGTGAATGAAAAGCTCAGTAATGCTTTAGAAAAACAATTGTGCTGCATCCTTTAAATGAATGATGCTGAGATTTATTTTGTAATCATAATGCTTTTTTTGGGAAAGAGTAATTCTTGTTTAGAGATAGAGCTGACAACTGGAGTCCCATTCTTCACCCACCTCTTTCTCCTTCTGAGCCATGAACAGAACATTCCCTTAGCTTGACTGTCATTGCTATAGCTTTTATTGCACTTTTTGGATGACACCTTTTTTTAATGTTAAAGCTCTATCTTAATTGCATTAATCATTCCAGCTTTGTATCCACCTATAAAAAAGTAGCAAAGTTTTTTAAGGGAGATAATAAAGACACTTTCAAAATTTTTATAATTTAGTGATTCTGGCGTCATTGTGGCCGTATTGTTAAGACTCATATTATTTGCATATAAAACATACATAACTGACACATTAACATATATCAGTCTTTGTACAATGGTGACAAAACTGTACCCTCATCATGAAAAATTCATGTGGCCTGTTAGAAAATCTTTATTGTTCAATGAATTAAAAGATTTACCTGAATATATTCATTGTATTTAACCTGTACGGTGCCAGCTCTCTGTGTTTCTTCCTAAGTCTTGCAACACTTGTTTTCTTTTCTTTCCTCAAACAATCAGTTCTTGAGTTATTTTATTCCTTCAGAATCTAAAGTGTTCTTATCTGTAAAAATATTTTTCTAGGCCTCATGACTGGAAAGAAAAGCATGAAAACAAAGACTGTAGAGCCTCAAAAACCAGGAATAGAGAGACGTTAAACTTTTTTTTTTTAATCTTATTATTTAGCCATTCTTATCATAATGGTGAGAGACACAGGTAGAGCTGTAAATTTGAGAAGTTTGCACTACATTATTTATAAAAAGCAAAGAATTAATCCCCTTCTTAAGTGAAAATCAATGTACTTTTAATGGCACCTCCATAATTAAGCTGTTCTGAGTTTGATGTGCATTTAGACTATGACCATTTTATGTCACTCTGGTAATATAAGGAAGTCTTGAAGATGTTGCAAAGGGGCCAGAGAGTAATGACAATTAGAGCCAGTACACGTAAATTATGGAGCTATAAAAAGACATGGATATAAATGTCCTCATTTTCAGGGCTGCAAAAGAAATTTCTATTGAATTCAAGCAGAAAAGAAACAGAAAAGAGTAGAAGACAGATTCCAATGAAAGCACTTGTCAGATCAGCTCTATTAATTAACCATAAGAATGCAGATTAAGGGTACTTTAGATAGCATTAAAACCTCCTCACACAAAGCTAGTGGTCACAAAAAACTTATTCAGCAATATGAGAGAGAGTTTTCTTCCAGTCTAGATAAACATTTCATGCTTTTCCAGACAGCACAGATTGTGGACCTCTGTCTATGTATGCCTGTGAGTGATTTTTCTAACTTAGCTTTTCTGAATGTGCAACATTTGGAACTCAATATACACATACAGCAAACGCTTACACAATACATGCCAGATCAATATTTCATGTTTACAAAATGATTTTTTTTCAGCAGAGCAACACTTTATCTCCTCTAGTCCTTCATCCTCCCTGTCAAATCCCTAACACAGAAAAGTCATTTTTAAATTAAGAAGTCATTTCTCTCTCCTCCTAGATACAGTAATAGTTTTTTAGTTGCTGTGTGGCATGACTCGGTACGTAACGAGCCGAGCAATCGGCAAACATGTGCCTCTCACTTCGCTGTTGTGCAGTGACATTTCTGTGCCAGTTTTGCCAAGAACCCTGCAGCTTTCCTGATCTCAGGCACTGAACTTTTGATCAACTCTGAGGGGAGAATGCAGGGAAAAAATAATGAGATCTGAGGTCTTTCTTAGCTTGGAACAAAACTTTCTCCAGGCAGCAAAGGAAATAAACTAAAAGGCTGTGGTAGTAGCAAAAGAATTAGTTTCCTACCAATTTCTTTGCAAGATCGACTACAAAACCTTTATGTGGCAGGTGAGATCAAGACTTACCCTGATAGAAATAAACATTACAAATTCGGGACAGAATGAGCCACACACTTGGACACAGAGGTTCACACAGATTGCCTTATGAGGTGTGTCACACCTTATGGTCAAAAGGTTGGAGGGGGTGGATGTGCTGGGTGAGGTGTCAGACAGCAAAATGGTCACCCAGGCGCTCCTGAGGGAAGTCCAAGACTGACTGTGGTCACTGTTTGAGAACTAGGAGCATGCAGCACCTCAAAGTGATGGATGGATGGATGGATGGATGGATGGATGGATGGATGGATGGATGGAAAAGTGAGTTAAATATTTATTCTCCTTTCAACACTTTCTGGACAGTGTGGAGGGACACAGGCTCAACATTTTGGCTTTGGTGCATATGAGAGAAAAAGGTTTTCTCTACAGGAATGACCAACAAAGCACATAAGGGTATGATTAGTTTTGTATGAGAAGAGATAATTTGTTATTGTTCTTGATCTTAACTAAAAAATGCATGTGTTTTGAGGATCTGAAAAACTACTGACTCAAGCATGCGTGATTATCCCAGGCACCATACTGCAAATAATTAGACATAGGTGCGCTATAACACGTGATGATGTAAATGGGCTTTTTCAAGCAGTGGCTTTAATGGGATTTCCATAATGCTCCAGTAAACATTAAGCCTGACTGCTCATCTACAGTATTTTACACCAATTCACAACTGTGAATTTCAAGAATGCAATACCTGATACAAAGTGAGATCACAACAATGTTCTTTCTTTGCCCAAGACGTCTGTCATAGTTTAGAGCATCTTGCTGCAGAAAGCAGCTTAAAGACAAAACCTATCTCTGAATTTTAGTATTTGGGTTTCATTCACATGGCAGTGAAAGTCTGCATTTTCTAAGCAGCTTAGAGCATCTTGCTGCAGAAAGCAGCTTAAAGACAAAACCTATCTACCTCTGAATTTTAGTATTTGAGTTTCATTCACATGGCAGTGAAAGTCTGCATTTTCTAAGCAAACTCCTAAAATAATTAATTCCCCTTCTTTTTTTTCCTCTGATTTTCAAAGTTACAGCACTTTCTTCCTTCAAGTTTTCAAGGAAATCTTTCCAGAGGAAAGGTCTTTAATCATAAATTTAAGTATCATTTGCCTCATGAGAGCTAAACATTGGAAATCATCCATGTAACCTTCCAATGCCATGAAAACTATGTTAGTTTTAAATATGACCTCCAAAACAGAGATAAATGAGATGCACACAGAACTGGAGGAATCAGAAGTTTGCCAAGAGGTTACAGTTTGACACACCACATGAACAGGCTGTCATGAGATAGTTTTGTTATGAATTTTTCATTATTTATTTGTTTACCTGCACTCCTCATTCTCTTGCCCCTAATGTCAGTAAGTTTATATAGTGAACAGGGTTATATGTTTTTACTTCATGGTATGGTACTTGGAGCTAATCTAATACCCCAGAAATAAGTAATGGCACTGAAGGGGAATGAATTCAGAATACTTCAGAAGGGTCAAAATACATGACTTTTTTTTTTTTTTTAAAGAAAGCACAGTATTCTAAGAACCCCAGAATTAATATAACTAGGAAAAAAAAGTCACTGTTCCATTCTCACACAAGAAGAAATTCTAGACATAAAAGTTAAGGAAAATAAAAGTAAAAGTTAGGTATTTTTAATCACTCCAGCATACTTTTTTTTTTGTAAATATGACTTCTTTAATCTCATTTGAAGTAGGTCCATTAAACCTAATGCACTGAACATTATGTGATCGGAATAAATTGGGTCTATAGAGCTAGCCTCTCTAATGCAAAGTCATAAGGAACAAATATAATAAACTAAGTCATTAATTCACTGTGTCATCACTTCTCAGAAGCTCAACACTTTCTGGGTGGTATAAATTTCTGTTGCTTGTTTTATCTGTCTTGGCTAATCTTATTGGCATAAAAACCTAGAAGGGTGGGATAAGATTTTTGGAAGCTTTCAGATATCTATAAGGAGTTCCTCTCAAACTCACAAGTAATCACTTTGTCTGTTTAAAAAGAATAAAAATCTGTTCTTGGATCAGATGTCAAACTTCCTTTCACATATTTTCTATTTGCTCTTCAAATGTATCTGGGTAATATAACTAGATATCTGACTGTTTCTCAGATAGAAGGAAAATGCCATATTATTTGGATTGGAAAAATGGTGGATTTCATTCAGCCCTAGGCTGCAGACCACTGGATTGCTCTTAGTAAGAATGCACTCTGGAATGGGCACTGGATAGTGTCACACATTCATTGTCTCAGCTGTTGGATAACTTGCTTGGTCCCAAAAGTGAGGCAAGAAGGAAACAGGATCAAACACCCTAAGGCTTTCCCGATTTGTACCTTCTCAATGGTAACCACAAACATTGCTGCCTGGGAGCAGACATCTCCTCTCAGCTGTAATTCTGAAATAAATGATGTAATAATTCTGGATTTGGGGATAAATCTTTATCTTGCATTATTTGCTTCAGTGGGACTTACATTATCTTTGTCGATTTATCAGCTCTGCTACTTAATAACCTTGGGCAAAAACATAGGACTAGAGCTCTAAGTGCCACAGCTGTTGTGGTACTAACTGTTGTAGTGCCAAATTTTTAAACCAATAATGGAGGGAGACAAGGCTTTTCTCTAAAAAATGACCAGAGTAGCAGAAGATAGCCTCCTTTCATCTGCAGTTAACACATTTACAGGGTTTTGAGATACTGATACTGATTCTTCTTTTTCCCAAGAAGGGATAGCCATAAGACTATCACCTAATTATGGTGGTTGACATAAAATGAGAAGAGGACAAGAAATGTCCTCTAATTTCCTCCCATTAAAACCCTTCCACACAACATGGAATAATATTCATCAGGAGGGAAAAGGACACCAAGTATGATTACAACTGCACTTAGACTGTACAGAGCCCTCCCTGTGGCACAGAGAATCCAGATTCCAGTCCCTGCTTCTCCTCTGCAATTTTCCTCCTATGTAATTTTGCAGTTATCACTCAATGTCACTGAAAAACTGACCTCTCTCTGATACCACAGACTTCTCTCTATATAGGTATATCATATTTTTACAGAAGTATTGGAAATACAGCCCTGGCAGTTCCTCAGATAACATTGTGCTGGGAAACACATGAATACCAAAGATGAAATAACACTGGACAGTGATATTTTACTACTTTTAGTTTGGCTTATGAGTGCAAGGAGTGGTGATAGGTGTATAAAAATCACTGTACAAATACCTGTCACAATAATTTTCTGACATGTGAGTTCTCCTCTCTTCTTGATACTTTAGAAGACGGGTGACATGACATCAGTTTTTGTTTTCTTTGGAGTTTTTTATTGCTATACATTTTTTGAGAAGCTGAGCAGCTGTACTTCAAATGACCATGAAGAAGGAAGGTGGATGGGATGCTGTGAGCTGGTGGCAGACAAGTGTCAATGAATGTTCAGTGGAAACGTAAGTGATGAGCAGTGAGGGTCCTTTCTGGACTAAGCTGGCCCACTTTTTCTGTTCTCCTGCTGACAAGACAAGCATCAGAAACTTTCATCAAGCCTGACTTCACTCAGGGAACATCAGCAGGAAATTTAGCAAATAATTAGCAATCAGAGTTTACTGTGAAGAATCGAGTTGTGGGGATATTTTTTTTTCCATCTCAAGGTAGAGGGTTGATAATGAGGACCTACAGCCTGACACAAATCTCTGCTTTCTCATTGCCTCTCTTTCTGTTACTCTGAAGGTTACAACTTAAAAAAAAAAAAACTTTCATATTTCTAGGTTTGATTTTTTTCTCTTTGATGAGAACACTCAGCATGGTTAGTCTAATTATTTTCTTCCCACTGTCTCTTACGGTCAGCCAAAATAACAAGTTAGCATAGGTAATGGTTTACACAAACTACTTGCTCTCTCAGCCCTACCAAGCTGGTGCTTTCCAGGGGACAGCTCCAAGGGGAGGCCATGTAAGAAATCAAGCACCCACAATTTCCACTGTCATTAGCGAATTACAGGTATATATTGTCTCTCAGGGCTAGATCCTCTGTATACAGTTGGAAGCTTGATACTTGAAATCCTGCCAAGTGCATCCTTCTCTTAACCTCATTAAACACTTAATTCCTTTTACCTTGCACCAGGATCTTACCAGAAGGAAATTATGGCAAGTACATTTAAAGCCACACCAGAAGTGTAATGTTGTTGGTAATGAAGGGACTATGTATCAACCCTACTTTTCCAGAGAAACTAGCAGGGTTGCAAACTGTCACCAGTATGACTGGTGGTGATCAGCTTAAGGAATAATGAGAGACCTTTTTCTACTAAAATCTTCAGTAAGATTCCCATTTATTTAGGAAGGGACAGGATTTCTGCAAATATGCCCATGCATTTATCTGCACATTTTCTTACATAGCAGGCACATGAATTATGATACCAAAAGCATAATAATGACTACATATATCTATGTTAGACCCTTGCTTTGGAGTTAATGGGCTATTTATAGAGTGACTAACCATGAGTAAGGTTCATTTCCCACAAGGCTCAGAGCAATTTGGTTTAGGTTTGGCCTAAGGTTCAGAGAGGTACAGTGCAAAGTTTACTGGGATTGGGAGAGGGATCATCTGGAACAATTTGGTCCTGAGAGTATGTGTGGTGTAGAGCTATGTAAAATGTGGTTTCCTGAGGATTACAGAGGGCAAAATTGACAAGTATTGCGCAGGAACGTCTGAAATGCATAATCAGTGCTTTTCACACATGTAGTGCAGGATAGGGCTCATACTGGGACTTCCAAGCTGCCTTTTTCCCATGGTCACAAATAAAAACTATTGTTAAAAACAAAAGGTGTATTTAAATTCAAGGTATATTACTCATTTTACTTCACATTCCCACTAGCCTACATTTTAAAGATCAAATAAACAACAGAGAAATAAAATCAAGACAGGTTTAAACAAAAAATGCAATAACTGTCATTATTGCTCAGGAGAAAATTTTATTATAAAAATAATTTATTCACTATATTACATCTATTTCATTTTCTAATTTTTAAAGATAACAAGAAGTAAGAGAGAAAAAGAAACACTTGCATGGGATGACCAAGCTGACCACACTTGCATCAGTGGAAGCCACGGTGCTTGCACTGCCTCCTGCCTCCTCCAGAAGCACCATTACCAGCTTTGTATTCAGCATTTGCGTTTTCAGGATTATTTGTATTCATATGGTGTCATTCACCTGAGGATCTCAAATGGTTTACAAACAATTTAACCTATCATCAGTCAGTCAGTGCTGGAAGGCTTTCTCCCTGCTCTGATCACCCCAGCTGCCAGCCTGCAAGCCACCACTTGGTAGGCTTTTGAACCAGAGCTGTCATTCTCAGCTGTGGGAGGTGTTCCCTGCACACAACCTTAAAGCTCCTTCATTGCTCTCCTTCAAACCCTCCTTGAAAAGCACCTTTGCCTAGAGGTCAACAACGTTAAAACAAACCAGCAATTTGGCAAACAGGTATATTGCTGGAGTGCTGAGGCTACTGCCTGATACAGCAGCCAATAACACACCCCTGAACCTGCTGTACCCAACCATTGGCTCAATTCTTCTTCTTGGACTATAAGATCTTTGACGTAGGGATCAACCTTTTGGTCAGTGTCTACGAACTATTAAGTAGCTTAGGTCCAGGTACATAACTTCAGACTCCTAGGTGCTATGACATTGCAAATATTATAGAAATAAGTAATAAATCTGACAAATGTAAATGATCCCTCTAGACGGGAGGAAATGAGAAGCCAGGCTCTTAGTTAACTTACTGAGTACTTAATCACACAGCCTTCTAGGATACTTGAGCATACCCAATGTAGCTGAAGCTGCAATTTGAGTGATAAATTATGGAGCATATAATGGTCATTTTTAATATTCACAAGGCCAGTCTATTCATGTTCAGAAAATCACTCTCTTTACATGAGAGAGAAGTAAATGGCCCCTTGGATACATGACAACTTTTATCACTAATCTAATATATTTCCTAGGCACATGCCACTGGAGCACTGAAGACCGGAGGTACCATACAATGAACCGAATGGAAGGAGTCCCATTGAATTGCAGAAAATTTGAATCAGGCCTGAAGCCAATTAAGAAAACTGGACATTGCTTGACCAGCATAGCATTTATGTTGCTTTGCAGTGTCTGTCCATATTCATTAATTTTTAAATGGAAACACTTTTAAATTGGTGCTGACACTGCTTTAGCACCAAAACACTGTGAAATCTCCACTTACCATTGGCTTTTCATTTCGGTGATATTCCTATTAAGAGCAAAGTTTATTATTTGGAAAGGTAATATGGAAAGAAATCACACAGTTTGCATTAACAGAGCCATTGTGAGTTGGTAACTACCAACAGATGCCTTAATGAGACAATGATATGAATTCTGCATGCAACAATTTATTCAGCCTATTCATTATTGACTTTTTATGGTACCTTGCATGTATTTAAAAGAATTCATCCAGTGCACTTACTCCTCCTCTTGTTTACTATCATGCTCTTGCATGTTTTCAGGCATTTTCTTTCCCTGACACTCTATCCTTCCATCAGAGAGGAAGGATGTCTTCCCTAATTCATGGTTCACAGCAGACAGATGAAATTTTTAATGAAGAATATGTATTATTTTCCTAGTCAGGTTGACCTGAGTAGCTAAAAGAGCAGAGATGCAGAATCTAACTTATGTCATTAAGCATTTGAAAGGTATTAATCATTACTAAAAGGTAACCACTTGTATCTTGTATCTTTAAATGCCCATATGCCATGGCCCATATAAGCCCCAAACTTGCTGTCTGCATGTGGGTAATTAGAGAAAACTCATTTGGAAAGTGGCGGTAGCTGTCTCGTCACAGCTGCAAAAGCTGGCCACACAGTCTGCCATGAGAACTCTTAAATTAGACATCTGACTGAAAGAGAGGGCACTGATCAAGAGGCTTTAACATGGACTGAGAAACAAGGTAATATTAAATCTGCCTGTAAGATTTGTTTCCTCTGTACTTGGGGTGAGATGCCTCACATTTCAAAAATTAGAAACCCAGAGCTTTTAGCACTTTTCTGGATTTTGATTGCATTTTCTCTGTTTTAACATATCTCACATTTATTACTATCAGTTTTTTGTAGGTCATGTCACGATGATAGCAGGGAAGGAAAATTACCAGTCCCTATGATAGGTGCTGAGGGACAAAGTGTTATTTTGATCAGAGGCCTTAGACAGTGTGTGTTCTGCCCCACAAAGGTATGCTCACCTCTGCCAGGACACATGCAAACAAAAGCAGGCCAAAGCATAAAGTATGAGCTGGTGGCAGTGGTGTGCTCATCATGGCAAGTTTTTATTATTGCAAAAATGTCCCATTCTCTCTTGAACTGAAACCAATAAATTTTCTTCTTTATTTGCTTGATTGGCAGAGAGCAAATAAGTGGTCACAACACTGATATCCAGAATGACCAGGAGTCTGAGTGTCCAGGCAGTCATCTAGGAAATGGGAATCCTGGCTTCTATTTTTATTTAAAACCTTGTTCTACTGGAACCAAAATGAAAATCCCCACTGGTTATAGCTTTACTTTCCCATGTCTTGTACTTATTTTTCACCCTATTCGTTAGCTTGTTTAGAACCTGAAGTCAACGGGAATTTCAACAATGACTTCAGTGGGAGCAGTGTCAGATCATTAAACCTCAGTGCTTTTGAAAGTATCTTTTAAAAGCCATACAGGAGGGACCCATGGAGAGAAACTAAATGAAGTGATTTTACCTTACTTCAAAGCTCAGGAACAAAAAAAAAAAAAAAAAAAAAAGAAAGAAAACCTGCTCTTTTTCTTCTTTAAATATAGCATCATGTACAGCCTGAAGGAAATATTTTAGGAAGTCAGAGAACTGAAATCCTGCCCTGTGATTGTGTTCTTTATGATATCAGTGCCAGGTCTAATGGATGACATGCTTACACCAGCTCTGTTATCTGTTTAATTATTTTGGTGATTCCTGGTGCTCTCCAAATCTGACTTGCTTTCTTCCAGTACAGATTTTCTGAAAATCTTTTACTTACTGTTTTTACTTAAATCATTCTTGCTGCCTATATTGTACCCATTTTCTTCTAGCATGGTGCCGGCTTGTATAGCCACTCTAATCTTTTTCCCTTGGTCCTTTGTACCTCCTACTTCCTACTGCTCTTCCACACACCATAATCATTATTAATCATCTCCCTTCAGCCAGCTTTTGTTCTAATAATAGCTTTGTTGTCATATATACTTAAATTTTCCCTGATCATATCTTATTCCCCATAATGTTTGCATCTTCTTTGGAGTTTTTCTCTGCATGTGTAGTGGTTCCAAGAGCCCTTGCCTCTATCTGTTGCTTCTGTCTGCTGGGAAGAGTTGATGCCTTCATGCAGCCGCAAACCTCAATGTATTGTCCTGCTGTCTGAACCACCCAGCTTTGTAAGAAATATAAAAGTTAGGTTGAAACAATCTTCCTGGAAAGTGCTTTACATGCCAGAGGCTGAGCAGCGACTTTGTCAGAGGAAAAACAGGGAGGTCAGAGCTCATCTGACATCGGCAGGGCTAGAAGGGGAGTTAAGCTTTGCTCTGACCTTGCAGTATTTGGGATCTCCCAGAAGAAAGGAATGCCTCTTGCTGCCGGTGTTCACCTGTTTCCTATTGAATGGACTCACTGGTTTCCCGTTGCATGTCGAAAGGGAAGAGAGGAAGACAAAAACATACAATTGTTTCCACCTGTTCTTACCTAGCAGTAACACTGTCGTGGGCCTGGGGACTGCAGGCAGTCAGCCAGATTTCTAGCTTGATTTCCCTTCTGCCCTGTGCTGCAGATTTATTTATGCAAGTGCTTTTTGAAGCATCAGCCCATCACCTTTAAGTGCTTCCTTGATCACCCGCTGATTTCTCCAGCCTGTCTTTTCTCAACAGTTAGGGCAGCATTAGACCTGTGAGTGATTTATAAAGAAAAAAAAATGCTAATGGAGAGACAAATACCGATGGAGTATTGGGTCTATTTTCTCCCTTCCCAAACCAAAGGTCAAGCATACATTATCAGTCTGAATAACCTTCAGATAAAGAAAACCACTAGCTGGGAAAGCAAAAAATAATGCCTTTAAAATACTGCCTTGACATCACCTTGCAAAATGGTGACTAATTTAATAGGCCTAAAGATACTTCTGAATTTCTGTGTCATACCTGAAGGAAAAAGTCCTAATTCCTCAGAACCAGCTGAGGCTTGTGAGCCAGAAAGAATTTAGTGCCGATGAGAAGAATTTCTATAAATTATAATGGTTGGCCTAATAAAACTTTACTTCTTCTTATATACCTTGCCTAACAGTCCACATATATGCAGCAACAGTTACAGAAAGGTATATGGGTGTACAGAGGTGTGTATAAAAGGCATACCAGCTTGGAAAGCCTGCAAAATGCTATTTTCCTTATAAAGCTCTGCAGAGATTTGCAATGGTAAGAAACGACCTGTTGGCGTAGGTGCATCACTGTAATCAGCTATGGCTTAATATTACAGTGATCAATGTCACCCAGATTTTGGGATGTTGTCTGGATGCAAACCAGGAGACTCCATATTTCTTATTACACTACAGATTTCTCATCAGAAGCACCTACCTGTGAATGCAAGACATTAGCCTGCCAGATCCGGGTCTGGGACACTGCCTCCTGCTAAGTCGGTGGTAATAAATATTAGTTGGTTTGCTTTTGCTGTTGAATGCCCATTAGTCCTGTTCGTCTTGCGCTTTCTCTGCTGACAAGTACCAGGAATAACCCCTGTGAGAGGCATATCTCAGCTGGTTCATAAACTGAACTAAAACAAGTTATAAGCATTTATGGAACTTAAAAAAGGACCTTCCTTGGGATTTCTAAAATTATAACATGATTGTCCTCTGAGAATCCGTTTTCCTAAGAGCAGTCATGGAGTCTGAGTCAGTGACAGAAAGAAAACACCACACCGGTGCAACACAACAGCAACAATATTTCTAGATGATTGATAAGAAAACTACTTCCTGGAGGTAATTTTGGCAGGTGCCTGTTAATTCTGTTCTCCAGCTGCCACTATGACTCATAAACCTGCCAGCAAGAAGGGACCTCAAGTGGCCCTCCTCAAAAACAGGCTTAAGGTTACTCTTTGACCAGACTAAACAAAGTGTGCACGGCCTGCTTTTACATCCTCCCACTGAAGGGGATTCTCTTAGCAGCATCTTCAGTTTTATTTCTCACGTTCAACTTAAATCTTCTTTGCTGACAAATTACTCAACAGGCATAGCAGGCAGTTGTTCTCTCTTTGTAATAACTTTTTACTTATTCAAAAACTGCTATCTTGTCCCACATTTATCCTGCTTTTTCTGATCTGTATAAACCAAATTCTTTGAACGCATTCACAGGCTGTGTTGATTGATTCTCTGATAATTTTATTGTTCTTTTCTGGGCTTTCTATCAACGGCTTTTTTTAAATGGACACATTATTCCAGGCAACAATTTCTCAGGACAAATGGAAGAGAATAGATGTCTCCTCCGTCTTCTGTATGACAAACTTACAATAACAGTCCCATAATTACAATGTCCAGTATGTAAATGTTGCTCTTCCACGCTGCTTCCCCAATCTCTGTCTTAAGAAAGGTCTTTCAGTTTAATCCTAGAATAAAACAAAATCTTAACTTGCACCCAGCAGGCCTATTTTCAAGTCTGTTAGGAAACCCCAATTAGGTCTTTGTTACGCTTACAGTCTTTGTGAAAATTACAGTAAGTCTCAAAATGTCACGGGAGAAATTCTGTGTTGTAGGATTTTAGGAAAAGATCTTTCTATTACCATTCTTTGACTTGTTCAACAAAAGGCAAGGATACTGGAGTCTTTGTCATCAAGGGCAGCAGGTCTCATCCCATGACTAACATCTGGCTCGAAAAGTCAATATTGGTAACTCTCAGGGCACAACCAGTGTCACCTAGAAGGTGAACATCCATGCCTTTAAGGACCAGATGTGAAGGAAGGCACATAGTGAGGAATGATGGTCAGTAAGAGATGTGACATCCAAAAGATGGTGTAAGTTGCCAACCTTCTTCTAGTCCTTCAAGAGAGAAGGTTTTCTGTGCAAAGTATTGCATACCCATCTCTCGTCTCCAGTGGAAGAGGAAACTGAAGTAGAAGAGCTGGATTTTTCTTCAGGTAACTGAGTTTATTTACACTCCAACTACTAGTTGACCAAGAGAGACTGTTAAACGGCACTCACATAGTTTCTGTCAGAATACCAAGGGAGCAGTCCAGCTCAAGGTATTGGCTTGAGTTAAAGAGGATTAAGACAAAGAACAAACTATCCTGAGGCTGTTCTTGTGTTTCAGCCCTTATAAAAAAATCCTACAACCTAACATTTCCTCAAAGACAAAGAGTGTCTGTACACAGGAAAAATACTCTTGGGAAGGTGGATTCAATGGCACCACCTCTTGCCTGTTTCTATCATGACTCAGAAATCAGGATCCTTCCCTGGATCAGCTCCATGGAAAGCAGATACCAAGGAAGAAACTGATTTTCCAACACATCTATCCAGTTTGATGCAAGACCATGGGCTTTTAGCTGAAGTACTTTAATTGCTTCCTAAGTGTGACCCCAGAATCTGGTTAGACACCATTTCGCCTGCTGCAGACAAGCCTTTTGAAGTGCTTAATTTTCTCTATCTGGACAGGCAGTGAAAGTTACTGTTTTGTTGAAACTGTAATGAGGATGGAATTGTCTTTTGAGAGGCTTTTGTTGAGTAGAAGCTATAGATTCCCACTTTCCTTTTATTCTGCAGCAAACTCATTACTGTGGCACTGGCCCAAAGCAATGTGTTATCCCTTTCATCCTATTCTTTGTCTTGTTAAGACAAAGCCCCATCTCTTTGCTTTTATTTCTTCTTTTTGGTCTATGTAATTAATACCCAGGCCCTTGCAATGTCCTGTTTCTCAGAGCATATTGGAAATCAAGAGCCAGAGCCACAATCTCGGGCAGAAATACAGGTCGCATCATCCTCCACCAGGCTCAAAAGAAACTTCGTTTGCTAGCTTCACCCGAGGCTACGTTCATCATTGCTTCCTGTTGCTCAGTCACTTGATTCTGTTTTTTCTGACTTTCTTTCTCGAATAGTGCCTAGCCTCCTGCACCACGTATTGCTCTGGCTCTGACAAGCCCTAACTCATACATCTTGGACTTGCCATTGACTCTAAATATTTCCAGCTTGGTCTTTGTAGAGGGTCACTTTTTTCTACTTAGCTGGTAAGAAATATGCTTAGAAAACCTATTAGGTTTAGTGAGCTCTATCATTATCTATAGGCCAAAGACTTACTCTGTAGTAACTTCTCCATATCTGAACAAGCTTCAGATGGCATTTGGTGCCAGAGACTTGACTACCTGACAGCAATATTTGAGGAAGGCAAGAAGGAAGCCACAAGTAGGTGGAACAAAATTAGTCACTATGAACATTTAAAATTATTTGGTGTACTTAGAACCCTGCGTGGAAAAGATAGGGTTACTTCAAATTCCACGTGTTAATAATTTATTATTTACTACGATCAGTATTCATATTAACTTATAAAAATCAAAACTGTGCTAGCCAGCATGTTTTAAAACATATGCGATTTCTCTACACAAAGGAAGGTATGTAAGATCCATGCAAGGCAAATTTCATGTGAAAAGAAGGTCAGACTAGGCCAGAAGCTTACAATTTCAAAGAAACTCAGTATTTCACACTGCCAACAAAGCTGTTTTTCCAAGTTCCTTGTAAGCAATACAAACAGAGTTAATCAAATGCGTTTGATTAAATAGCAAAGAAATGGACTATTCTTTTCTTAAGAGGGGCTTGAGAAATTATGTATACATAATAGGAGATGGTTTTTTCCACATTTTTTAAGGTGTTAAAACAAGGACAGACAGGCAGACAGATTTAAACTTACCTTGATAAAAGGGTGCAAGTACATAAATCAAACATTTTGTATGAAGCAAAAAGCTTCTCCTTCACAAGGAGATGCTGCTCAGTTTGGCACTGCAGGAGAAATTACACAAACCATTGCCCATAGAAAACACAGCATAATGAATAAAATTTGTCTTGAATTATTTATTTTTAGTGCTTTATTTTATCTCCACTATCTTGCTAGGCCTGGAAATTGTTCTTGATGAGAGCTTTTTGAGTGTCTGAGTCTCAAATTAAAACAACACATTAATGTCTTCTATACAGTATAGAGGTAGGAAGATTAGAGTGGAGTGCTTAGAAATGCACTGGATTCGACACTTTCCATTAATGGGACCGCTAGTGTGTACCACTTTAATTTACTGCCTTAAAATATATCCATAAGATACAGTATTCTTGGATGTATGATGGCTGAATAAAATTTAATAGATACACAAGTGGCAGAGCAGAACTAATCCTTTCTAAGGTACCAGCTTTGTCATAAACTGTATTTATTTTGGAATCTGATTAAAAATATGTCTTGCAGCATTAGCAAGCCCTTTGAGAGAGGGAAATCAAATGTAGTGTGGGCCATAAGAGATTTCAAATGGCCAGATCATCTATAATTGGAGTAATTTTTTTTCTTCTTACTGAGGAAGGATTCTTTTTTTGCTTTTTGTATCAGAGCCTGTTATCCCTTTAATACCTTTCTACAGCCAAGCCTTCCTGTCTGTGGGTAAGAAAGAAGCCATCCTCCTAAGTGTGTCTGTGCTGGGCTTTACATACCAGAGATGATGATGATGAGTGATCTTCAGTCCAGAATGCCACCACACCTTAATAGATGATTGTGTCAGTGCAGCTTGTTTGTGTGCTCTTCGCCCATGCCAAGTGCCACATCAAGCTCAGCTCTTAGTGAAAGGGGATTTAAGAAACATATGCCATGAGCTAAGAACCTACCCGTGAAGAGTTACTGGAGCTAATGATAGGTAAAGGTGATGACAAAAATACAAGGTAAATTCATTACTCATTTGAGCCCTTAGTCTAGCTACAATGCTCCAGTCTATTGCCAATCTGATGGACTGAATGGAGACTCAAACTGAAATCTGTGCTCTCCAGATTTGTCATAATAAATCACTAAATATCCTCTTGCTATTTCAGTGTTTTTCTGCATATCAGACTACATTAGGGAACTATCTTATAAAGGGGAAGAGGATAGGGAAAATAATGCAAGCCCCTTATATTTGTTTTTGAATACAAAATATTTACCAGTATCTAGGGGCGGTACTCCAAGCTTTGTCTACATCAAGCTGAAACTCTTGGATGAAAACACTGTCTAAAATTGGTGAAGATAAGAAAAGCCACAGAGACAAATTCAATGAAAAGTCTACACTGAATCAGTGCTCATACGTTGCATACTGTGATATAGTGAAAGAGAACGAAGCTAGCTCTAAACTTATCTTGAATATGGCAAGCAGTCCAGCCAACGTAGTTCAGGCTAAATTCCCCTACTACCAGGCCTAAATAGGCCACATGGGATATTTCCTCAGATATTTACTTCACTTCTTTTCATCCTACACCTTGCAGAAGAACTCAGAAGAAAGGCTGAGAGCATCTTTCTGACAACAGATACAGCAAGGTGACTATAGGGGCCAGCACAAAGCTTATTCCTGCACAAGAGGCCCAAACAAATCTGCTTCTATAATTTCAGTCACTGTTTTCTGCAATATGTCCTTTGTTATCACTGCAAGTCCAAACACACAAGTTAAGTTGCTGAGGTTCTGTAACAGAGAACTACATAATGCTGAGATTTTTTCCTCTGTTGTTTTTTTTTTTCTTGGAAGAAATCTCTTTTTCAGTAAAAGCAGATCTTCTGTATGTGAAAATGTCTATTATTTCAAGAACTTGAAATCCCGTCTGCAGAAAAGATATTTCAATTGATTTTTTTTATCAGATAAGGTATTTAGGAAGTAGAAGATTACATCCGGAGTACAAAATGGGGCCAGACCTTAGGCTGAAACTGTATACACTGACTAGGTTACACAGGCAGAGGGTTTAAAGCAAGATGATCTCTAAGTAGCCTGTAAATCATGCATCTAAGAGAGCTCAGACAAAACCTTCATGCTTCCTTAACAGAGATACAAAAGTCTGATGGAAGTCTAAGGAAAAGCAGGAGGGTTTCCTCCCTTACAGCACCCACCATCCCAGGGAAGGTGCCCTGCAATGGTAAAGATTTACCTCCCCCTTTTGAAGCTTGCAATTCCTGTTCATCCCCTCTCTGGCAGGGAGAGGTTGAGCTCTGGTAAGGTTTATTCCCTGTTCAGTACCACACACAGATTCAGAGACAGAAACATGCTGTAAGTTTCTCTCAAATATTCAACTTCTGGTTTTCTGAGGAAACTTACTTATAATGAATGTCAATGAAATTGCACCTCCAACACAGATGATTACTTTTAAACCCATTCCTCCAACATCCCCCGTCTCCCATAGCATAAGAGGGCAGAGCAGGAATGTAGGATCCTGAGCCACATCTGTCCTACATACCTCAGTTTCATGTTTTTAAGACAATTTATGAACCTAGGAGCAACCAAACTCTTCAGGGACCTTCTACCCATGTCTCACAGGTACTGAAATGCTTTATCTTCACCTGGTCTTTCCTACTTACCTCACCTAAGTGTGTGGCAGCAATAGAGAACCACATGGGGGAACAGCCAATTTTTACATCAAAATCTTCATTATCAGAAGAGGAAGTCTTCACTCCCTCTCTGTGTGGTAGAAAAGTAATCTGGTCCCTTACCCACTACCCTGTCAGACACTGCTTCTTTGTGCTTAATATACCACATACATCGAGTAGGACATTCTAATTTCAGCTTCAGCGGTAGAAAAGGAGTTCCTGCCCATAAAAACCACATGCAATAGCTTGCCGAACTCTTAGAGGGAAACCAGTCAGACTGCAAGACGTAATAATAAGTTTCCCTCAAAATAGATCTGATTACGTAACAGATTGCAGTATTAAAAATTAAATAAGGCTTGAAATATACAGCAATTTGCAGGCACTAGGGAGTGTGCCTAATAAAGAGAGTGCATTAGCTGTTTCTGCTTTTTGAAATCCAGTCTATAAATACTGTAACATCTTCCTATTTACTTCAGTGTGGGAGGACCAGACTTTGTGAACCTGCTTGTTAAAATCAGCACTGAGTTCAGTTTGACTGACACATTTTTAGCTATGCCTCAGTATTAATATTGGTCTAATCAGCATCTGATGATCGCTGTTCAGGTCGCTGGGGACACTGTACCTTGTGCATGCTCTAAATGCAGTGTGAATGTGGAACTCAATCCTTCCAGGAAAAGTAACGGGACCTGAGCAGGATCCTAACCTCTCCCAGGGGCCACACAGCAATTCACGGGACTCAATAGCGTTACAGTAGTTTGGCAGTGGTTATGCTAATGCCTGTGTTAACCCTCCAAGCACAGTCAATGCAAATCAGATATTTGTCAGAGTTAGATGGAGCTGCTTTCCAATGGGAGTTGGGAACACAAAGGCACTTCAGAAAGATCCTACTTGGTATCACCAGCTGCATCTTACAGTTCCCAAACACACTTAAAAATCAGGACCTTGGGGCACAGTTCTCACTGAAAGCTATACATTGACATTAGGTAAGATATAAATTCCCAAGGGCCTGACTCACAGAAGGCCCTACACGCTCACTCTTCATGGAATAATTATTCATCGGCAAGGAGAGGAGTCAGTAAGATAAATTAGCAGGGGACTGACCTTCAGGACGAGGTTCCAGTCCCCTTCGCAGTAGCTGTTCAAGTATTTTACACAAAGGACAACAGTCCCACCACGGAAGACTGAGATCCTCTTGGTTCATGTCTAAGCCTGGAGGCCTGGGAGGCTGGGATGCCTGCTGAGGACGTGAGCATCCACTTCCCTCCAGAAGCAGAAGGCTTTGACCCAAGATTGGGCTCTACCCATGAGGCCACCGGTTAAAAGGAGGCAGTGTCCTGCAGGGACCTCATCCTGTGCTGGCAGTCGCAGATGCCCCACAACAGCAATCAGAAAGAGTGTAAACTCAGCCGAACATTTTGCACTAAACAGGCACAGAGGATGGCTTGAGGATCAGCGAGGGACTGACGTTCTCACACCTAGCTACTGCAGGACTGGGTCAAAAATTTTTAGGGCACTGTCATGTTATTCTGGGGGTGTGCTTCCACAGCATTGCTCCTCTCCAACCATGCAGAAAGAAGTTGTCAGTCCACCACTTTTCAGGGGTACTTTGCCCTTTTGTTTTTGTAAAGCTGCATGGGAAGTGGTAGGTAAATGAATGTGTCTCAGAGAAGTTAAATGAAACTACTGTGCATTGGGTTTGTGCAGTTTCCTTCCTGTCACATTCAAACGCATCAGCAGCCCAGTCCAAGCACACACTAGGCTAGGTTAGCAAGCTCATCAGGCATGCTGTCCTTGCCTTCTGACTTCCTCTTGGAAATAAAAGCGGTGGCCCTAATGAGAATTAATTAGGGCTGGAGAGGGGGGGATCCATCGTGTTTTTGTTTGTATTGTTTGTTTTCTGTAAACCCATGGAGGGGAAAAAAAATCATATTACTTCTCCATGCAATATAGTAAACGTAATAAAAAATGAACACATGGTAATTAGCTTCTCCATTAAGTATACCAAGCATAGACAATAGCAATCGTGCAGTGCTGATTACAGACATTATCCTTGCCTGGATTTTTTTTTTTTTCCACCATTCAATCAACACTGCTAAATAGAAACTTCAGTGTTCAATATTATAAGACACTAGCTGGCAGTTATACAAAGATGCCTTACACAATGTCATCTGGCTGCTTGCCTGATTCTCATATTACCTTCCTGTCTTGCCTTATACGCTAATACGCATGGCTGATTAGAAGAAAAATGCAGAAGCTGCTTCCTTCACTTCTTGCTTTTTTCTCCAGCTTCATGCCTTGAGGGAAAAAAGGAATCACATTTGCTAATTTCACCAGCAGCGCTTAACCTGGGAATGGAACAATTCCCTTTCAATCCGCATTAGTTATAATTCATACACAAACACTGCCTTGCACCAGACTAATTGGGCAGTGTTTGATTCCACTCTGAGAGAAATGTTGATTACTGTTGCTGTACAGAAATCCTCTAGTAGCCTCAGTAAAGAGAGTCCCAGAGTTCAAAATAAACATTTTCAGGGGTTGTACAGTATCCAGGGGTTAGATGTCTGGAAACAGGATTTCAGACTGAAAATCCCAGAAGCTCAAATGACTCTGGAAAATGTCTAGGAACTCCTTAAGTGACTGCTTTCGGGTGGATTTGCTGATATCAGCACATCCCTTGGGGAGTTACAGTACAGTTTATGCCAGTTTCTTCAGGAGGATAAGCTTTCTCGCAGGAAGAATATTTTTCACATGGCAAAAAAATGCGGTTTTGTGTATTCTTGTTTACATATACCTGTTTTACTCTTTGATTTCTTATGGTAAAGCTATACCAAGGCAGGTGGTGTACATCCAGGTTTCTCTGACAAGCCTTCATTTTTCCCCGGATATTTTAGCCAGGTTGAATTTGAAGTCTGGTCAGGTGTCCAGGATTTCCAGATGTCTAGCAGCCACATCAGAGCTACTTCCATATATCTGAAAATCCTGGGTCACTGAGCATACATATGGACACACTTTATAGAAGAATAATCAGTGCCAAGGATGCCTCAGACAGATGTCCAGGTGCAAGTCATCTTCACAGCAAACATATCACAAGTCCAATAATTCCTGGTGATAGCACACTCTCAGTGAACCTTCCAGGAAAAGCATGGGGAAAAATGTGGGACCTTTATGTTAGGGATAGGAATCTTTTGACATTCTTAATTGATACAGCTATGCATAGGTATAGATCAAAGTTTACAGGCTGAAATCCTACCTTGCAACTTAGCAATCAGTTCTGGAAACAGACTGGCTTGTGAAGATATGGGTCCGACTGCATGTAGGGCAGCTGGCCCTGTGTTGGACAGGACCCCTTCTCTGAGGACTGGACAGTAAACACTGCAACCAATCAGCAACAGAAAGCTTGAAAAATAATTTTCCCTATTTATTCCATCACCATAACAAATATGCCTAGAATTAGTCTAAGAATTTAAGGATGGACCTTCAAATTAACACGTGTGTATATATATATGCATATATAAACATTTATATATGCATCTATGTTGGTATACATCAAAATGTGTGTGTGTTGCACAGATGGGAGAAACTTTAGGCCACCTAAAACCTTCTCCTTTTCTAGCTTTGTGACTGCTATACATGAGCTTATGCGAATAGTACAATATACAGGCAAAAAAAAGGACTGAAAACTAAGTGCAAGGTGCATGGAGATTCTCCTTGAAATATCTATTTCTTTAAAATCTGTGCCTATAAAGGCAAGTTTTCTGTGGCCAGAAGATGAGGTCTGGGATTGCCAAGCACCATGGCAGACAGTTTCAGCTGCTGCTTTAGCCTGATTTGATGGCACAGGAAAGTCGGACTGGGGATGCTTCTGCATCTGTGATGGCCCAGGAATCCTGAGCAGGAGTTGCTCAGGTTTGACTTGACTCATGAGATATGAACAGCTGCAATTAGGCCTTCTAATCAAAGGTGGTGGCAGCAGCTCACAGCCTAACAGTATCATACATCTCTGAAGAATATTTTAAACATCAGAAAACCTTTGTCAAGTGTTTATGACTAAAAGTCAGTTAAGCAAGTCTGTTTTGGCAGAAACATGTTCCTTCAGTAAGCTGCCCGCCATTCAAAGTGTACACAGAGTGCAGTTTCACTGCTGTTGCTCTTCACACATTATGATTGGCAAAAAAAAAAAAAAAAAAAAAAAAGGGAAAAAGGCAAGTCAAATGCTGCATTTAAAAATATATTTTAAACCCTGCCCAAATTAGACACCAGGTTTTTTCTACCTTATTTACACTTCAGAGGGTGACACAAAATCCTGCACAGTCGGCAGCATCTGGACTTGTTTTGCTCCTGTGAGCCAAGCAATAAGCAGGACCTCAAAAAACCCGCCTGCCTCCTACTATTAGAAGACAAACAGCTCAGTGCTTAGATAAAGAGAGCTTTAAGGGATGCCAGTCTGCTTGTGTCAGTCACCAAGTGCTGGTTGTTTTCTTAAGAAGAGATTGAAGGTAGGAAGGGGAAAGGAAAACTCATTATAAAAAATGGGGTTCACACTATGGTTATGAAATGTGTCTTTTTCCTAATCTCCTCTCACTTCCCTCAGCAGCTCCACTTCTTGCAATGACTGCAGCACTGATCATAAGTTCAGTCTGGTCCTCCATGGAGGTAATTTTCAGAATTTGGAGAGTATGCATTAAATACCACGCCACTTAACTAGATGACCTCTTAACCCAGCAAGTCAAAAGCTACTGGTGTCACTTAAGAGTGCTTCAGACCTCAAACCCAGCCCCATTCTACTGGAGAAGATAATCAAATACCCAGCTTTGATTATGGTGTAGAAATGAATAAGCGTATTCTTGCAGAGGAAATATCTGGTGCTAAAGTGTTCTTCAATGCAGAAAAAATCATCGGGGCCTGTGGTGAAAAACTAAAGTATAATTTTTTGCTTTTTTAAAAGCAAAAAATATAAAAAACTATTAGGGAAATTCATACATTATCTCCCTATGTGTGTCTTCAAATCAAAGCTGGATACTGTTATGGAACACATCTTTTAGCAAAACAGAAGTTACTGGTCTCAGAGAAGGGGTAACATTTTGTGATGTGTGTCTTAGAGGAGCTGCCATGAAATGATTTTTCCTGTCCAGAAAGATTGGATTCTGTCTGATTCAGAAACCCAGGAATAAAAATATATGTATACATGTATAGAGCATGAATAAACACAGAGACTGTGGTCTCAACAGGATTTCTGTCCCCTGGGCCCTCAGCATGAGTCAGAACTGTTTCCAGCAGAGACCTTGCACTGCATTCCTCCTGGCTTCTCCAACACCACCACTGCTCATGTCTTCTTGCAGGTAGGCACCTACAAGGTTAGAGAGTAAAACATCCCTCGTACATCACCAACCCTTCCAAAAATACTTTAAATAAAGGTATTTTGAAGGTCAGCTCTCACATCCCTCAAGTTCCATAGGCAGCTGAGTTCATGGCACCTAGCTTTTGATGCTGCGGAATAAGCAGAGTTAGTGTTCCAGCTATCTACATGACTTACTATGATTTAGATGTCTTGTAGGTACTTGCTTTAGAGTCTTAGGTTTTAGTTCTTTCAATTTAACAGGAAAAGAAAGAGAAAAAAAGAAGAAAAGGAAATTAAAGTTTCTCCTAACTAGATCTTTCTGTGACCTCAAAAGATTTTAATTGTGCTTTCCTGTGCAAATCTTTGCATAAGCTAATACTTAGAGCAAATTTCTTCAAAAGGCATTTTAAATGTGCATCAGTATTTACTTCAGTAATGCATTTTGAAGCTTCCTGGAGTCTTTTCATGGTGAAATACCCTGCTCTTGTACATCTTACAGTAATCTTATTAAGTGATTTGCACCTCTGATTTCTTAAGTTAACACATCGCGTAATATGACATCGAATTACATCTGACCTTCTCTGTTCCCTCAAAACCACTCTTCAACATAAAGATATGTGCATTTTACAGTAGATATCTTTTACTTTAAAATGTGGTCACAAGAAGCCAAAGGTTGCCAGTATTACCTGTATTATCTGCAGAGCAGCTGGTAAATGCATGAATACCCAGATTGTTACAGTCATTTTTCATCTCCCTATTTTCAAGCTAAAATAATGTTATAGCTTATAAGCTATAACCAAATAAGGCAATGAACTCAGATAATGCTCAGGGGGGATGATAGATAGGATATCTTGGCACAAATTAAGCACAGTCATTTAGGATCTGTAATAAAATCTGGCATTTTGCCAGTTTGCCAGCTATTAAATTAAGGGTCATTTAAGCCCTGATCAAGATATTTTTTGTTTATTTTAAAGAAATAGCGAACTACTTTGAATTCTTGAGCTTAAATCATTAGAAGACACTTGTCTGTTAAAAGAGGTATTTTTGTACTAAGCTGGCCGGGGTGCTTCACCCTGACAGAGTGTTTTCACACTGTGAAGTAGATTCTTCTGGACAAAGTTTAGCACGAGGCTCTAATGCATCAGACCAGAGACAAAAATGCAGTGAGGCAATGCCATGGGATAACACTGAAATATTAGTGAGGAGGAAAGCTAAGTGCTGGCAGCCTCAGTGTATCAGGCTGGGGTTTTATGAACATCTGGGTGGACTGAAGGGCTTACCAGTGCCAGCAGGCAAAGCATCACCCTTTCTTTCCCCTACCACACAGTTCTTCCTCTCCTGACACTAAAAAGGAAAGCACCATGAGCCATTTTTACACCTGTCCTTTAAGGAGTGGGACAGTTTTTGTCCTGTGCCCTGTGCTTTGGGTTGGTGGAGCAGAGGCTGTCCCAGCAGTGAGCACAGCTGCCTGACTCTTTCCCTACCTGGTCCCAGGCTTAGGTTATACCAGCAAAGGGGACATCCCCTACGCTAGCAGAGCCACAATAATACCTGGTTCAGTCACTTTTCCTCCCTGTCCCAGCACGCTCTGAACATACGCGATTGATGGGAGAAGGGACATAAGGACAGTAATTCTAGCTCTGTGCCAGGCAGGAACTTCTTCACTCCAAGGGAAATGGAGTAAACACAGCATTTATAACAGGGAGATGCAGTGCTACAGCTGGTAACAATAAAAGAGGCTTCACTGTATGAAAAGATCAAGTTTTACATCTGTATCATCTAAATCAGGTTGGTTTAAATGCTAATGCCTTCAGTCCTGTGACACATTTTCCCCTTAGTTTAATATTGCCTTGGTAGTGTGACCTTCAGCTTTTTTCACAAAACCCCTTTCTCCAGTCTTTTGGTAAGAGAAAATTAAGAATAGAGCTCCTGTGTAGGAGGAATCGTAGTATGAATAAGCTTGTTCAGAATGTAGTATTGAATTTTGCTCAATTTGCATGAATTTCTCAGTGTATTTTGTATATAGGCCCAGAGCTTTGTATGTATTTTAATTACATCTCAGTATATAGAGTGCTGGCTCCCATTGTTAATGTTGTCAGTGCTATAAAGTCAATGGTAGGCATCACAAGACTGAAGGAAATTTCCCTCAGTTTTGTTTTTTCTAATTGGTACATAACTCATTTGGTTCCTTGCTCTTTCATGAAAGATCTTCCTTTACTATCAGGGCTGATAAATCTTATGGCCTGAAAAACTAAAAGAAAGAAACTATCACAAATATACTAAATTATTCGAGTAATAGGTTTGATTTTATTTAATCAACTTTCCCTCTCAGAAAGCTTATTTCGAAGATTTTTTTGCATAATTGAATAAGTTCAAAGAAAAGAATGATGAATTGCACAGTTGTTTTTATTTTGTTATGCCATTTCTTATTCCTTTTCCAACTAACCTACTCAGATTCTCTCTTTGTTTATTTATTTTTATATTTTATTTTTTTATATTTATGCCTTTGGGTTCAGTTATTACATTTACCCTGTGACTGCATGGCACCTAACACATCAGGATACTGACCTAGTGAGTGTACCTTGTCATTTAAATGCACTATCGCATCACTTGCTGTGGTTATTGTTATTTTTATTAAGGAACAAATGCTCTTTGGCAATTATATTCATTTGATAGATTTTTTTTCAGTTGCTGTATAATGTATTCATGAGTAATGATTTTCATTACCCCGGTCACCACTCCACTGAGACATTAACAGACATTTTTCCTTTAAGAGTATAGTTTGGTAAGCAACCAACAGTTAATATGTGAACGAGAGGAAATGTATTCAAGAGAACAGAAGCTTCTGTATGGCTGGCAGCTATAGATATACCTTTGAAAGTGAATTTGCAGTTGGACTAGATGATCCATGCAGTTTGCTGTAGCCCCAGGCCCAGTGTTTCATCTAAATCATGGTGCTTACTCAGCATTTGCAATAGAGCACGCGTGCATGTGGGGTTTCAGCAGAAATGTGCCAAGGATCTCACTGAACCAGGAGGTGTCAAACTGGATTCAGGCTAAACCAAATGAAAGTTTGTCATTTTACCCTTTAATATGGCAGGGGAGTAAAAAACACGGCAGGATATGTGTCATGTAAATATGTGTTAAAGACTGGCTAATTACAGATGAACTGAGTGTGGGAGTGGGATGCTAATTTGAACTATGGCTTAGTTAAAAGCAAAGTTGGCAAACAGCAGCCAATGCTACTATCCTTAGTCACCATTACCAGCCATAGGGAAAAATGACTTTGTGAGTGAGAAACTGGTCAGGGACTGAGTCTAGGTTCAGTTCCCACTTCTGCCGCAGGGGCTGCACATGACAGGATTAGATGGTAATATCCTGGCTCACAATGGCAGGTGATTTTTCTGACAGAAACAGAAAACAAACAGGTACTGAATAGCAATTCAGTGTAAGCAGGGCTGATTGTGTGTGAAATGAGGTGCTGGAATAGTTATTCAATATATGCAAAACCAGGCTTGGCCCCAGATGAACCTGCATGAATGAAAAGCATTAACAGTGGTATTAAAAACAAGCCCTTTGGCTCTCTACATTGTTCAGGTCTTCATTTGCAAAATAAGACTAATACATTGCTTTGAATAATAATTATGTCTTCTGTCTTGTCAACTTGAACACTTTGGATAGAGTGTCTTTTCTAGTTGTATAAGCAGTGCCAATAGCCCAGAAGTCCTGATTTCAGCTGGGAGATCTAAGCACTGCTACCATACAGATTAGAATAGAAAAGAATAGAATAGAACATAATTATTTCAGTTGGAAGGGACCTACAACAACCATCGAGTCCAACTGCCTGACCACTTCAGGGCTGACCAAAAGTTAAAGCGTGTTGTTGAGGGCATTGTTCAAACGCCTCTTAAACACTGACAGGCTTGGGGCATCGAACACCTCTCTAGGAAGCCTGTTCCAGTGTTTGACCACCCTCTCAATAAAGAAATGCTTCCTAATGTCCAGTCTAAACCTCCCCTGGCACAGCTTTGAACAATTCCCAGGTGTCCTGTCACAGGATACCAGGGAGAAGAGATCAGCACCTCCCTCTCCACGTCCCCTCCTCAGGAAGCTGTAGAGAGCAATGAGGTCGCCCCTCAGCTTCCTCTTCTCCAAACTAGACAAGCCCAGAGTCCTCAGCCGCTCCTCAGAGGACATTCCTTCCAGCCCTTACACCAGCTTTGTTGCCCTCCTCTGGATGCATTCCAGTACCTGAACATCCTTCTCAAATTGTGGAGCCTAGAACTGCACACAGTACTCAAGGTGAGGTCGCGCCAACGCTAAATACAGCGGGACAATCACTTCTTTTCACCGGCTGGTTATGCTGTGTTTGACGCACTCCAGGATGCGGGTTGCGCTCTTGGCTGCCAGGGCACACTGCTGACTCCTATTGAGCCTGCTGTTGACCAGCACCCCTGGATCCCCTTCTGCAGGGCTGCTCTCCAGGCACTCCTCTCCCTGTTTATACTTGTGCCCAGCATTACTCCACCCTAGGTGCAGAATTTGGCACTTTGCCTTGTTAAATTTCATCCCATTAATCATTGTCGCAATGCTCCAATCTATGTAGATCCCTCTGCAAGACCTCCTGTCCCTCAGGAGAGTCAACGGCACCTCCCAGTTTCGTATCATCTGCAAACTTGCTAAGGACGCATTCAAGTCCTGCGTCCAGATCACTGATGGATGCATTGAACAGAACTGGTCCTAGAACTGGGCCCTGAGGCACACTGCTGCTGACCAGTCACCAGCCAGATGTAGCCCCATTCACTACAACCCTTTGAGCTCTCCCCTTCAGCCAGTTCTTCACCCAGCGCACCGTGAACCAGCTCATCCCACAACTGGACACTGTGTCCAGAACAATGCTGTGAGGGACAGTATCAAAAGCCTTACTAAAATCCAGAAAAACTACATCCACCACCTACCCTTCATCAACTAGGTGGGTGACCTTATCATAGAAGGATATCAAATCAGTTAAACAGGACTTCCCTTTTATGAATCCATGTTGACTGTGCTTGATGATTGCATTATTCTTTAGATGACTTTTAATGATACCCATTATAATCTTCTCCAAAATTTTTCCAGGAACTGAGGTTAGACTAACAGGTCTGTAGTTTCCTGGGTCTTCCCTCATGCCCTTCTCGTAAATTGGAATAACGGTGGCCAGCTTCCAGTCAGCTGATACAGCTGATTCCTTACAATTTCAGTGTCCACAAATGGAAAGTCACTGTTCCCACACTCATGGTCCTCCAATACAGGGGACCAGGCAGCCCAAGGTCTATCAGTATTGTTAAAGACTGAGGCAAAAGAAGCATTGAATGCCTCCGCCTTTTCTTCAGCCCTATTAGTCAGGTGACCATCTTCCACAAGTATTGGTCCAATGTTTTCTTTAGACCTCCTCTCGCTACGAATGTACTTAAAAAAGCCCCTCTTGTTATCTGACACAACACTGGCCAGCTTCAACTCTAATTGAGATTTGGCCTTTCGTGTCTTCTGCCTGCATATATGATCCACAGCTCTGTACTCTTCCTGCGAAGCCTGACCTTGCTTCCAGAGATCATACAATCTCTTTTTCCTCCTGAGCTCCACGAGGAGTTCCCTGTCCAGCCAAGCTGGTCTTCTGCCCCGCTCGCTTGACTTCCGACACAATGGGATTGCCTGCTCCTGTGCTTCTAAAAGGTGGTTCTTAACAACTGACCAGCACTCGTGGACTCCTAAGCCCTCACAGGCAGATTCACAGGGTACTCTGCTACATAGCTCCCTGAATAACTTGAAGTTTGCTCTCCTGAAGTCCAGGGTAGCAACTCTCCTGTCCTTTTTTTCTCACAACACTGCACACTTTAAACTCAAGCATTTCACGTTCACTGTGGCCAACACAGCCACCTTCCATCACATCTCCCATGAGTTCTTCTCAATTCACAAATAGCAAGTCCAGGAGGGCATCTTTCCTAGTTGGCTTGTGACAAGAAGTTCTCTCCTACAGACTTCAAGAATTTCCAGGAGCTGCTCATCCCAGCAGTATGCTATTCCCACTTGATGTCTGGGAAGTTGAAATCTACCGATCCAGAAATTCCTCCTCATTGCCTATAGAATAACTCATCAGTGCTTACATTCTGGCTGGGCCATCGGTAGTAGACACCCACTACAATATCTCCTTTCTTTCCCATCCCCCTAATCCTCACCCAGAGGCTCTCAACCACATCATCACTAACTGTAAGGGCTGTACAATCAAACGTCTCCCTTGCATAGAGAGCAACACCCCCACCTCACCGGCCCTGCCTAGCCCTCCTGAACAGCCTCTAGCCCTCTATCCCAGCACTCTAGTTGTGGGACTCATTCCACCAAATCTGAGCACCCTCAGAGTCAGGACGTGCTTTCTTGTGTTCAGCTGGAATTTCAAGTTTTTTCATGGGTGCCCATTCTTGTCATGTCAGTGGTCACAACTGAGAAAGGTCTGGCTCCCGTACCCTCGTTCCCTTCCATCCGGTATACACGCACAGAGGCGTCTTCCCCTTAAAGTGCAAGCAGAGCAGAAAACCGGAAAAGAAAGGAAAAAGGGTCAGGGGAAGCATTCTGGTTTGGTACTACTTACTTCCCTCAAAATGCTGCCCCACTGCTTCTGCATCTGAGCAGGTACCAACCCGCTACCTGTCCACGTTCCCCAGCAAAGTTTTGCACAGACACTCACAGACAGAGGGCTGGTTAAAACAAGCTAATTTATTGTCATCTTTGTATCACGTAAAGGTCCCTGAGGAAATCAACTCTTTCCAACAGGATGGGTGGTGCCATCGTGTTACAGGTGGTAACAGGAGCCTCAGTTGCAATGGCATCTTCAGCTGGACCAATGGAGATTCCCCAAGCTCAAGGATGTCCTCAGGGTCACAGGCATGGGTACAAAAGCCTGTGACCACCAGGATGCGGGTGCAGAGGTGCAGACCTCTGAGGTGGAAGTTGTCCTGCTGGGTGTGCCTAGCCCTGAGTCCGAAAAGCAGGATCTGGACAACAGTGCAGCTCTCCGGCCACGGTGTGCTGCTGGTAAAGCTGGTAAAGCCTACTGAAGGCTCAGGTAGGCGCCTGGGCTGCCTTGCTGCACTGCAAAAATCATCTCAGCGCAGATGTTCGTCTCGGAGGTGCTTGTCAGCTGGAACCTGCAGGACCGGGAGGAGGGCAGCACCGTTAGCTGGCAGTGCTGCGACTGAGGCAAAAGCAGCCAGGCTGATCTCACCAACAGCTGGACCCAGCGGGCGACTTTCTCCATGTCTAAGTAGGAGCGTGTGCAGAGGGTGCGTAGGAGGTGGGAGCTCCGGTCCCTCGGCAGCTTGTCGTCGGGGTGGTGGAGAAAGCACAAGCTATCCCCCAGCGGCTGCTCCCTTGAGCATATGCACTCCAGCACCACATGGATGCTGGAGGGCCTTGCTGGCAGCTGCCCCGTGGTGTCCAGCTCCAGGCTGAAAGAGTGCCCAGGGGGTGGCCGCAGGAACACAAGCAGGCAATAGGTGATGCTGTTCCCGTGGACACTCCAGGCCTCATAGGTGCCGCCCATCCCGATGGCTGGGTGCATCTGCGGCATGAAATTCTTCCTGCAAAGCACCCGGCAGACACCAAGGAGGTCATCCACCAGCTCCTTCAGCACCTTGCACGTGTCGGGCAGGCCCTGCGTTGGTGAGGGGGTGGACGGAGCCGAAGCCCTGACACCACTGGGTGCACCATTAACGTCGTCGTCCTCCTCATCCTCCTCCTCCTTGCTGTGGGAGCCGTCCTGGTCACTGCAGCTGCCAGAGGCAAGCTTCATTTGCCTGGCCAGCCAGCGGGCCTGAGCGAGCAGGAGCAGGGCTCCTGCAGCGGTCCAGAGCGGCCACGACTGCAACAGAGAAAGGAGCATGGCTTCCTCCGCAGCCCTGCTCCGCTCAGTCTCCTGCAGCAGGCGAGTCATCTCCTGATGCAGATACTCCTCACGCTGCTGCATCTGCTTGGCCGTGGCCATGTCTATCTGGTGATCGCACTTCAGCCTGTGCTGGACGGCCAGCACAGTCAAGATGAGGGCGATTGTCGCAGCCATGGCACCTCTGCACCCAGCCCCGAGGGCACTACTGCACCCTCCCCTGAGGGACTCAGCTCTCGCTCTGGCTTAGAAGCCCCCTGGCCATCTGCCCCGTCCCCCATCTAGCTCAGCCTTCCCCCAGCATGCTGCACTCACCAATGGCCCAAGTCAAAATGCAGTGGGGCTGCCTGCTGATGCAGCCTCCATTGTGACCTGTCCCCTGTGCTGTCACGGTCACCAGAGCAGCGTCAGACAGCTGGCAAGCCCCAGCCTTCGTCCCCACCGCCCGGCTCAGCGGGTCCTGGGCATCGCACCAGGTACAAACCCACCCAGCAGGAGCAAGGTCCCAGGGGCTCTCTTGACGAAGCGGGCAGACGCCCCCGAACCCGCAGTTGGAATGAAAACCGGGACTGTAGGTGGATGTCCGTGACTTACATAGAGAGGTGCAAAGTTTTCTGGGCCAGGTGGTCCAACTCTGAGATGTCTTGAAGAGCTACAAGCCCTTGGGCAGAGACAAAACTCCTCCTCCCTCTTCTCCTCTTGGATTCCTTCTGCTGGGGCAGGACTTAGCCCTGCAAACCCTGACAATCAAGCCAAATGCAAGTCGTGTCCCTGGTGCAAGTGGAAAAGATCCTGCGGCTCCTGTCTCCGGCTGCCAACTTGTCCCCTGCAAGGGCAAATGAGGGAGTTGCAGGAGGCCTTACCAGGACCCGTTTCTCTCCGGTCCCCTGAGGTTTCCCCAGTTCAGGAGAGCCCCCTGTAGACTGCGCTGGAGCGCTCCGCTCCCAGAAACATGGCCTGTACTGCATGAGTGCATGCCTTGAGACCCAGACACCTCAAAAGCTTGCTTTAGCCTTGCTGCATATGTGCCAAGTCTGACATGGGTGCCATGTTTCTGTCAGTTCAGCATGTGCAGAACTGTACATCCAATAAGCCTCCTGTCCAAAGCCTTCTGGAGGCAAAAAGAGGGAGAGGGTGTCAGTAAGTGGAAGCATGCCTTGAATTCACTTTCTGTGCTGAGCCTCTCTTGTCGAGGTGGTGGGGACCTGAGATCCCAAGTGGAGGGAACATATCTTTCCTCTGTCTGCCTGTGACCGTAGGCAAGCCACCCAAAGGAATTCAAAGTGTGCACATGTGAGAGAAGGTGATGTGGCCCATGGATGGTTTATCTATCTCATGCTTCTCATGCTCTGCCACCCTGTGAGATGGATTGGCTCCCGTGGTGGTGGCCTTTGTGCTTGTAGACATGACGGTGCTCTTGGTGCCTTCGTGACACTGATGGGGGGGTCATGGTGTCTATGCCTGTGGCCGGATGGGGCACCTCCATGGCAGGGTGTCTGTCCTTGCTGTGATGGTGAGAGACCAGTGTTCCAAAAGACACTGTTTCCAAATGGTGATGAGGGGGTGCAGGAGGGGAGGTGCTTGGTGATGCTGGACACTCCTCCCTCCTGCACCTGCCCTAGCTGCACCTCCAGCCCTCAAGATGCTGCTCTGCATTGGCTCGTGCCCAAGCCTCCAACCAGTCACCGCTTGGAGACCATGATGTCCACCACCCCAGGGGTCGCCCTGGGGCAATGCTGTCAGGGCTCCCAAGGGTTGCTTTCCCCCAGTTTCACCTGGTGCAACCGCCCTGCTCAAGCACAACCTCCTAAAGCAGGCTGCCCAGGACTCTGTTCAAATGACTTTCAAAGACTGGAGACTCCACAGCCTCCCTGGGAAGCCTGTGTGAGTGTTTAGACTAGATTAGACTAGACTAGACTAGAATATTTTCAGTTGGAAGGGACCTACAACAACCATCGAGTCCAACTGCCAGACCACTTCAGGGCTGACCAAAAGTTAAAGCGTGTTGTTAAGGGCATTGTTCAAATGCCTCTTAAACACTGACAGGCTTGGGGCATCGAACACCTCTCTAGGAAGCCTGTTCCAGTGTTTGACCACCCTCTCAATAAAGAAATGCTTCCTAATGTCCAGTCTAAACCTCCCCTGGCACAGCTTTGAACAATTCCCAGGTGTCCTGTCACAGGATACCAGGGAGAAGAGATCAGCACCTCCCTCTCCACGTCCCCTCCTCAGGAAGCTGTAGAGAGCAATGAGGTCGCCCTTCAGCATTCTGTTCTCCAAACTGAGTAATAATAGCCATGAAGTATTTTCTCAAGCCTTTCAGTATTTTAGGAGTTATGTTTTGAGAAAAGCCAAGATCAGCCTTTCCCTGGAAATTATGGGGTTTTCAGTCAAGTATGATAACTGCAAAAAAAACTGAGAAGCAGCTTTCAGATAATACAGACCCGGGCTCCTGATTCACTTCAGGTAGTAATGAGATATTTGAAATACAATGAAATAAGTGTTTTGAACCAAGCATCTTTACTTTTAATTCCCTAAATTGGGACCAGGATTCATCATATCACATACTAACATTCTAGTTTAATATATGCTTCCTTCTTCTCATCTCTCCATCTTCTTAATCTCTGTGCACCTTCGTCTGCTGGTGGCATATAACAAAACTTTTTATAAAATTCATAAACTGGGGGGTAAGGGATTTTGACTTATTGGTGCTTACCAACTGGGACCACCACAAGAACTGTGAAAATAAAATTGTCAACAGCTATTGAACAATAGCTGCAATCTAGAGTGAGTGCCTGAAATCTCAGGAGAAACATCTTACCTCCAAAATTTCCAACCTGGCTTGCCAGAACTGGGAGCTTCAGACAATTCAGTTAATATTGCAGGAAACAGCAGCTTTGCGGGCATAACTGTTCTGCTCCCCCTCCCCCCCAGTCGTCAACCACAAAGCATGAACATCTCCCAGTGAATTCCCAGTGAAAAGTCTAAATCTTTTAAGACCTTTATTTAACTTGAATCTGAATGCTAGACTTTGGGTGGGTTTGGTTTTTTTTTTATTTACAGGCAGAAACAGTCTCTCCTTTCCTCACAGGCAATATTCTAAGGCTTCAGGGTATTATTTATGATCATTTCTGTAATTTTACCTGGAACTCATCAGAACTGTTAGCAAACTTACAGAACTCTTGACTTCACACCTAATGATAAATAAAAGCATTTTGTCTGTGTACCACTGAAACTTGCTCTCTACACTTTATTAATTAAAGTTTAAGCAAACACCCTTTGGCATGTTGCAAGCACTTTTACCTGCAGAATAATAAGAATTCCTTTGATAAAACTTGGCCATCTTACAGATCGTTGATTAATAGGAAAAAAAGTGTGACAAGACTTTCAAGGAGGGAGTGGATATTGAATGGATCTCAGATTTTGCAAAGGACTCAAATTTTTCTTTCTTTATCAGGAATAGTTTCCTGGTGAAAGATGGAAATTAAATCAATCAATTTTTTTAAAGAAATGTTCTTTCACTCACTGTGATGTGTGTCTTTATAGAAATACAAGTTTGTTTAACTCTCACTAATTCTTCTGCTAAATCCAGTATCCTTGCAAGCTGGCCACAAGGCTTTTGTATTAATCAGTCATTCCATAACTCCAGAGACATTCCCCTTTTCACCTGATCACCCTTTTTCCCCCCTTTTCCCTCCTAAATCTCCATGCACATTTGGGATTGGCTGTCTCAGTAATGCTTCGTGGTCTTCTGAGACACAGCCGTTGTTTACCCAGAAGTCTTAAAGTGACTCACAGATGAGCACACACTAGGCTACAGGTGTTACACTGACCTACTGGCAGCAACAGAAGGTCCTAATTTTTCATCTTTTTGAATAGTTGGCCTTTATTCAACTGCTGAAAGAGAGACTGGTGTTTCTTGCTGTTTCTACAAAAGGGTCCTCTTGAGAGTTCAGGGCACTTCATATCTTGGTTGAATTGTGTACAGCCCTTTTATACTTTCTTGCGGCTAGCTAACATATGTGTATTTCAGTACTACATGCACAGGAATTGTCTAAAAATCATCTAGAGATTCATTAAATTTAAAGCCAGAAAGGACCATTAGATTGTCTAGTCTTTGTATCACAGGCTAATTATACATCACTTTTACATGGAGCCTAAAGACTTGTTTCTGACAAAAGCATAGTTTCTACAAAGGTATCAAATCTTGATGAACATACTAAGCAATGGAAAAAAATCCACCTCTCCTATGAATAATCTGCTGTAATGGAAATCACTACTAAAAATCTGTGCCGTATTTGTCAGATTACTTTGCCTGCTTTCTGCTTCCAGACATTGATTCCAGAAGAACCCTTTAGAAAACAGGATTTTTTCTTCATTAAGATATTTATACACTGTCACCAAGTCTTGTGTCTGATAAACAGACTGAACTTGGTGAGTTTTTCTTTGTGAAGCATTTCCTCCAGGTCTCTCATAATTTTTTTGCCTCTCTATCATTGTCTCCAATTTCTCAACATTTTACAATGAAGGTGCCAGGATGAGAGGTGTTCTAGCATTAATCTTATTCTAGCACATGGAAGTTAAATCATTTCCTCGTTTCTCATCAATGATCTCCAGTGTATACATCCCCAGGTGATAGGTCTTGGTATATTGTGAAAGCAGTTTTGGAATCAGGATTTTATAACCCTTAAACCCATGGAAGAACCCCATTCAGTGACATTTCCCTCTGTGCATTTATTCCTTGAGATCTATCATTTAGCCAGTGCTTAATCCCATTTCACTTATTCAATACTGATATTACAAGAAGCAATTTTTCAAATAAGGGTCAAATGCAGTGCTAAGTCAAATGTCTTAAAGAAGTCTAAATATCTATCTTGATAAACCAAATTTAAATTAAAAATAAAAAAATACATCAGGTTTGTTTCACAAGACCTCTTTGCCATAAAATCGTGTTGTTTCATATTTACCTATTTTATCCTTTGTCTTTTATTTCTTTTCAGATTTAATCTTTCATCAGATTTTCTGCTGTTCCACCTTGTACTGATGGCAGGTTAGCCATTCTCTGTGTAATCTGTGCTATTCCTCTTGCTTTTTGAGTATTATCATAAATTTAGTTATTATTCCAGCCAAGTGCCTTTTCCCTGGGTTTCCATGATACATTCCCAGCCAGCTCTTTTGGACATCTTGGAAAAGTTCTCCTATTTTTTAAACAATTATCTTTAATAGACATTACCATCTTACCTAGTCACTAATGGACTGGACAGTAATTCCTAGCACTAATACAATGAAGTACCTCTTGCTCCTTCTTTCCAAATTCTCCAGAGCCTGTTTGCCTTTAGCAGTCAGAAAAAAGTGTCAAATACTTTATAGGCTATCTGCACTTTTTGTCAAAATACTCTTCCCATGGTTCTTTTTGTTGCTGGTGTTATTGGACAAATACACAGAGTTCGGTGGCTGCCAGTACAGGATGCAAAGGTCTTATGTTCCTGTTTATTGACTAAGTTTATTAACCAAAAACATTTTTTATCAAACATTGACTTTCCTGATTTGGAAAAGAAAAATCACACACCATGTGACCTGAACTATAAACTCAGACTTCTGTTTCTCACATCCCTCTGAGATTTCTGTCTTTCAGTCAGATGTCCTTGGACTTACCCAAGGGTTCAAAGTTATTGGGAGGGTATACACAAGTGTATGCACTGCAACACTGTCAGGTTTACTACAGGTGGAACCGTCCAGAGTGCTGTTGGACAGGGAGCTGAGATGAGCCATACGACAAGAGACACGAGATTTTGGCTTGTTTTGCATTGGCAAAAGACAGTCTGAAATGAAATTTAATAATATTGCATTTAATAAATACATCTTGGGAGATGGGCCAGTATGTCTGAAGGAGAAAACCTATTTAAAGTAACAATGTTGACACCAAAATAAATGGGTATACACTAGACAGAAATAAATGTAGGCTGAAGTCCCCGATGTGACATGGCACACAGCAGTATGCTGGCCCTGGCCCTTGTCCTCTCAGTGCTGTGTCCTGTGTTTTCATGGTTCTACATAAAACCTGCATTTTTTGAGAGTTACACCAGTCTACACCAATGTCTGTTGTCCTTGAAGAAATAGCCTCAGTCTCAAAACAAGGACCAATTTTTGTTACTTTACTTATCAAATGACACAAAAAGAGTTTGGGCAGAAGATAATTTCTGAGCAAAAATATCAAGAAAGAGCACACAATAACCTGTCTGAGTGCTTATGCAATGCAAATAAGGATTTCTTTTGGGAGGAATCAGGATCACTTTTTGTATTATTTACTTTTGTTTGCTTGGTTTTTTTTTCTTGTTAAACTGAAAATATTTTTCTTCTCATTTGAATAATCATGATTACTGCAGTACCACCTGTGACAGCTGTAACCATAAGTTAATAACAAAATAGACAGAAGGTAGAAATAATGTGAAACCGCTGTTGCAAGTATAAAGAAAAAGAGAGTTCCTTTACAGTAGATGAGTGAAATGAGCAAATGAGTATTTATTGTTTAGACATGTAGCACTCTTCATGCATATTAGAAGTGACCTTTCTTCTTCCAAAGTTGTACCTTTTCTCATGGTGCCCATCAAGTGTCTTATACCAAACCAATTAAAGTGTGGGGACATCCAGAAGGCAACATCAAAAAAGAATAGTTAAAGTAAAATAAAATGTGCTTACAAGCAAACAGGAGAAAGCACTCAGGTTTGAAACACACTTCTCTCTTGCTAAGTTAAGCAGGGTTAAAAACGCTACATATCAAAAGGAAGAGAACATGTAACTGCTCTCCATGAGCTATAAAACAAAACTAGATTATCACAAAGCTGTTTATCATTAGCATGGGAAGGGAAAAGAAAGAAGAAACTTTGAGAAAATTTTGCAAGCAGATTTTAACTTTCTGTAATATATATGCCATTCTTAATCATTCATTGACTAGTTTTCTACTGTAGCTTTTGGTCCGTACCTCACTTGGAAGCTGTTAGCTGCAAGTATTAGAGATTTGAGGACTTTTGATGAGAAACAACACCCATGTTGTGAATAAGAGGAGCAGAGTCCTTAAAATTAAAACCACTCTTAAAAATATCACTCTGATATGAACGCTTACAGGTTATAATTTTATAGCATTTGTCCTCCACATTTATTTTCTCAGGTATCTGCAACAAATGAAATTTATCCTGCTGCAGTGATCAAAATGGCCCTGTATTCATCAGCAGCATATACAACAAGTGTCCCAGCACTTTCTGCAGACAAGAAGCCGGACAGCAGCATATTGGGACTTTTTCTTTCCATGCAGGTAATTGCAGATATCCGTACTAGTACACCTGAAGTCCTGTTTTGACCACTGCCAGTGTGCAAAAGTCAGTATGAGGTCTTCACCTCACTAGCCCCCTGTTTGATGACTGCAGAAAAGCAAAGGCTTTGTAGTATCCTTTGTATGGCTGAACTTCACTTTCAAAGCAAAGAGCTCAGTAAGGAAATATAGCACCACTTTTTATCTCAAAATAATAATTGCACAAGAAGTTACAAGATGTTGAGGTTGTGTCACAGCTCTGAGTAAATCTGAAATGGTTTTGGTGTCTCCTTTCTTCTGCCCATAACAAGAGCCTGGCTGTTACTTCTACTTTTCATAAAGCACCATATTTCTAAGGTGTGGATATCCCCATATACCTCCCAAATGCAGTCAGATCATCATGGCTTTTTAATTTAATGAGAATGGCCTTAATTAGATCAGATCATCAGCTAGAAAATTAAGCTACCACAAAATAAACATGTTAACACAGTGGGAAGAATCCTGCTTGCAGAGTGCATCCAGCACTGCTTTGTTCTTGGATTCAGTCTCCAGCCTGGCTTCACGTGCCCCTGCTTCCACTTGACAAGGCTGTGGAGCACTACAAAAGCAAGTTGAATACTCACAAACCATCCCAGGCACCAAAGATCTTAGGGCTCTATACATAATGTTCTCTCAGGGGAACATATAAATGAAGGCTAAAAAACCCACCAAGCTATAATGCAGCTCAGTAGCGGAGTGCTTACAAATTTGCCATACATACTGACATTTATTTTGGCCATCAAGACTTTTTCAGCCAGTTAAGTGGTTCAGCCCTTCATAGATTTTAAGACCAGAAGGTATTTCCCTGTTCATTTAGTTGACATCTACAATGTTGATGAGGTCAGGGGGTCTCATGCATCACCATCTGCATAAAGGCTGTAACTTCCAGGTGACTTCTAGCTATAATACATATTTTAGAAGGACATCTAGTTCTCTTGGAAGACTTCAAATGGGGGAAGTCCATCTACCATAGACCAGTCTAAGGTGTTCAAATATGTAAATAAAATACTACACTGCATACACTAGTTCTTCCCTGCAGAGAGGCTGAGAAAAAGAATGAACCATAGGTAATGTATATCATTTGCCTTGCTTAATATGAAGGCAAGTCTACTGGGCACTGAGCAGTCTTCTGAACAGAGACACAGCAAGCTCCAACAGAAAAACTGAGAAGTGAAATACGTTAGTGCTTACATGGCAGCAGACTCTCGGAGTTAAACTTTCCACTACCTGTGTGCATCTGCCCAATTTACCTTGGGTACCCATGTATGGGAGGCCCTGTTTTGTGTAGAGGTACTCTGAGAACAGCATGAGATCTAACAGCAATGTGGAGTTAAAATATACCATCATTGCCAAAGGATTCTACCTTCCTTATAACTTCTGGCTTGTCCAATACCCACAATTTTTGTTTCTTTCTTCTCCTGAGACAATGTATACTGACATTCAGTGCTCAATCATTCCTCTCTCAATAGGCAGGATAATTATCAGTCTTTTCCTCCCCAATGTACAGGGTTATCTTCATGTATTTGAAAGTTGTTCACCTGTTCAAACATAAATGGGTGGAATATTGAACACTGTGGCACAAGACACGAAAGTTGCTAATATATTTTCCATTTTCACTCATTCCCCCCCGCCTTCCTAAATCTTACATTCAGCAACTTGCAGGTAGCAGAATGCAATTACTGAAACACATCAATCACTGGTTTTAGGTCCATTGTGAAAAGCAAATTAGATTTCCTTGTGTATTACAAAGGCCTTTCCTTTGTTTTGCAATAGAAATGACATAGCACAGGCATGAAAAGCACAGATAGAAAAAAGACAAAAGAGAAGAACTGGGCTGTGCACATAAAGGGCATATTTATACTAATGGACACAGGAACACCTCTGGAATCAGAACTTTATTGGCCTGATACATAAAGGCACATTAGTTACCACATAGGTCAATAGGAGTTAAATGCAGTCTAGCAACTGCATTAATGTAAAAAAAAATAGAAAGGCCAAGAATCATAGAATCATGGAATCGTTTAGGTTGGAAAAGACCTTTAAGATCATTGAGTCCAATCGTTAACCTGGCACTACCAAGTCCACCAGACTTGAAGAATCCTCCCTTCGCTAGGGCATTGCTACTCAGTGAACGTAAGAATAGCCAAACTGGTGAGAACCAAGGTCGACAGGAGACAGGATTTGAGGTTACAGCTGCCATAAGGGGGTAAACTAGGGACGACTAAGCAAAAGGCAAGAATAGACTATACCGCTCCATGATACTTTCCCAGCCACCACCTATTTTCAGCTCAGGGACTTCGTGGCTTAAGTCTGGCTTCTGTGTAGTTGGTATTCCCCAACACATTTCTCTTCCATTAACCTGTCCGGACTCTCCTTGGTCCCCCTAAACCTTTAGCATTCACTGCACCCTTTGACAGGCAGTATCACTGACGTATTACCCGCTGCATGAAGAATAACCTATTTCTGTTTGTTTTGAAGCTTGTTCCTACTATCTTACTTTGATGATCCCTAGTACTTATAGTGGAAGAGACAGTGAACCATCAACCCCCATCCATCCTCTCCACCTCACTCCTGATTTTATAGCCCTCTAGCATGTCCCCTATAATTTGTTTCTTTTCCAGAATGAAGAATCTTAGCTTACATAGTTATTCCTTGCACAGCACACGTCCCATATATTGATAGCCCTTGACAATCAAGGACAATTGAACCTTTTTCCGGTTCTGCTCTATTCTTTCTGAGATGAAAAGAACAGAACAGTACAAAGACACAGATGCGCCATGCATTTATATAAAGGCATAATGATGAACTCTGTTTTGCTCTCTATTGCTTTACCAATAGTTCCTAACATTTGCAATTTTGTTGTTGTTGTTGTTGTTGTTCAGTGCTGAGCACTGGGCTGTCATTTTCATGGAACTATTGATTGTATCCCCAAAGTCTCTCTCCAAACTGGTAAAGGTTAGGTCAGAACCCCTCATTTTACAAATGAAATTAGGGTGATGTCTTTCCTACATGCATCACTTTACTTTGACATGCATTTAATTTCACCATCTATCCAGGTTGTGCAAAGCCACGTTTTCATTCAGATCTGTCTTTTCGATTATGTTGCATTCTTAGCAATGTTTCAATAGCTGCTAGGAGCACAACACACCAAAGGTTGCACACAGAAGCTGGTATCTCCATTGCTCCATCCAGAAGGACACCTCCAAACTGAGGTGTCCTACTGAGACATCAGTGTGAGCAAAGATGAGACATGGAGTCCCAGGAGAAAAATTTGGATGGGGAGATACAAGAATGAAGCTTAAAGAGCTTTCTTTCTGTCAGCCATTAATAACTCGCCTCTTTTTGGAAATCTAAACTGTAACTTGTTCAGTCATTTTATAAAGGAGAAGGAGAAATTCAGCATCTGTGCGTGCACACGGAAGTCTCATCTAAGGTCTGGAAATCAAAAAGAGGAAAAAACATTAAAAAAAAACATTAAAGGTCCATACAATGAAGTTTCCTCGGGGCAAATCTAGCCCATGCCACTGCTTTCCTTGTAAAACTTGATAGTGTTTTTTATTGAGATTAGAGGAAGTGTTTATTACACCATTATAAATTGGAATTTTTTGCAGCCACGATAAGCAAAGGCCAGAAGATCACTAGGGAAACTTTACTCATAAGACACAGAACAGAGATCTTGAACTTGTTTATTCTAAGTTTAGTGAAGAGATATTATCATATATAGTTTTATAAGTCTGTGTGAACTCATGGCACGTTGCTGATCACGGTAATGCAGACCTATCCTATGATCCTAACTTCTGTTTGAAAGCATGATCTGGTTTCTGGTCCTAATTTTAGGTGTTGTCTGCAAGGATATTACCACTTCCATATTTTTATTCTTTTTTTTGTTCATATTCATTAAATGTCTCACCCAAAAGACCTGGGAAGGGTATATTGGAGGTTTATTTTTCACTGTTGTACGTATACTTATTTTCCCTACATTTCGGCTCCTGATAAAGTACTTACACTATAAAATTCCACCAGACAGCTTTGTGACAAAGTTTAAATGTTGACAGCTCATGCAAAGAGAATTACTTTGCAACAACTGTTGCAAAACAATTTTTTTACCCAGTATAGCTGTCTTAGCCAAATTCCACTGGGCTTTTCTAAATGCCTTCCTCCCTCTGTCCTGTCCCCCACATGCTTCAGAGAGTCCCTTAACATTTCATTTGTCCTGAGTTATTGTAGTGCCGCTGCCCGCTGTTATAATTACTGCATTTCATCTTTCTCTGCAGCTTTGCTGAACTCTCTTTTATGTTAACACAAGTAGCAACATTTGCCAAGTGCTTAGGCATGAATCTGCTTAACACGGTATACATATAGGATCACTACCACCACTAATAGTTAATAACCTTCTGCATCCTCCCAGAAATACCTGTATTTATTTTGTCTAGAGCCCATCTTCAGGAAATAAGATGGCACGCTTCATCATGGTACAAGTGTGCAATTGTGTTCTTAGGTCAGAAAAAAAAAAGCTATACGGTCTAGGAAGTCAGCTGAAGAGCTTAAATACAAACAGTGCCAGGGCTCCAGGGGGGTGGCAGGGCAGGGTCTTGCGAGCTGGAGCCCGTCCCATCACCTCAGCAGGGACCAGGGCAGCTGGGGAGCAGCCAAGGACAGCCCCAGCCCAGGGCATCAGGCACGTCCCTGGGGACAGGGTTGAGGCCAGGCTGGGATGTCAGCCTGCAGGTGGGGGTCAGCTGGGCTGAAATGGGGTCCTGGGCCACAGATAGGGTTGGGGACACCCCAGGAGAGGCTGGCAGGGACAGTTCATCCCATCAGTGCCCACGGGCCATGGCAGTGTGCCCTGGGGTGAACTCCAGCTAAACTCATCCTTCTCTCTCTCCATCCTCCATCCCCCCCACTGCTTTTAAAACTCTTGGAAACTAGTACCAACAGGTTGTAGCATATTAATATACCTCCTGGGGTGTTGGTAGGCCAAGCTTTAACTGGTGCATGACTGAGTGTTTCAGTCCTGGCTGCATGTTCTGATATAAACTGTGTTTGTCATGCTACGTAAGGGCCATGATCAGCAGCTGGCCTCAGGCAAAGGGAAAGTAATCAGTCTTTTGGAGAACTTTTCCAGTGGCTGCCAAGAATTTTCTGCATGAGGAAGCCTATTAACAAGCATCATGTGAGAGAGTGTTTACAGAAAGCCAGAAAATGCTGACCCAGGATAAGGAAAATGTCCCCTCTACGTAGTTTCACAGCTGAATAACTCTCTGATATTTCATTGAAGGGATTTATAGATAAGAGTTACAAAATAACTGTACAAAAGGGCTTTTAAAACATCTTTGCACCAACTACAGCCCAGTCCCGTATGGTAATTTTTGAGCAGAGATTACATTTCAAGGGACAAAGGAATGTTCCTGGGGTATAATATCTGTGCAAAGTAAGATCTCAAAGGTCAGATAGAGCATCTGACCCCATGAGCTCCTCCCTCACTGCCTCACCTTGTGACTGAGCCGGCGTAGTGACAGGCCTGCGAAAGCCTTGGGCACAAGTTAGCTTCATGTGCTCCTAAAGGAAACTCAATAAAACTTCAAGTCGTGTAATGAAAATAAACTACACAATTACCAATGGCAGATATTCTATTATTTATAACCCATAAGGAAAAGGGCATTTTAAAATTCCTTTCCAGGAGCTTTGCCAGAGGAGCAAATATTCACATAAACGATGTCTTTTAATTCTGCTACAATTTTGCTTTTTTTAGGCTATAAAAGTATGTTCAGAGCTGAAATGTGGAATTTAAGCATCTAGGCTTTTTCTCGGACCAAATATTCACTATTTATATCAATTCAACTATTTTCTCATGCTTGCCTCTAAACTTTCCAACGACTGAAGCGTAGCAAGTCCTCAGGTGCTTGCCAGTTGCCTGCCCTAAGCCTGTCACCAGGGACTTACAAAACCCTTGGTGGAGCAGTGCTGATGATCTGTCATATCATGCTGATGCACTTCTGTCACCTATGTGATCGTCCTCTTGTCACTGAGCTAGAGCAGGGAGGGGCACCGGCTTTGTGTCCCATCTGCTGCTATTTGTACACAACTGCTGAGACTTTTTTATTAGCCTCATTTAAACCTGAAATGAAAAAAAGAGGAACCAAACCAGTTGTGACAAGAGATTAGTCCAACTTGTTGCCACATGACATGTCTGAAGTTAATACTCAGCATTGCTGCTTTGAAATAGTGACATTTCCATTAAAAATGCTAGTAATTGAATCACCCTGAACTAAACCGTCTGCCTTTGTAACTGAGATTCTATCTACAATGGCATTTAACATAAACTGTAAACACAAAAAATGAATTTCTCTTTTATGTATTACCTTGTGCTCTTAGCAGATAAATTTCAAAAGGCTGTATGTTTTATCTCTCTTTCAAACTTCTCCACCTTGTGCCTGTCTGTGCCTATGGAGACTGATGCACATACCCTTAGGTACGTGCTCTATGTATGCATACAGTGGTGATATTGTAAACGAAGTTTCAGAGCAATTTAATACACATCCTTTACCACTGCAGGTGCGCTCTGCTAACTAATTTTGTCTGCATCATCTGCTAACATACACAGTTTTCATTCCAGCAAGAGTCAGAAATAAAAAATGCCTGGTAAATGTCCCAGCTTTTCTCAAAAATGCCAAATCTGAAATTTCTTCCAAAAATTATACTGGCCTGAATGTTGAGGGATCTTGCTTGGTTTTCCTTCCTTGATTTAGGTAAAAAAAGATACTAAAATCAATGATTCATGGTAAGGGGAATAAAATAAATGATAAAACTGCACAGAATTGTGCTTTCATGACCTTTCTTATGCAGGTAAGCAGCTATATGCTGCCCCAGCTACTCCTGGAGCTGTGAGCACTTTGATGACAGAGCTGATGGCTCGTGGGAAAATGCCCTTAGTGGAAGATGCATCCTCTACCAACTCCTGAAGAAAGGTGTTCACTGAGCAACAGGCTATGTCCCTGGCTCTGCTGGGGGCTGCACACCCTGACGATGCTCCACTTTTTAGAGAGTTGGAGGCAAAGCTGAGCTCAGAGTTATGGTGTTGGCCGTGGATTGAGCGGGTGAAGGACTGTACCCCAACAGGTGGTGCGAATTCCCTCATGTGGGTTTGCAAGGATGGTAGGCTGCCCACCCCCCACTAAATATTAATGATTAACATTGCTGATGAAAGTGAGGAGGCCAAAGGAGAGATTCTAAATGACCTGGAGAGGTCAGAAATATTGGCAGGAAATACCAGTCCCCAGTACAATTTGGGAAAAAAAAAAAAAGATAAACAGACATGCTTCAAAACAAGCCTGAATGCTGAGCTTCAGGGAGATGGAGAAAACTTAAAGAGCCGCTTCAGAAATGTGACTGCAAACAGCAAACTAAAAACTGTGAAATGGCAGCAACAAATGCAAAAAAAAAAAAATTAAGGATATTACAATTGTATGGTGGTGCCTTTTGCCCACTGACTTCTAGAGATTTTCATGTATACAGCCAAGGTACAGAAATTTCAAACTCTGCCTGTATATGCGACATATATACGAAGCAATTGATGCTTAATGGTAAATAAAGTTTTTGTGGGAAAATTTGAAACATATTCAGTTAAAATTCTTGTGAGGATTAATTCTTCTTACAATAATAATTTTATGTCATTATTTAAATATTTTTTAAATATTTACTTTTTTTTTAAATAAATGGAATTATAATTCCCACCTCTCTGCTGTTAAAAAACTCTTCATGACAAAAGCTTTGCCTCTGTGAAAACAAAGTAGTCTTTTCCAGGAAATATAGTTCAATCAAAATTAAAAAGCGTTTGAAAACACATCTGGCTCCTACAAAATATTTTAACAGAAACCTCTTGTCAGCTATAGATAAACATTGCCTTCAGACTCCTACACTACATATGACAGAGCTACCTCATTTTTCTGTCCGAGAAATACCTAAACATAGCATCAGACATTAATATCATTTTATCATCATCTGGACATGAGCACAAAAGATTTAAATTAAAAAAAAAGAAAACAATACTGACATGAATGTCTGTCTAAGAGTTGCACGACTGGTTATTCCTAAGAGTTGTAAGTTTTCCATCTGAGCCTATAGATTCTTCAAAACAAGTTCCACACGCACATTTGGGTCCGTGAACAAGCCTTTGTGAAAGATGGCCATTGTGACTGGCCCCGCTTGGAATCAGAGTAACAGGAACCACTGTTGCCATCACCGAGGTCTATCAGCTTGGTAGTCGCACTGAAACATGTTTGCCTAGAAGCCTTCTCGGGGACTGCTCTGGCCATGCCAAGCATAATCTGGTGTTTGCAGGCTCTGCATGGCATTATACGGACAGAAGCTCTTGGCAGAGATGTGCTGGAATCTGGGACTTGCCACCTCATTGCATCACCCGCTTTTTACCTCCTGGAGGACACGATTTTCCATCTAAAAATGCCAGCAAAAGCAATCTGCAGCATTGGTCTGGTTGATGCAGGCAGCTCTTCTGGGGTGCAGCATGGCTGAGGCCTCAGCACAGATCTCATCATCCCCTTTGCTCCCCGTGGCATTTCTCTTTCTGTACCAAAGTACTTTTGCTCCTGCTTCCTACCCACTTCCCACACATTTCTGTGATACCCTCATCTCAATATGTACAGCTTCATGAGATCACAGGACAACTCAGGCTGGATGGGACCTCAGGAGGTCTAAAGTCCAACCTCCTGCTCAAAGCAGGATAAGCTGGGAGATCAGACCAAGTTGCCCATGACTTGACCCATCTGGTCAAAAATCTTCTATGGAGACTGCACAGCTTCTCTGTCTCTGGAGGGCAACCTCTCTGTCCCATTGCTTGCTTGTCTACATGGCAAAAAAGGCCTAAAACACAGAGGTTTGTGGCAATGGCTTTCCCTTGGAAGCATCTAGGCATATATGGTCAGAAGCTGAGCTCTCATTTCCATTCAACATCTTCAAAAGTTGCATACTAAACAGCTCTGGACTGAGCTCATGGCAGTGTGACCCCTGTGCAGCAGTTTTTGGGGATCTGTGGCTAACAGCAGAGTTGTTCCAGTGCTGCTTCCACATGACACCTAAACACGCCCATTTGGAAGGCAAAACGCTGTGTCTTCTGTTGCTATCGCTGTTTCTCTTTGTTGCTACAGCGATGGCAAATGACAATGGTCATCACGCCCTAAAAAATCTCTGGGATTTTGCTGCTGAAGCAGTTAAATGAGCAATGCCAAGATCCTTCTCAACCAAAGAAGCATGGCAAGCACAAACAGAGGTGGTATTTAAGGACAGCAACTATGAGAGTGATAGAAATTTGCAGGCTATAAGGCTCAGTGCAGTAGGTATATTTTCTCTGCTTTGGAACAACAGCTTAGCACTGTAAGAAGAGAGGCTTCCCACAACCATTTGTCACAGGCTTGGCAAGATACAACTGAAGGAGATGCACAAGAATCTGACTGACCTTTTGCAACTAAGACCACACAAGCGCATGCAATGCAACTACCTTTTGTTATTGTGATGAGATTCATTTCAACTCTGGATCCAGACGACAACTGTTCTAATACCTTATTTTTTTCCAGGAATGATGTCTGAGGGAAACTCTGAGTCATCCAGAGAGGGAAGAGATTAATAATATCCACCTTGAACTCTAGACATAGATGACAGCTTTCCAACTTGATGTTGGGAAGAAAAAGTCTGTTTGCTCCCTATAAAAGGAGGGTGGTATTTTGTGAGAAAAAAAGGAACAGGGGGATATAGAAGCCATCCCCAACCTATCTAACTTCTCAGTTATTGCACAGTTATATCTTCCAGCATCTTCCAGAGCAACTGCTTTCAGCCAGTGTCAGAATATTGGACTAGCAAATCCTCAGCTTGATTCAGTGTAGCATCTCTCCTGCATTAGAGACATGCTGCAGGGCAGGCAGACTCATATGAATGTTGGTAATGGTTAGCAACATTTTCCTCTCTATGTACTCTGCCATAGGGACTTGAAAGAGAACCACAAAGCAGAACACTGACTGACTTGTTTGCAAATACGGGAGCAATTCTGCAGGCAACTTTGCTGTATACCCTCTCCTACAGATTAAGAGCACTGCTATCAGGCACACATTGTGAAGCACGTATGGGTTTGAGCTGAGAGTTTGCATAGGTCTTTTTGTTATTTAGCTTGCTTCTGATTCTTAGAAGCCAGAAAAATCTCCTCAGAAAAGGTGGATTGCTTTATTTGCTAGAGCACAGAGTAAACCAAGTTTGCTCAAGGTCAGTTCCCGCAGTCTGTCTGGCTTCCCAGTGAGTGTCAGTGAAACAGCTGAATTTGTTGTATTTTTTAAATGGTTGAAGACAGGATTTTCAGCACAGAGAGATCAGTTTGCCTGTGGGAAGGACTTTTGCAAAATCCTGGATCAATTGGAACTCTTACATGTGTGCAAAAGATCTGAAAATGTGCAGCAAGCATTTTCTGAAGGGCTTGGATTTCTAAACCCAGAAGTATCAAGTCTGAGGAAAACACAGGTCCAACAAACTATATCGACCTAAAGGTCTGAGCTGTTTGTGCTTGGAAAGGGTAAGAAAAATAAAGAAGGCTTTCCCAAACAAAATTTCTAGACTACTTCTGTAAGTCATGCCCAGCTAAATGCAAAAACAGAAATGCCAAGTGTGTCATTTTGTTTTCTCTGTTTTAGGATCAGAAAATCAAACTTGGCCTGTGGAGGGGATTCTAGGGAGCTTCCCAGGGTGAGAAGGGATGCCCAGCCCTGGGGCTGAACCTGAACTTTGTGGCAATGGTACTCCCTTCTGCATCAACACACCCAAAGCAAGAGGAAGGGTTTGAGCAAAAAGAGAGGTAACCAGAAAACCTGCAACTTAGAAGCTCTCACTCTCTTCATAAGCCTGCTTTCTGCAAGATCCTGGAGAATAGTCTTTAGCACATACTCAAGGCCTGGCCTGAGGCTGCCCCTGTAATTCCTCCCCATTAGCACTTACAAACCCTACCAAAGTATGATCTGTTTCATTTGGGTAAGTGCTTAGTGGCTGCCCCTTAGTCACATCATCTGTTATTCCAATAAACACTGCAATCTTAAGCTTTACTTGAGATATTTAGGGGTGGATGCATTCCTTATATGACACACTGATTACATGAAAGCATCAGTCTACCCTGTATGATCTTTGGGTTAAACAGATGCTCTCCAAATTACATTTAAACAGATTCAAATGCACAGCTTTTGGCTCCAGTACAAATGAATAAAATTGAAATAATGCCTACCATAAAGGCAAGTGCTCTTGACAGCTTCTTTAACAAGGCCCTGGTTGATGCTGATTTCACCTCAAATGTCACAGCAACATGCATCTGTAGGGAATTTAATGAAAAAAATGTTCTGAGTTTTGAATGGATTGAAGTCCAGGAGACTTACACCACCAGAACCCAGGAACTAGCAATGGCCTGAACTTTCTAAGCATTGCACCATCTAGAAGAATTTGTAATGTTGGTTAAGTCAGCAAGATGGGCAGGGAGCATTTTACACTAGCCAGTCAGACTGCCACAGAGAGGGACAGTGCCTAAGCCTGCATGGCAGGGATGGCAGTAAGCTGGAGAAGCAGCATGAGGAGGTGACGGCAGAGCAGAGAAGAAAAATGACCCCCCGATCCCCTCCCGCCCGTTCCTCGCTAGTAGACACCAAGTCATATTTCCAATACTAATACTTATTACTCCACCTATGGACAGACAAACTCGTCCTGGTTAAAAACTGATAATTCTATTTGTTGTTTTGTCTTTGTCTTTGTGAAACCCTTTATCTTTTTTCTTACTCTGAAAGACAATTAAATAGGATTTACCCCTTGGCAGCCATGGAGTGAAGCCATTTCCAAATCATGGGAAGGTTACAAAATTGTTCTGTAGGCTTTGAAGAGTGAAGGTAGAAAACCAAGAGGCTGGAAAAGGTTTACACACTGGCGAACACAGGGCAGAATTAAAGTGAATGAAGAAAATTCCTGGAAAAGTCAATGCACTCTCCCTGAACCGTCGGATATTTTGGTTCACTTAAGCTGTGTGTTTATGTTACTATTATTTCCTGAGTTCACCTTGGTAAAAACTAACCGACTCTGTCTTGATACAATGAGAAACAATTGAGCGGGATAAAGTGAAAGGGAATGAACAATGACCTTTCCTTCTGCAGAGCCCATTGCCGAGAGAGGCAGAAAGAGATCTATCTGGTAATGTTTATCTGACTAAGGCAATTTACTGGATGATAGCTTTCCCCAGAAGATCTAAGGACAAAAATGGCATAATATCCACTCACAAGGGACCCACTAATATGAGCCCTAAAATGAAGCCCTCTGTGCTGAACCAACTGTATATTTCACGTGTAAGCCATGCCATTGAGATGTTTAATGTTCCTCTGGAGAGCAATAGACCAGTGACAAGAAAAATAAACAAGAGCTAAAGATGAAGATGTCCTTGAACTGAAAGTGCTTCACTTTAGGAAACCCAATAAAGTGAGCGAGAAACTGTGAAGCATGATTGCATTAAAATAGGCAATATTTTTTGTGTCTTCAGTGGGATGACTTGGGTATTTTATACTGTAGTTCTCCATGCAATTATAAGGACAGTGATTTCAGCCCGCTGTGTACTACTGAAAGGTAGAACTCCATCTCCTGATGACAAAAATTCATTTTGGTGAGAGTGCAGGCTTAACCTGTGGCCTCCTGTATCTACCCAGGTATCCTCACTATTGGGCAGCAGTGCCCCTCTCTCCTTTCCTCCTCATGCATGTGTTCCCTGAAATTTCAGCATGTCAATAAAAGTCTTGCTGAATCTGACTTTTTCCTTTAGAACATTTGATTTTTAACCGACAATTGCTTTGTCAGAAAAATCCCTGCGAGCACCACATGAAATGTACTAACAATCAGGTTAATCTAATAAATACCTGTATTCTCATGCAGTTCATGCCCACAATATCCCAAGCTAAACAATCCAAAAATACACCCAAAGGTTTGTTGACCTTGTTTTCAAATTCCTGCCTGAATGCATCAAGCCACTACATCTGGAGTAAATATAATTAAGTGAGCAGAGGTGCAAGGGTAAGGCTGGTTTCATAAGGCATGTGCACAAATAAACACATATAATGGTAAATAACCTTTTACCAGGGTGAAACGGGAAGCACAAAATGTCCGAAGGCATAAAATGATACAGTTTATGTAATACCAGGATTTTAAGCGCAACTGGTTCCTTTGAGGTTGCTTGCAGAGAGAAAATGTGGTTTCTAAAAATTGAAAATTATCTAGGAAAAGTTTTATTTTTTTCTCTAAATTTTCAGTTTTCCAACAGTATTTCAGCATTTCTGATCCCAACTTGTTAGAGATTCCCATTCTGCTAGGTAAAATCTATTTCCATTTATCCTCTTTACTTAAAAGTTAAACAGAAGTCAAAGTGTCAGAGTAGGCTGAGTGGTAGAAAATTCAAATTTTTTTCTGTTCTAATTTTAAACTTGGAACTTGTGGCTGTTCTTAAAATTAAGGTATTGATCATTATTTCCAATCAGTCATGCTACAGTCCTTATTTTCATGCCAAGGTCTTTTTTTAAGCATGTCGAAAAGTAATCTGCACTATTACTTTCAATTACAGTTTAATAATTTATGAAATTACTTAGTATCATACCTGCAATATGTCAGTCAGGCTTCATTACATTGCAATGAGGTCTGATTTAACACAGTCATTATTGCTGCTGTTAAGGGTTTGTGGAGGAAAGATTCCTGCAACTGTATTAATTTTAGCTATTTTAGACTAAAATAAGCAGCTACAGATAAATGACAGTATACAGTGGGGTACTTAAGCATACCTAAGACTATGATGTCTCCTAATTGCAAATACTTGCCTCTTGGAATGTCTCCATGTTTTGCACTCAGGGAAACGTTCTCCTAATTTCTTACAGCAAATTGTTTTACAAGCAAGGATGAGCTATGAAAACTCATGAGGAAGGCAAAGACTTGCATAGCATTCCCTGGCAGCTAGCATGGGGACAGCTTAACTAGCACAAAGGCTCCTTGGAAGTGTTGATAAGGACATCACCTTCCTACCAAGCATGCTCAGGTCCATCCTTGGCCTTCAGCTGCCCCCCATGTTGTGGTTATGCTGACAGTGGTTTTGAGTGTCTATCCCTGATGTAGGATACCATTGGTGGTACAAGGCCAAACAGTGTGCCAAATAATAAGGGAAAACTTTATTCCGTTCAAAGGAACTTTGAATACGACAGTATTTCGGAAGGAAGCGCATGAGGCTTTTTCCTTGGCCTTAGTTCTGAAATTTACCTTTATGTGGCCAGAATCAAGGGTTTGCCAACTTTGAGATTAGGAGTTATTCCAAACTTTGAAATTAACTCAATAAAATACAGATATTTCTCATCTGGGCTTCTCGGGGCAAGTCCTGTTTTGTACTGATGCATAAAATCCTGCAAACACATAGTTCAACCTAAGCATCATGTCAAGTTTAGAAAGTTGCACTTATTTTTCACTGCTAATATGAAAAGCTACTTTCTCAGGTCTCAGTCTTTCCACAAAAGGCAATCTAATTTTCTTGATCCTGTGTGTAATGCCAGGCCAGGGCAAGGACCCATTTTCTTGCCTGCATGTATCCTAGACGGAGACAAAGTAGAGGAAACAAAGCAAAACAAAAATGCTCTTCATTTACCTGGGATTTCAACAGGAACAGAATTAAACCAAAATTTAACCCTCCCAAACAACTGAAAACAGCCTTTACTCCAAGGTTAATACTTCTGACTGCAAGCCCCCAAGGCAATATTGTCTTCAGTTTGTATTTGATACAGCTCCAAGCGCAGCACATTGAAGAAATAATCAGTATAATTCTTTGCTGTTGCTTTCAGCTCATTAGGAGTTTTTTTCTGACTCAAGCACTGGTGGCTGAAGATGATTTGAGGCATGAATCGGAGGGGCCATTCGGGTGCTGTGCTGTTTGGGAGCCACGACAGCCTGGCAAGATGCGAAAGGTTAACTGAGGCTTCTGCTGGGGAGGGAGACGGCAGGCTTGCGTGTAGAATTAGAGTAGGAGCAAATATAAGGGGAAAAATGAATCACAGTATTGACGTCTGGAAAGAACAATATTATGACTATATGGATTTAATGACTGCTGATATCTAGTTCAGTGACAGGTAGTCTCATCCACAGGGACAAAAGTACACAGTGTGCTTCGAGGAGACCTGGAGGCAATCCTTCAACTCAAATCCCATGATAGGATAATATGCTATGGCTCCTTTTATGCTGGAGGTGGCATCCTTTCTAGATCCCTTCTGAGTATGTCAGTTGATGATAACAGCATAATTTGCCTTAGAAATTTTAATTCCCCACACACACCCTTTTCCTTACAAAGAAGAAAAGCGTGAACATTTCCTTTGAGCTGTCCTGAATAAATACTTTAAGAATATTAAAAATGAGAAGTGGATTAAAGCTTTCTGACTAAATTCCAAACCATGTAGGGTTCTTTGTTAATTTTAAAAGGAGGGATGTTATAACCTTCATTGCTCACACTGTGTAACAGACAGGCGTCGACAGTGTTAAAAACAGGCAGAGTGTATCTGTGGCTACAGCCAGATGTAAAACCTCTCCTGGAACAACATCTGTCTCTCTTTCCCCTTTCATGTAGGAAATTCAGAGAGGACCAGGTAAAGCAGTTTTGTGACATCATGGTTGTTCTACAGGAACTCCTGGATGTCATTTGCTGTTGCACTTTGTTTCCCTGTATTTTATATTCAGCATGCATTAGCGGTTGCTTGTTTTGAAGTTCTCCAGGGTATTCTACAACGAAGTTGCCTGGTAGCAGAACAATCTGTGTTCCTCAGATATGCAAGTGACTAATTTTCCATCAATCAGAGATGAGACTTAAATAAATAAAGGTACTTCATGGGGCTGCTGTGCCTAATGATAAGCAATTATATAAAGTCAAATTAAGGCAGTTCTTTGTGAAGGTCCTGTGAAATTGGTTAAGCAAAAAGAATAACTGCACCATTTCAGTGATTCATCCTATTGCTCATTTCAGTGGGAGCATTATCTCAGTTAACTGATGCAATTAATATGAAAATGAGGAAATCATTGTTTAAGGAGATGAGGAGAGAGAGGGGGTCTTAATGCGGCAGCAGTGAAGAAAAAGAGTCACAGAGATGGAAATTTGCATAGGTCAATGGTAATGTAATGCATTTAGCACATATTCAAAGCTTAACTTGCATAGTAATACAGATCCATTAAATTCCCATTATGATGACCTGTGTCCAACACAATTCAATTTTTCTGAATCTTAATGATAAAAAGTTAATTACGGTAAGGTGAAAACCTTTTGTACTTGGTCTTAAAGCATTGAAAGGGCATTGAGACTATCTTTTAGATATGGCAGGTAGTTTCACTTCTGCTTAATTCAATAGTTTATTAAGCATGACAAGATCTGAAGTTTGGCTTCTGTGTGCACTGCGGATTTTTAATGTAGTCAGTGGCAATAAATAAGCCTTTGTCTGTACAGCTACAATCTAGTGCTAGTCATTTTCCACTTACAGGCTTCAGTTACAGATCGCATTCCCAGTTTATCCTGGTTTTCTTATTTTTAGTAACCAGAAATCCCATCCAAATTTGGGAAGGAGAGGGGAAAAGACATCTTTTCCCTTTCAGCACTGTTTACATATTCCAGCCTTTGTTCACCAGACATGTCTTTGAGCCAACGACTCTTAACATGGTACAGTGCGTGGTCTGCAGCAGCTGTTTCTTGTTATTACCTGATTTTGCTCCTCACCACAGCTACAGGTGGAAGATAAGTGTCTGAGTGCTGCTCAGCCTCACACCATTTCCTTCCACTTATCCTGCATTCACAGTTATATGGTCATTCTTTTACTTACTCATCCGAGACAGGGAGCAAATGTGCCAGTTTCCTAGTGCTCTGAATCATGCTTTGGATTAAGCAGAAGATGCGGAGATATGCTATAATCAGGTTCACCAAGGCAGGCTGCCATGTGGAACAGGTTGTTGTTCTTAAAAGATGAGCATGCCAGAGTGGCACCTTCCTTACTCCTTTGCATTAAAGCCACCATACATCATTCAGGCGACGTCAGGCTTTTTAAAATTGTGATGAATTTGCATTTAATAGATTTGTAAGGCACCTTTATTAACATCTGTGTAATGTAAGTCAGGCTTAGTGCAAACAAAAGCCAAGTCCTGCACATATTATTCTCCTTGTCAGATTCTTTTATCCTGAAATCTGCATTATACTCACTACAGTACATGACTGGTGTTCGTGGAGGCGATCCAAGTGATGACTTTAGCCACCTAACAGAGAGCCAGACCTCGGGATTCATTTGACAAAATGCAGACATCTGCAGAGCAGATGCCTGTACCTGAGCTAGTCACGCAGGGCTCTCTGCACAGGCAACGAAGATACCCAGCCTCGACACATCACAGAGCAGGCAGTTGTATGTGGTCCTGGGCAACAGCCTGGCCCAAAAGATGCAAAGCTACATGAAAAAAAAAAATGACACTAATTCTCTAAACCCAAGCCTGAGATCCAATCCCTGCATCACTTTTAAGGCTACAATTCACAGTAGTTCAAATTGTCACAGTCCCCTGAACGCTCCTAAGTTCTGCATTTTTACCTTCTCTAGTGCTTGTCTGAGTCTCTGAGGAGTTATTTGATGTTCCAGGGAGCCAGTTGGGCTCTCTCAGCCAGCATAAGACTAATCCAGTCCCTACCCATGCATACACACATGCACAAAAAAGGATTTTTCCCCCACGGAGTGGGCACTGGTCAAAGCAGCACCAGTGCTGGTGCAAGGCAGGGCACAGGCTCCTCTCTCCCAAGCGCTGCCCTACACTCCTCATCTGATCTCTTATCTCCCATGATTCGGTTTCTTAGCACAACACAAAAGCTGCACTTTTAGAACAATTTCAATGCTTTTAAATGCAGATAAGCCTCAGCATCTAAAAGTAAGTGAGAGTTAGGTGGTTAAGTACTTTGTTGGGCCAGAATCCTAGTAGACAATAATTGATCTCAGTAAGAGTTAAATGTCCATTGTGGTCCAGCCTTAAGCATTTAAATACCTTTACAGATTTAAGCATATGTGCTTCAAAGGTCTAAAGCTTTATCAACATTTTTCAAACCACAGTTTTATGTTTTAGAAAAGATGAAAGATAGATGTGGCATGCAAGCTGAAAGGGTATACAGTCATTCTTCCGGCTGTTCTGGCTGTTTTCATCAGCCTCCTTTCTGGCAACGTGCTGGCAGTCGCTTGCTGACCCTCATGAGGTGGCTCCATGTGTGGCTGGTCAGTGAACAAAATCTTAGTCGAAAAGTAACTTGGAAAAAAGAAGTCACTCATGAATACCTTGCTTTTAATCTTTCCTGGTTTGTCATTTCACAAGATGAGAAAAGTAAGAAGCACTGGATGAAACCCTGTAGTCAGTCTTGGAGTATGTGGAGAGTTATAAGAAATGGTTATACAAAATTAATTGTGATTAAACCTAGTAGGAGAAATGACTCGTAGATCACACTAATCTTGCTTAAGGGCAGCATATTCACCATGCTACTTCACAAATACCACTCTAATTAATAAGCTTCAGTTAAAGAAGAATCAATAAATACTGCTATTCATAGAAAATGGATATTATGTGAGGAGGAAGATTGGATTTTAAAATAGGTCGGTTTCCCTCAAGCACAAATTAAGATTCTTTTAGGGAAAAGAGAAACACCAGGTAGTGACAAATAGAGGAATAATCCAATTAAACTTTCATTGGTTTCATTGTTTATGAAGACCTGACAAAAGCATTTTATCTCAAGCATTGATATTTACCAAAAGGGGAATTCTGTTTCTGAAAATAGAGAAAATTCACCTTTCAACACAAACACCAATGTATATTGCTAAAAGAACCTCTAATGTGCTGTATAAACAAAGCAACAAGCAAAAGCAATTCTAGGAAACCCTGATGACTACAAATGGATATCAAAAAACTCAGAGGGCATGCCATGTGATATAAAATCTTTGAGATTAGATTGATTTCCTTTCCACTACCCAACATTACATATCCAAGATATCCCAGAATAAGAATAGACTATGGTAGAGATTATCTTTCTTTGGCTGTACAGGTCCTTTGCAACAAACAAAGCAATCATTTGCCAACAAAATAAGAGGCCTGAAACATGTTCTGTGATTCCCCACAGTATCTGCAAAAAGTTGTCCAAAGGAGATATTTTATAAACCATCAAAATCCTTTTCTTTGTATCATGTTTCTGTGAGCTGCTACTGTTGTGTGACAACGTCGTGACACATCACTGTCCAATTTGACTTGCAACCTCCTTGGAGAATTAGGCTCTGAAGCCAAATGCTTTGCTGGTATAGATGACCCACTGGGGTCTAAGAAGCTATACAAAGGACATGAGAAGAGTCTTACAGCTGAGAAGCAAAAGCCCAACAGCTTCAATACAGTTGAACCTGTTTCTAACCACAGTCTGTGGTCAGGGTAGAGTATAGGAAACAAGAAATGTTTGAAGGGAACATTTTCCCTTTACAGCTTCTAGGTTTCAGGTCCTTCCTGAGCTGGACATTGGCACTGGACTTCCAGTACAATTAGTTCTGTGCAAGAGTTGCCTGAATCTCCACAAATTGGTCTAATCTCTTTGTGAGACATTTTTGGCCCTTTCAACACCTGGTAGCGAGGAGCTCCTCAGCATCTGTGATTTAGGTTCTGTGAAGACGTCTCTCTTTCCACCTGTGTTTTGGACTTCTTTCCACTTTCTTTTGCATCAAAAAGTTGTCCAGGTATCTTTTCTCTAATCACCACTGTGGTATCCAGGTCAGTCAAGGGCAATAAGCTATTCCAAAATGCTAAAGCATTTTCACAATATGCCCACAGCTTGTTGGTTCTTCAGTGCTCACCAGCTGCCACTGTAATTTGCAGTTGTTCTTACATAGACTGAAATCCAGGTCCATCTGTATTTTCCATGCCTGCTAAACATCTTTGATCATCAATGACCCTGAATGGATTTGTCTCCCCCAACTTCAGAGGTCCGAAATTAAGCCTTTTGTCTACACTCCTTGTCTGTGTTCTGTCTTTTGTCAGATAGATCCCTCTGGAGGGGCATTCAGATCACTTATCTCAGGCCCCTATTTTAGAATTAGATTAATTGCTGCCCATGAATGCCTTTCCCTCTCCATTGATGAGGTGACTGGCTTAGACTAGATACACAGAGTTTTGATAGCTAAAATTAGGAGAGATGACTCTCATGCTGGGTGCCTTCCAAAAGCCAACCGAAGAAAAATAAAAATCCAAAACCAACCCTACCTTGCATTTGCACATTTTTACAAGTATTAGAAAATGACGTAAAACGTTGGCATGGGCCCACATTCCCATACTTCCTTAGCTCCTGATTCTGCAGTACTGAAATCAATACAGCTCCATACAGAATTTTCTAAAGCAGAAGATGCAATATCATTGTTTACATTTCAAGACTAATAGGGCACACAGACCCTAAATGTCTAAGCAAACCCTCTGGAACTGACCTTCTGCCAGTCCCTTCAGCATCTGCTCTCTGTGACCCTAACCCCAGAGAGTGCCCTGCCTGTAGACACAAAAAGCTTAATTCAGCCATTAGAACTACATTCAGATTTCAAAATTCCTCAGAGCTGAGGGGACAGGTCCACAGACATAGGTGAGACCCATTTCTGTTTCTAATGCCATCAGTAAACTAGAGCTGAAAGACACTCTCTCCCATTGCCACTCAACAAGGCCAGGCAGCGACCCTTGTGCAGCTCTGTAACCTCTCCACCCTGCTACTTGCCAATACCCACTCTGGGAAATCAGAGCCCTTGCAATCAACGTTTCTCAGGGCAGTGTCTTGCATGTCATAAATAGGATATCTGGGTTTCTAAAAAAAAAAACCAACTTGCCTCACTACTGAAGTCCTAGAAAATCAAGGAAGACAAAAAATGGCATCTTGCCAGGCTGTCAGTTCCCTTCTCTGTTTGTTCCCAAGCTTTTGCTTTTGGCAAGAACACATCCCTCTGCTGCAGTGATCCCTGCATAAAATTTAAGTAATCACCCTGATAGTTTGCTAGACTAAATTTTGCTCGATATGCATACAAGAATGCAAAAAGCTACTTTTGTGCAACAAATCTTGCTCTGTTCTAACTCAACAACAGAGAGGAGGGTAGAACAATGGGGGGAAAGTTACTGCTGTGGGAGAGGCAAGGGGTCGTATTATTTCTCTTACACCAGTATAATGCAGCTGCCTCCTTTGATAGCTCTGATGCAGCTCCTTCTAATTTACATTGGTGTAAGTGAAATCAAATAAAACCCATTATGTCCCTGAACCCCAGTAGGCGATCAATGTAATGCAGACTTTTACAACCCCAATTTCTTTCTGTAATAGCAAAGGAACAATATGGGTTTACAGAAGGGCCAGGCTAAAGATAAACCTCCCCTCCCTTCTCAGGCTGCAATCAGAAAAATCTAAACGGCCATTTGAGTGTGAAGACTAAGGTCAAGAAGGACAACAAAAGATCAAATGAGAGCCTGGGAGCTGAACCTGGAGATAATCTTGAAACTGAAAAATGCTCAGTGCACAGAAGATCATCTACCAATTATGCAAAGATACAGAAAATCAGAACATTAATTAAGATTATTTTATTACTTTATTAATAATGAAGTTGAATTGAGTTATAATGAGTTAGAATGTGAAGATGATTTCTTTGTATTGTTAAATGTACTTGTTTCAATTTTACTGCTTCAGAATTGCAGTATAAGATGTATTTCAAAAAGAATAAGATATATTTGTATTAATTATAGCATAGGGGCACACTCAAAGCACTTTTAAAATTATGCACTCCGTAGACTTGTTTCAGCATCTCTTCTCTTTGCCTGTGTCTCTCTAGTTCTCCTTTCCTAGCACTGTCATCTTCACTGTGAGTCGGCAAAACCCCCACCATTTCTGGTGCCAAAAACTCCTCTGCAGCTCTGCAAGTTAAAACAGTCTGTAACTCCCTATTTCAGCACTTTTCTGATGTCCTCAGAAAAAAATTAGTAAGATGGACTCTTAGCTGGGGAATCTGCAACAGGATTCAGGATACCTCCATGGGCTTCAGTGCAGCTGACTGCCAGTTCACCCCAGATGAAAATTGCCATTCTCTATTCTCCTTTCCTCCTCATTCCTACCTCCTTTGGTCATTTTTCACTTTGCTGCTCTATTTAATGCAAGAAGTGTTTTAGGGACACTGTTTGTATGAAATGCATGATGTGAAACAAATGATATGCTAAACAGTCAAGAGAGAGACAATGCCCTTCCTTCCATACATACACTTGAGTCAGTGAAAGTGGCTATCATCCAGAATATTCAGAAGTCAGCTCTCTAATGCAATAGCAGTTTGTTTGTGTTGACAGACAGAGATCCAGCTTTCTGGGGCCGGGAGTGACTTGTCTTACATTATGAATTGAAATGAGATGAAGGTATCTTAAAAGTAGTGACTTTCACAGACAGCTTGGAATGTCCTTCGATAATGCAGCACAGGAGCATCCTAGATGAAGTGCTCTGCCCCAGCACAACAGCCTGGGAGACAATAAGGGAAGAAGGTACCTCAGATGAGGAAAAGGTGGTAGCATTGCGCATGGTCCCCTCAGTCCACAATTTCACCGGCGCAAATGGAGAGAGAGAAAAATCCAGCTCCCCAGTGATGAGACCCAAGCAGTCTGAGGAAAGATATTTCCTGATTCACAGTCTTGAATTTCTTCTGAAATGAAATACTGTCTACTCTCACAGTCCCCTGCTTCAACCTTTGCATTTCATTGCAGATATTGAAATCGCCATTCTGTTTTGACACTCAAAGATGCTCTAATCAATATCACTGGAAATGTCATTTAACTTTTCACTTGGATGAAAGGTGATGCTGACATTCTACTCTTCCTGAGTTTCCCAGGAGAACATTTAATCTCTCTGACCTTGCAGATATTTAAGGAACCATTCACAAGATAACATTGCATTGTGACAGCCAGCAGGGACTTTCTCACAGACAGCATTTTGCCTACAGGGACCACAGAAAACATCTGGATTCAAATAGAAAATAATAAAAAAGAACACATTATTGTTGTTCATCAGTATCACTCAGTGATATATTATTATTTCTGCCTGTTGGAAACAATGCTGTTGGGTTTTTTAAAGCAAAATGATAGTGACCTATGAATCTGACAATGAGAAACAGTGGTGGTAAAAGGATATGAATAAGATTTACATGTTGCTGAATGCAGACCAGCCCCTGCCATCAGTACTAAGTTCCTCTTCATGTTTCTCCTCCCTTTGGAGGGAATGCGAATGTACTCTACAGACATGCTATCAGATTCGGAGGTCAACAGGGATGGCAGTCACTGGCAGCTATATCTAAAGAGCTCTGGCATAAGCCTCAGAGGAAAGCTGTTTGCTTTGCAAAGCAATAGGAAGAGATACAGGGGTTAAATAGTAGAGATCTGTGGGACCTTAGCTGCTTTGGTCGGTCAGGTGTGGGCACAGCAGAAAGCAAAATAAATTAAATTCTTCCAGCTGGAAAATAAATATGAAACAGCAAGTGAATTTGTGCACTTCATGACTGAGTGAGCAAAGCTTAATTCTCTAATTATTACCTCTATTCTACCCACTGAGATAAAGAGCAAGTTAGGAGAGATAATCAGGTTCTAAAATACTGTGCCCTCTTGAATTCAGCCCAAATGTAACAGTCAGCAATCATTCCAAAACTGATGTAGTCTCTTGAAAGATCTATAATAATATAATATTTGCTATTTTGCAATTTTATATGTCAGTAGCAAGTGATGAAAGCTTCATTCTTACTTATTTTTTTAACCCACTTTTCATTGCTTATTCAAATGGTTGAATCACAGAATCGTGCATCTATTGCACAAAAGTCTGGTTAATTATTCTATATCACATTATTCTAAATATTCATATTCTTCTAATGTAATATAAATTCTGCTAATACCACTCAGATGTCATCTTGCATTCACAGTCTTTAGTTACGTCAACGGCATATCATGTTAGGATTGATCATAAAATTCCCTGGTTTCACAAAGGCACTTCTGTGCATGTAGCTACTCTACAACAAAAAAGAAGGGGGGGAGGTTCTTTTTAGTTTTTATATGAATAGAATAAAAGATATCAATAGATAATTCAAAATGCTACTTGCAGTCAGATTATGCGTTAATTAGCCCATGACCCTTAAGAGTGCCTGATAGCTAAATAACACTCTAATCATTTGTTTCTGCACTTCAAGATGAAATTTTATTCATTGAATACCTGCACTAGATAAAAGCAAAAAAATGGAAGAGATTTGATTTGGGTCCATGCAATTAAGAAGGGTATCAAGGAAGCTGATCTGTTCTTCCTCCTTATCTTGTCCCTTTCTCCATGAAAAAGAAAAGAGCAGTTAAGAAATAAAGGTCTGACAGAATAGCTTCTAAACTTAACACAAAGAGGAAGACAGAGAAGTTCACGCAGCATGTAGTCAGCCAGCAGAGTTAGCTACCGCAGGCAGCCAGACAGCAAGTCAGCTAGTGGAGCTCAGTTTTGAAGAGGTGACGCAATTCTGAGCACGAACAAACTTGATACCTCAGTAGACCCCTTTGCAAAAACAGTTGTTACTGTGTGTTGTGTGTAGGGAAAGGGAACAAAGGAGGGAAATGTATAGCCTCAATAGTCATAGGTGACTGGCATAATGATCATCACTCTTCCAGGTGATGGCCAGAGTAAGGGGAGCATTCCCAGCTTCCTCAGCAATGCCATGCCAATTAATGGTGCTCAGAGCAGCACAAGGAGCTTCTTGGCTGTAGGAAGAATGAAATCTGAAATGCCTTTATGAGTGCAAGAGAAGTGGATCTGCAGAGCAAATTGTTCAGTGCTGCACATGCAGATCTCTGTGTTTGACTTCAAGAAGCTCTAGGCTGACCCTGTAGGTTTGGCTCTAGCATGAGAATGGGAGAGGCGTGCTTCTGGAGAACACCTTCCAGTTTAGTTTCATTTCAAAGGAACCCATTTTTATGCCTTAAGTCTGTTCTGTGATACTAATCAACGTGTATGAAGTAGGAACAACTGGGAAATGCAAGGTGAAAGGATGCATAGGTTCCAGGATAGGCATCTTTTAAATTATTTTAAATATTAATTAATCCAAAGAGCCAAATAAATGGTCATGAGTTACTTAGTGCAGTGTTCGGTAGGATGTATCTCCCATATGTTCTCCCCAGCACAATAAGAAAGCTGTTTTTAATTTCGTCTTCTTGTTGATTCTTGCTGTTTTCCAGACTCTGGTAGAGTCTGAAGTCTCAATTTGTTCTTTGCTCAGTACTTACTTTGGCAAGTTTCTCAGGATTTTCCTGAACAAATGCTGAAGCAGTGTTCCCCAAGCTTTCTTCACTTGCTATGTGCCATGCTGCCCAGGGGCCTCCAGCTCTGAGCTATGGGCATTGCTGTGTGGAGATACAGACATTTTCAGAGCAACCTCCCAAACAGGAGAGTTTCAGACTTGACATTAGGAAGCATTTCTTTACCAAGAGGGTGGTCAAACACTGGAACAGGCTTCCTAGAGAGGTGGTTGATGCCCCAAGCCTGTCAGTGTTTAAGAGGCATTTGGACAATGCTTTAACTTTTGGTCAGCCCTGAAGCGGTCAGGCAGTTGGACTAGATGATCATTGTAAGTCCCTTCCAACTGAAAAATATTCTATTCTATTCTATTCTATTCTATTCTATTCTATTCTATTCTATTCTATTCTAATTCGTAAAATAGAGAGGAAAACAGCACAATGTGCTGACCATCAGCTCACTCAGTTAGTGAGAGGTGTGGGGGCTTCTCCTTTTGCCTGGATTACGATCCACAAGCCTGGAGCTAAATGTTTCTACTCCATTTGCAAAAAGAAAAGCAAGGGAAGTTCCACCTCACAGGATCTGATAATCCAATTAGAGTATCCTTGCAATGTCAAAGAGACAGGTTCAAACCACTCTTCTGGATGATTTGATTTTTGCCTGTTCTATGCTGGGGATCCCTCCTGTGGGAGCTATTCATTGTGCACACAGCATTAAACATTTAGCAGGGACTGAGACCTCAGCTTCCTAGATCTCAGCTGAGTGCACTTACTAGAGGGGCATAGACTCAGTCAGACCAATTAGTATTTAACTTAGAATTGACCTGAATCGAAGCAAGCCGAACAGCTCCAACAGAAGGAATACCCACGGCGAATGGCTGATAGCCTGGCATGCCAAGTCATTTTGCTGGCACATGAGACACCAAAGCCTGCTTTGAAAATAGAAATCTGAGTTGGGACTTTGCCTTTCCCAGAAAGCACTAGGTTGTTTTGGAAGCCAAGGACTGTAACCCATAAGTTACAGGTGATCTTTGCATCCCTAATGCCTCAGGTCACGTTGTTAAAAATTGTGTGGGAATGGCTATTCTGAGACAACAACGCTGGGCCTGCACAGGCAGGGGATGGGCTCCAGGTGAGGCGATGGAGTATCTGCAGCCAAGTTCACTCTCCCCTTCCACAGATTCCTTTAGGTGAATCTAGATTCCTTTGGGTGAATCTAGCCCTGCCCTGCAGTCCAGACCAGTCCTCTGCTCAACAAATAAATGGAGCAAATGAACTGGACAAAAATCAAATTCTTGCCTCAGTAATGATACAATTCCCCAAGCTTTCTGATGCTGTCAGTCATTTCAAGATTACAGGTTTTCAGGACAAAGCAGGTGGACGAATATGACATCAGTGTAAAAACGTCGGTATCAGCTCCCTGCTGTATTGTTGCAGTGACAGATATGCATTTCTGCCATGAGAGTTACAGAAACAGACAGGTCATGCTGACAGGACAATATATATATTTTGTGGGAGAAGCTAACAGTGCCAGAAAAAATGGTCCTGCTATTTCTTTAAATTTGAGTGATTACACAGATAATCTCATGTCTCTTTGAATCACAGTTTACAGGTCTTCACTGAACCATTTAATGTCAGCAGGCACTGTGTTGTTCTAGCATCCTGATGGGCATTTTCTCCCTGGCATATGTTGAAATTCAAATTCAGTCCCTGCCCTGTGCCAAAAAAAATTATCTAGATTATGAGCTGGAGCTGTTTATTTGTCATTGTCAGCTGACATTCGAGGCATGTTAAGAATTTTCATTATATGGGGTATAACCAATGCATTCACATGTCAGCTCTTCAGTGGAGACAAAACCATTCTGAAAAACTACAAATTCTCCTAAGATTTTCCCTAAAAACATAAACTTTCTGTTAAATTTACATTTTGTTATTTTAACATTTTTATGCTTTTCCATTTCTCTTCCAACTTTGGAGAGAAAACGATGAAATCACAGAAGGCTGCTGCTTCAAAAATCAGGAAATCTCAGCAGCTAAAAGAAAGAGCTTTGCTGGGTGACGTATTCAGCTTCACTTTCAGACCGAGAAGTCTGAAACAGCGTGGAACTTCTCTGGACTTCTGAGTGCTGCTCATTAAAACTTAGTATAAACTTTGTCCCATTTTGAGATTCTTCTGTATTAGTGCTGACTGAGGTATTAAGCAGCTGTAAAATCTGCCATATAAAATTTTGAGTAATATAAAGTACTTGCATTAATGTAACATTCAGGTTACAAACAATAATGCTTAAACATCAGGAAATAGCAAATTTATGGTGAAGTCAGAGATTAATTCTCTTCCATTTGCTCCATTATATGGATTATAACACAGGATTTTTCTGCCTGTTATTTTATTCCATCTTTATTCCCAATGATTGTTATAAAATAAGAGCATTACAGCAAATTATCTGTAATCATAAGACTATTTTTCCTCTCAAATAAAATAGTATAATCCCATAAATACAGCTGGGCATGCACTGGATTTCTCTTGTACAGAAAATTCTCTAATTAAAAAAATCCTAATCCAAGATAGAATGAAAACCAAAATGATAAGAGAAATTAAATTCGGAAAAAAAATCAAATAGCACGGGTCTTTTAGCATTAAAATTAAACCATTTTATCTGGAGTTTGAATTGCTGCAGGATGTTGCAGTTGCTAGAAGTTCATATGAGTGCAAAATGCATTTCAATACATTCATAGAAGAAGAATCTCTTGAGGTCTATTCACCACAGAGATCCCTGCTCTACCTCAGAAATTTTCTGAGCAGAAAACAGTTAAAGGCTGCTAAAATGTTCTGTAAAAGCATACCGAAGTGTTTCCTGGAAGTAGAACAGTTAATTTTTTCCCTAGATATCTGATATCACTACTGTCAGGGACAAGACAGAAAGCTCTAGAAACCCCAGGTGGGGCTGGTGTGTTGATCCTTTGGAACCAGTAATGCTGGTCTACCGTAACTTTCTGTGACTTGGCATTTCATTAAATTAAAACAATAATGGGGAAAAGGCAATCAAAACAATGAAGTGAGTTGTTCTGGTTTTTGCTGAAAAGACCAGAACACTCCCTTCTCAATTAGCTTTCCAGAGCAGAACGACCAAGCACTTTCCAAAGTAAAAGGATCACACCAGAAAACATCTTACACCCAATGTCCTCTACCAGCTTTGATCCATAAGCTTTCATAGCAATTAGCAATTAGCAGTACAGAAGCTTTTGGAGCGAGACAAAAATTAACATCGTTTCTGTTTGTCCGGGACTGGATTTCCTTTGATCAATGTTTGTAAATGGCTAGAAATGACATTGAAAGGAGACCAAACTGTAAAATTTCACAAATAAATTTTACATGCTTAAACTTAAAACTAATCATAGGTCTTTCAAGAAAAGAATGCCCAAATTTAAGACTCTACTTTCATAGTTAGTCTCCCAAACTAAGCCTCGTTTTGCTAAGGTGCTGCAGCTGCCATTCATCTGCACATCCATTTGGAAAGATGAAACTAGAGACCATGGACAGAACTACATGCACGCAAGTTTGAAGATTTTGCAGTAGCTGTTTCAATTACAGTTACTGTCTATTAGGAACAAACAATATGCTTAACACATAAAAGAAAAAGAAAAAAAAAAAAAGGAAACAAGACTTATCCAAAATGTCTTAGAGTATCAAAACTAGGACGCGTTAAGCATCGTAAATGGAGAAACAATTTGGAGTGTTTTCATTTTATTCGTATTACTTTTAGTCTTGTGGACTCTGTGGAAGATGTCAGTGTTTAGAGGTCTCTAGCATTATGCTTTAGTCATTACTGATGAGTGTTTACAGTTCTCCAGGTAGAAATAAAATGTTAGACAATAGCCAGCACCACTGTCATATTACTGGTTAAGATATTTTCCATCTCCAGAATTCAAAAGCACTACAAATGGATAACAACCCAACTTTCCACAGGCAGGAATTTAAGAACTTCCAAAATATGCAGGGTTTTCTCATTGAAGAATAATACCATTACAGCTAATGGAGAAGCAGAATGATTTGTTAGAGCTATTGGGAAAATTATTTCAGCTATAAATGTTGAAGGAAAAGAACAGGAACTAATGAATGTAAAACTGTCTATGCAACTACAGAGTCATGCCTCATAGTGATATTGGCTTGGCCTCAGCAACTGCCGTCTTCAAGAGAGAAATTTACACTCAGTTGCCCAACTATTTTCCTTCAGCAGATGATGACGAAAGAATAAAAATGAATCAAGCTGCAATCAAAACATTACTCAGATGCCCACCTTAAAGAGTTCCTGTTGCAAAATAAAAGAACAAAGCAAAATAGAGTGGTTTTCCATTTCAGCCCTGGCTGTCAGACTGATTCTGGGCTTGTTTTACTGGCTGTTTCAGATTAAATGTATTTTTTAAAGCCTTTGAAAGAGGAACAGGTACACAGGATTCCTTTCCTTATGTGAGCATCTCTGACAATGCTAGTGCAGCTCTTCTATTTCTGACCTGATTAATGTTTAATTAATTTATTTGGCTTCAAGGATGAGGGTAGAGAAAGGTTTCTTCATCTCCAACACTGAGATGGAGAACTCATCCCCTCTTTCCACTGCTCTCCAAATCCAAAAGGGTACCGGGGGTTTGATCTCTCTGCCCTGGCACAGGTGATGGGGTGCTGGGTCTCCTTGTCAGGAGCCTCCTGAGCACTGGGTGAACACTGAGCACTAGCCTGATATGTACACGAGAACTGCCAATGAAATAACTGTGTTGGCCTTAGAGAAAGATCACGCCATGACCATGAGCAATTCAAGAGATGGTGGTAGGTAAGTTTTCATTCACAGGAGACAGATAAGTTAGAAGAAAAATTCAGAACCACGATGATCCCAAGATTTGGGGCTCTGGAGGCGATTGACAAGTCTGGATCTGAAGAACATGGTGTGTATTGCCTCAGAGAGTAAGGACTTGAGAAGAAAATGCTTTTTCAGGCTTAAAAAAAAGTGATACTCTAAAGAGGGAAAAAAATAGTTCATTTATGCAGCCAAGCCTTACGCATCAAGTAAGAAGAGTAAGAACAAAATAAATTAGCAGTTGACATTTTACACTTTTGTGGGTGAAACCTCATGTATCAAGCACCCACAAATAAAAGCTTCACATCCATTTTTAACTTCACTTTTTTAGGTGCTGAAACTTACTGAAGCAAAAATAAAGCAATGAACTAAAGTAGAAGGAAGCAGACTGAAGTTCTTAACAGGCTAACAGCATGGCCATTGCCTAAGGCCAGAAATAGCTGATGGATGATACAACAACAGTCAATAGACAAATTCTCATTTCCATTGTAAATTTTGTGTCCCAAACAATTTACTCTCTTCACTATCATCCCTATACTCACTTTTTGCAGCAGCTGCAGTACCACCTTTCAGTGTTGGCATAGCTTGCTTATTCTGTATCCCTGGCAGAGACCATAAATTCAGAGATTGCCACCATCAAAGTAAAATGATTGTTCTGGAGGAACATCACGGCAGAGGTACCAGAGGTAACATCCAGGTGTGTACTGGTCAGTCTACAGCATGCTGACAAGAAAGGATGCCCAGTGGGGGATTTTCTGGGGTAAATAAATAGAGGAAGGAAGCACCTGCCCATGAGCAGATGCAGCACACAGTCCGTATCACATGGCAGAGAGAGGATGCACGGCCAGAGTGTGTCTGGCTGAACTGTACGCTCATGTCCTCAGTTCGCAGGAAAAAAGTCTTCAAAATAATACAATAGCATTTGAGCAGAAAACTGGTGGAAAAATTAGGCACTCAGAAAAAGCCACAATTAAGTTTGACCCAAAAAACATCCTCTTGCCTGTCAATGCATATAAATATGTGGTTGCATGCTCTTCTCCACCCAGCACTTTTTTACAGATAGTCACATAATTATAGACTATATCATAAGGCACACACAAAGGGATAGAAGTAAAGATGGCTGGGAAATCTTCACTCCTCCTTCCCTAAACATCTGGTTGCTTTATTTGCAACCTATAGAATGCTTTTTATAAGTAGGATTCGTGTTGCCCACATTACAAATAGGTGAAACACAATATAACATGCAGAGCTAACTTCCAGTCTGCTGTAAACTCACTGGAGTCACTAGACTAACACAAGCTGCAAACGTGGTCTGCATATAAACAAGGAATATTTTTTTCTCGACTCATGTATATGCTGGTTGGGCACTGAGACAGACGAGCTCCACGGAAGAAACTTAACTTACCTTCCTTTAAGAGTAAAGTGGTGAGGGTAACTATCTAGCTGCTTGATTAATGAAAATAGTCTTCAGTGTGAAGCCTATGACTAACATTTTCAATAGGTCTCTCTTTATTGATAAATTACCATATATCTTCAAGCATGCTATAATTAGGTAATAGGGCAGAGCTGTAAATCTAATTCAATTTTTATTGATGTATCTCAGCTCTGTATCCCATCCTGTGGGACCGCTAGAAAACCAAAGGGTTGTTTTTATATCTTTCTAATTTCAGAGAAATACATTGACTGCACTCATAGAAATCTTCCGGCTGCAAGCTATCGCTGAATGCATTAAACAGGGAACTCATTACTCTTGCACCATTTTTTGTTACTTCTTCACCTCTTTCTGTTTGTTCCTGCCTTCTAAGCTCACATGAAACAGAGACAAAATGGGAAGGTACTTTCTCATGGCTTAGATGTTGCTGCCTGAGCTTCCGTTTCCAATTTTATTTGAGCTTGGATTCAGCTCACCTATAAATTCATTGATATGTTGAATCTGTCTGAAACACAGAGAAGTGCCTGTGAAAGAATGGGCCATCTCAACTTATCGAGGTCCTAAACAAAAAGGTATCAACCTCCCTGTTCCAGCTGGAAGGACTGAGTCTCCTTTTTTGTTTTGGGTTATTAGCCCTTGGTTTATAAGAAGTGCTGCAGTTTGCTCATGTGCTCAGCAAGGTAACCTGAAAAAAATTAAAATTCACCACTGGGATCTAATTATCTCATCCTGCATGTCATTTTGCACAGTTCAGAAGGAGAAAAAAAATTAAAATAAATAAAGATTATCAAAATTTGCACATTGGAATAGAAAAGTTACTGATCCAGATACCCATCAATTTATTTCACATGGAAGAAGTAATGACCTGAATCATTTTAAAGGTGAAATTCAAAGATGAAGTAAACTTTTGACTAATCCTAGCTTTACATATTGCCCCAACCCATGAACCAAAGTGTGTTTGCCATTCAGGTTCCAGTGGCAGAGTTTCAACTAACAAACATTTTCTTCATTATCCTCCATGGCTCTTTTGCCTTTTTCTGTGCTTGCCTCTGCCCACAGCCTAATCATCTCCCCAGGTTGCTCTGTGGCTAATTAGAGTCAGACACTTAGGTAATGTAAAGTAATTTATTCTGTGGACTTGGAAGAAGCCAAGACAATGCCACACACCTACCAGCTGAGAACCTGGGCACTCTGTACATCTCTTTTTCTCAAGCACTAGGCTCCCATAACACACACATGATTCTTGGGTAATAAGTTCCAAGGGAAACATCAAAAAGGTTGTTTGACTGAATTAGCTTCTCAAATGTTACAGTACATTGATATTTCCTCACAAAGGCAGATTCCAAAATTTAATTTCTGAATGTCTAAGTTCCCTCTGAGAATTGGATGGAAATAATTTTCATCTTTTGTATGAGTGCAGAGAGGTGATTTTAGTAAAGTTTATAACATGAAATATTTAACTATTCCTTCATATGACAGTGAACAAGCTAAAGACTCCTCGATAAAACTCTGAATTTCTTTAACAATCTATAGTTAGTCTGCTACTATTTCACTTCAAATATTGATTTATTTATTTTTCTGAGTTGTCTGTTGCCTTTCCGTTATTCCTTGCCTATTACTCTTTGGGAGTCTTGCATATTTTTTCCACCAGTCAGCTAAGTTTAAGGGCTGATTTACAGATAAGTCAGACTCTTCAAAACCTGTGGCTGTTGGCCGTCAAACTGTCTTCCTCAGAGCCACTAAAACAGTGTTCCCTTCTGTTGCTATGTCTAACTGCTTCTGCACAGAAATACACACTCCTTAAGTTATGAGATGTCGGAAGGCATCAAAGAAAAGGATTATAGGTATTAATAAGAAGCTGCTGACAAGATGGCCATTGGCAGAAAAAATCACCCTTTCATATAAGATAGGAAGCTGGGATTTTACTTTCTGGCTAGAAAGACATATTCTAGATAGGAAATAATTTTTATTTGCCATTTTATGATCTGGATTCTATTATTTCAAGACTTGTAAACTGATAAACAATAGCAATAAGAGAGGACTGGGCATTTTGAACGTTACTGCAGGGCTTATGTTATGGCTTTCTTAGTTTGCAGGAACGTATGTTATACTTTCATCATGAGGTAAATCTCAGCCTTTGCCTAATTTATGGAAAGATAAAAACATCACTGGCTAGAACCAGCAAGCTTTTTCAGAAGGGAACACAATAAATCCACAAAACTCCATACTTTTCAATTGACAATACTAGATCATTTGAAAAAAAATGGCTGTTTCCATCTGGTCAGCATCTGTTAAGCTCCATGTCACTACAGAACATGTAAAATTTTTTTCCTCTAGTGTTTGCTAAATTTGACCCAATTTAATTTCAAAAATCAAGCAGATGCACATCTTGGAGAGATGAGAGAGAGACATTCTTCTTTATACCTGCCCTCAGAGATACCTGTACTGATCATCCGTTGTATTAAATACAGCTGAATTACTTGGCCCGTTCTACAGGCTGATCCCAATTCTCTTTATTTCAGTTCTCAGGGATGCTGTCCTTCAATGAAAACCACTATGGAATAGAAGATATTTTATATCCTTTACTTATTATTAGCTGGTTTCATTGACCAGTGACTGTGTAAAATACGTTACAATTTATTTGGTCAAGGACAGCTTCCTAAACTTGTGAGACAAATAAGAGATGACATGGGAAAACTGGCATACCCAGGATCCCATGCTAGGTCAGGAGCAGAGCTAACTCAGCCTGTCCCTATGTCCCAGCTCAGTCCTCTGTCCCCTCGCCCAGGATCTCTACTCACAGTGAGGTACAAGTAAGTGGCCAGTTTACAAGCCACAGTTAGTGATCTTATACCTCTCACAACCACCGCAAACCCTATTTGTAATTTACTTGATTCTCTTCACATGAAAGCTAATCACAGCAGTGAACAATGCCAGTTTTACCCATTAGCATCATCTGATTTTCATACTTGTTAAACATCCAGCTTAATCTTTTGTCACTTTGAGTATTGTGAAATTTCCCCTTTGATGAAATACAGGTGACAGAAATACATGTGAAATATATGTCTGCTGTATTAGCAGGCATAGCATATTTTTTGGCATCAGTGGGTTCTCAGCATGGCAAAGCAGTAAATCCCTTGTTTATATAAAATGCATTTTCATCCAAAATGCCTTATTATCCTGTTTATTGGGTCACTTTCACCTATTTTATACCACTGTTATTCCACTTTCCCTGGGGAATCACTGCTGATTTGAAGCAGTATTAGATAAATACGAGGCCATACCATACCTCAGAATGACTTCAAGTTTCCTTTATTTTGTGAAAGGTTGATTTAACATTACATCAAGCATCTCTTGAGATCTTTTCATAAAATTGAAGTTCTACTGAAATATCATGTTTTGAGATAATCACATGCCTTAGAAGTCATGGATTATGTGTATCATGTAAGATATTAAACCTGTCAAGATGTTGTTTTTAATATGTCTTTTAGTTAAGACCATATCTTGACATGAATTATTCCTAGCATAGTTTCTCACACACTGGTTCAGCAAGCAATCATCCACTACATCCATCATTTCTGTTGCTGTCTCACCATATGTCTCAGAGGGGGTGGAGGGGGGAAGTTTCCAGTTAATCATTTTTTTGCATTTGGTATGCAAATCACTTAAAATTGAATGATGTGGCAATTTCAAACAGTATTGTCCTAAGACTGAAGTTTTACTACTGAGTTAAGTTTGATAGGTTTACTGGGTGGGGTTTTTTTTGCTTGCAGCTTAACAAAATTTTACTGCTAGAAAAAATTCTCGTGATAATCTCTAGCCTATTTCCTCCTCAGAGATATGTTTGCAAAAATTGGTTTTATATTATCTTAGCGAGAGGCTTCTGCTTGTAATATTTCAAACCTTCATCTGTCCTTGGCTGCCATGACATTCATCCATCTGACAAAATGGAAAAAAAAGTGCCAGCCAACGAGTGAACGCTTCTTTAAGTAAGTTTGTTAGCCAGGCATAAAGGGTACTGTGCTCACTGAGGCTGCATTGGCAGCCGCATCCTTGAAGGTCTTGTGACTCCTACAGGCAATGAGTAGGACAGGGCAGCAAGACTCACGACAGGACATTCAAACAATAGAGCTTTTGCTTTTAAGAACAATCTGTTTTCATCAGCCGTGAATTAAGCCACAGAACAGTGGCACTGCGTAGGTTGCTCTTGGCTCTCTGAAGATGCATATAATGAGACAAACAATGGTTTGTTAAGTTTCGGATTCATTTTCTAACCTCATGAAAAGCTCTGCATACTGCTTCTCAATACTGGGAATTGTCCAGCCGTAAATGCACATCAGTAAAGCACAGAAGGCTCAAATTTAGGAAACAGAGCAGAGCCTGAATGAAATCTCTGCACAAAACCAGCAAGGCACTGAGACCTGAATTTCTCGGCTGTATAAGCCAAGATGTTTATGCAGTCAGGCCTCAGCTGGACACAGAGCAAGACAGAGATGGGGAGAAGGAAATTATGAATTTTTATCCTTCTGAATTTTTTCTGAGGTGTGTGCTGCGCATAGACTAGCAGGTAGTCCCTCAGGCTGCCTGCACTTTCTCTGTAGAGAGTATCAGGGATCCATGGAAGCTATCACCACCAACAACAACTGGTTTTGATTTCATACTTTCTCTGCAATTAAGACATATTTTAGAAGCAGCTCTTTGTTTTGTGGGATCATCAGGTCAGCTTGGAGCTTAGCTCATGAGACAGATACAGCAGCTTACTGAGCATGTTTTCATCCTTCCATTCAGCAAGAAAAGCTTCATACTTCTGATAAGAGTTCCTCCTACGCAGAGCATTTACACAGAATCCAATTAAACAAAAAGTGGAAACAAAGAACATAGGGTCAGATAGCGTTTTTTTAATGTTATCCAAAGATTTTTCCATATAAAAGCATGCAGATATGTGTAGGAGCAAGGATGGTATGCAGATTTCCTTCTGCCAGGTGACTGTACAAACTGTGAGAGGATACAGCCATATTTCTTCTTGGTCCCTCTTTGATCTATTGAATTTTGAAGGGTTTTCTGTGCAGTGGAACAGCTTCAGTCAGAGGGACAACAGATGCTCTCTGCCCCCTCACCCCCCATTCCAGCTCCTCTACCAGCATCGTAGTGGTTGGGCCTCTCATATGGAGGAGAGGTGAGAGATTTTGGTTTGAACCATCTTCAGTGGGGGCAGGAAGCTGAGATGGAGTCTCTAAGACTCTTCACAAGTGCTCTAGCTTTCACTGTAAAATAAAAAAAAAAACATATAATATCAGGCAGCTGCAGAGTTTAGGTTCCTCCATGTGTAAGTGAGAGCTGAGAAAACGACTTCAAAATTACCGTTCTCAGTATATGCACTTTAGTTTTGCCTATTTTAGGCACCGACATCATTTTTGCAGAAGATCCTTATACTGTGTCCTGGCAAGTAGTCCCATTAATTCCTGAGCAGAAGAGCTACAAATGCTACATTCCCCGCTATCGAAAGAGAAGTGGCTGTTTCTCAAGCTGCCTGGATATTACCGGTGACCAAATTTCTCAGCTGAGAGTATTTCTTTTATTCAGAAACAGGAGGTCTTGTGGTTTAGTGTCTGTGAGGGCAATTTTCTTCAGCATAGATGTGCCACCGCACCCAGCAATTATTAAGGTATATCCTTTGCACACCGATACTTTGAAGCTGGGCCTGAATGCTCCTGAGTCACAGTATGGAGCTCTATACCTCTGAACCTTTATTAAAATATTACCTTCTGTTTTGCACGAAGAATATTTGGTTGTTGAATGGGCAGCCTATGCCCTCCACAGATACCTGCCTGGGTACGCCCACCTGCGGTCACTGAGCCACTAACAGTCCTGTTAGTGAACGGCAGCTCAAAAACCACCAACCAAAACCTCTGCGGGTCATGCTGGTATTTGGGTCTCAAAGTATTTGCCTGTCAGGTGTAGAACAGGTAGGTGCAGAGCAGCCTGAGGAAGAGGGGTCTTCTCCCACAGCATCCCTGTGCTATGTGCAGGAGGAGGATGTACCATCTTTGCCCTAGATCAGTTGGAAAATTATTATCTTGCTTTCCTAAAAAATATGGTTCATTTTTATTTTACTGTTAGAGTAGGGCCTGTGGATGTGACCCAAAGCTTGATTCATCTCTTACAAAAAAGGAACAAAGAACCAGATGTGGATGGAAAAGGTAGAATAGTCTGGCCAGGAACCTCAGCTGAGGAAGGCCTATGGAGGGCTCCATTTCACACTGCCCCTAAGGGGAAAGGACACTTCTTCTTTAGCTGAAAAAATAATGACCACTCTCTGAAAGCCATATATTTTATTTTCCCTGGGTAACTCACAGACGTTTTACAATGGCAATAAAGTTTTAATTTAAAGCATCAATGATGCAATCTTTCAAGAGGTAATGCTTGGTTTAGTCTCTGGCAGCTCTTTGGTCCAAACCTCTTGGTCTTCACTTTTCATGGGCCATTAATGAAGAGATGAACTGCAGAAGAGAAACTTGATCCATTAAATCCATGCCATTAGTTCTTTTGTCCTCTTTATCAATCGTATCCAGATCCAGGTAGTGACTGGAATTTTCCATAAACACCTACTGCTAGTTCCATTTTTCTTTCCTCTTTGGGCAGTTGTTATTTTAGTCTAAGCATAACTTTTGCCTACAAGATCTCTTGCATGGAGTGGAAACTTGCTATGAATACTGATATTTTATTGACTCATTTTATTTCTCAAAAAATGCTATGACTTTGCATAACTCTTGATCTGGAATGTATTGTTTTGTTGCCTACAGAAACATTAATCATAAATTCAAGAAAGACAGGGGAACAGAAATAACACAGATGAAACTGGAACAAGAAATGCATAAAACATTGGAAAGATGTAAATAAATTCACCAAACATGCCTGTTAAATCCTAAGAATATCAATGATTTTATAGAAATAATTGCTTACATGCTAAAGCAAAATGTTTCTGATTGTGACTGTTGTATTCTGTTTTCATAGGCCAAGATATTCCACTGTCTGAAGCACTGAAGTAATTTTCCTTTCAAAGTAAGAAGAAATATCAGATACATAAATAGAAGTAACAATAAAGGCTTTTTTCTACCAAAAAACCCAGTTAGAACAATTTTGAGTAACTTATTTTAAAGAAAGATAATGAAACCAGATTTTCTTTTATTCTGAAAGAAAAAAATACTATGAACATTTTTAGCATAAACAGATATTCATTTTAAAATCTCTTTACTTGACAAGCTATTTTCTTTGAAATATGAACTCAGAAAATTCTAAACGATTTCAGTATCTGAGATCCTAAAAGGCAATAACTTTTGCTTGGTGGCAATTTCTCTGTGATAGCCATTTTGCTATGTATATAATACTGCACAAGTTTCTTAAGCTTGCTTATCATCTTAGAATTTGAAAGTTATTTAACATTATTAAGACGATAAATATTGTCTTCCAAATACAACGGGGGACACTAAAACAGACAGACATGGTCAAGCCAAAGCTTCAAAAACATCTATGCTATTTTGGATGCTCAGTTTGAGTTCTTCCAAGCCAAGCACAGAAAAGACACAGGATCTGAAATGAATGGGCCTGTGTTAATGACTTAATCAAGGACACTCTGAGAAGAAAACTGCAGAAACACACATGACTTCACTCACTGCAGTACCGTTCCCCATCTGAGGCTGCCTTTCCCTTCCCATCACAGTGTGGTGGAAGGGTCAGTCAAAACTGGCACTCGTCCTTCTTCACCACCCTGACAGAGGGTAACTTACCTATACCAATGGCAGCAGGAACCAACAGCTGTTATAAGGGACTGGTCAAAATGTCTCCCATCTTGTAAAAACTGGCCAGTCAAGGAATCTCTGTCTAACCACATGGAGGTATGATTTGTGTTGAAATATCACTCAGAGGTTGTAACCAGAGACATGGTCCTTCTGGTGATGGTCCCCTTCCTTTCCTTCTGGGGCAGGAGGTCCTGGGCACAGGGCTGGGAGCAGAATAGCTTGCAGACCTGTGGTATGTGACCACACCGGCATCCCACTATGTGGCCAGGGTCACTAGGGATGTGTGTAAGGCAGGGAAGAAAGAGCAGTGCCCATTTGCTCTTCTGGTGCCTCTTCTGTATTTACACATGGGCAGGAGTTTCATCAGGTCCTTAAGTCCATCAGGTTTGTCACTTAAATCTAGGGGGTCTAGCACTATTACCCAGCATGGAGGAGTTCAGAAAATGCACACCAGAAAAAAAAATATTTCCAGTGTTAAGAAAAAGAAAGAGAAAAGGATTACAAGAGCAGTGAAAATGCTATACAAAGGATTTACCTATTCTCTACCTGTGTCACCTGTAGAGGATTTGGATGGATTTTAGCTACAGGGAGTCAGCTATTCTGACTGTGTATACAGTAAGGACTGCACAAACAGGCATAGTCTCCAGTCAGATAATACTATCAACCTGTTATTTCCTTACATTCCACAGCAGCACCAGAGGCATATGTTGTGTCAGTTTGCCGCATAGCCTACCTGCTTCCATGCTTCATCCAATGTTCTTCCTCTGTAGGAAATTGAGCCCACAGTCGTCTTTGGCATATGGATCTTCTTCTCAGGGGCTGCTAACATCTCATCAGTTAAGTCAGGATGCCAATCAAAAACAATATATTTTTTCTGAAGTTAAAGAGAAAAAAAATCCAACAGCAATGAAATTTAAATTATGCATTTTATTCCATTTATTAACTGCTAAATTTCATTGTAAAGAAGCTTCTCCTGTGTATCACTGTTTCTCTGTCTTTTCTTTCTTCCCTACAAAGACATGAGTAACTCACATCTTATCTAATGTGTCACTGACCTGTAAAAAACACAAAGAACATATTTAACAGAAAGGAGAGAAACACTAAACAAATGTATATTTATTTTGTTTGCCTCTCAGAATGCGCACACACACACACACACACACACACACACACACACAGAGAATTTTCAATGTTGTTTTACTGAAACAAATCTTCAGACCCCCAGCAACAAACAGCCAGTCACTTATTAGTAAGAATCCAAATGGATATTACAGAGCCTGATTACTTGTGCTTTTGAGATGTAAATATCAAAATTGCTTTTTGAAGAAGCAAAATGTAAAAGCAGTTAAAGTTCAGGATTCAATTTTTTCCTCTTTTTTTGATAAATGCATTTACATTTTAATTTTCAGTGTTTTCAATTTTCATCAGTGAAAGGCTGTATTTCTGGATGAAAAGCACAATAATAAAATGTTCTCCAGTCCATAATTTTCTTGTAATTCACAAAAATGATCTGAGGGCATATAGCTCATGACAACATACATTATAGTGTTCAGTGCAGAGAACTCAATTGTTAGGGCTGCAATTTCAAACATATGTATATTAATGAACTGGCTGTGGCTTCATTAGAAATACCTATAGAGTTTTTTGTTGACATGGAATCACCACCGCTGTAATCTTACAAATCTGCAAAGATTGTCAGAACTGTGCATGTTATTTCATTTATTCAATCAATATAAGTGTCAATGCCAATTACATGGCAGAAATCCATATAATAGTCCTATTTTTTTAAGTCTATATGGCACCATAGATTATGAAAGGAACAGAACAGTGCAACATGCCATGTCTTACATAATTTGTCCAAGCAGCGTGGCTTTATTTATAAGATGAACATACTATAAATCCTTTTCTGCTTTCATTGAAATCAGTTCCCTTCCTGCACTCAAAATGATAAAGCAGATTTTGTTAATGTAAAAAAAAAAGGTCCAAACAAACACTGGAAACATTATTGGTCTTTATCCATAGCACGGGATAGATTTTTGCTACACACTTTAATCACTCTGGCTACTAGAAACTGAAGAAAAAATTATTGTAACTTGCCGAACAGACAACAGCATCTACAGTTAACAACTGTTCAATGCGGTACCCATTATAAAATGTAAGATTGGTGTGCAGAGCCATAAAAAACATACAGACTCTATTCTCAAAAAACCTGGTACATCAATAAATAACATAAGTTGAGAAACCAGAGGATAAGGCAAAATACGTAGGAGGTCAACAAAAGTCTGGTAGATAAAGCTCAGAAGCGAGGCTGAAAAACAGCACAGAATGGAGAATGCATTCAGCATGCTGCCGAAGAATAGAGACAGGCTGCAAGTAATAACAGGCTTCCTTGGGGGAGCCTACAATTTCATCTCAGCATGGCGAGCTTGCCACCGTAGGGAAGTGTCCCTCTGCCCATGCTAAGGAAGCCCAGGGAGCCATTTGAAGGCTTGCTCTGTGGGGAGACTGCATTCTTCTTTATTGCAGATACTGCAATGGGGTTTTTTTCTACTTGCAGCACACACCTTGCCCTGCTCACATTCATTTCTCTTTCCCTCTCTAAAGCTTTATTTCTCCCTGCCTAGGTCTGCAGAAGCTCCCACCAATACTCCTTGCACCTAACTTATTTATGTCTTCTGATCAAGTTTCATTTTTCAGGTTTGGTCAGCATTCTCCTCTCCACATGGCTGTCAGGTTTGTTATCCTCTTTCAGTGTAGAGAGATGGGACTAAGATGGACCTATAGCCCTCCCTCCTTCAGCTCTGGTGCTGTTGAAGGCACTTCCCATAGGCATCCTCCTCCGCCTCCACATCATCCCATCTGGGGAGAAGAGAGTCTCTTTTAGAACAGGAGGTGAAAAAGCCTGACCTTAGCAAGCCAGTGACTGAGAGCTGGCTGCTTTCTGGAAATACATCTAAGAACAAGCAACAGGAAGATCTATTTAAGCTAAAAGTTAGAATTGGCACTAACATCATGGTTGTAAAGGAAACAAACACACACACACACAAAAGGTTGGTCTAGGAGTCTAACTTCTTTTAAGAGAAAAGTCAATAAACATAAGAATAAGATTATGTAACACAATGCTTGCTTGCTCGAACCTGGAGCGTCCCCAGCCCTGACACAACTGATACAATTTCAAATGTGAACATCATATGAACAACAAAATACTTTAAAAATAGGAAGGAAGCATACTCACTTCTACAATAATTATTCCTCATTATATTTACATAATTATACATATTATTCTAAACATAATACATGTGTATTTATTGACAGAGTGATGTTGTCAATATCTTTTTCCTGAGAAAGTGTCTACTGAACCAGTGCTGAAATCTGAGTATTTTAGTAGAATTGTATACATTGCGCTTATTCCCTCACAAGATCATGTCCTTCACATTTTTGGAAACTTAGTCAAGATTGTCATGTTCACTCATCCTAAATTTGTTTGACCTTAATCCATGCTTGATGATGCACTGAGAAAGCCAAAAGGGACATAGCAGACATAATAAGAGATGTGCCTCACGGCAGGGAGCAGTTTATTCTAATGATTATTTATAAACCCCTTCAGTTCCCCAAGATGTGCTTTAGCAGTTGATTATAGTTTTTTTCAGGATTTTAGAAGCTGTTCCTAATAATATTGCAGATTCTTCTAGCTGTTAGAATTGTTTAAGTTTCCGATTAATTTTGTGGCAATTGTGATACTAAGAGGAGATACTTGCCCCTAGTCACAGCCTGTATAGCCAAAGAAAGGGAACTTCGCTGCTGAACACCTACCCCTAGTGCAAGCAGGCAGTCAAGAGGCTCTCTAAGATAAAACTCCCTTTGATTTCTCCAGATTTTTTTTCCCCAAGTTAAGGCTGCAGGACTTGGTTGTGAGTTTGCAAGTGCCAAGGAGCTGAACTGAGTTTTACTACTCCATTACTCATGTGTCTCTATTTTTCCCCAAACTCTTTATATAGCTGCCACAGCTCCTGTGCACCTTGCAAGAGATGGATGAGCCAAGAAACACCTCTTTAGCAATACCTGTAGCACTTGCCAAGTGCCAAGTCATCTATTTTATGTAGGATATAAGCAGTAGCTCTGTGTGCTAGACTGCAGGCCAACTGTCCTGTAAATAAATCCTGGTCTTTCCAAGTTGACCCTCTGCGCACATTTAAACACTTCATCCTGCAGGACTCAGGGCTGCACCGTGATGCACAGCGGCTACGAGAAGGAGTCTGCAGCCACAGGCAGCCCTGCAGTAAAGTCCTGGGGATATCAGCAGAGATGGCTTCCCAGAAAAGTTAATCACCAAAGTCAGGATTAGAATTTGACCACTGCTGCTTCCAACCAGGAGGTCACTGCTCTCTCCTCTTGCCCAGATACGACTCTGGGATTACAGGAGCTGAGGTTTCCCTCACTGTCCTTCTTGGCAGCTCGCCGCAATGGACAGCGAGTCCATGGTGGGGTGGAGAGGATAAGGGAAATAAATAGCAGGATCAGCCAAGGCTTGCTGTTATGTGTATATTGTATCCTCCACTACAAATGTTTGGCAGAGATCTTTGTTTCTTAGGAACCACTGAAGCTATTTGCACGCTGCTTGTACCGCAAAGCGACTGATTGTTCCTATTCATAGGCAGGGCTAATTTACCTTTCTGCCAAAGCAATTTTCATGGAAAACAGAGTTTTAGACAACAACTGCAAAAAATAACTTCTTTATAGAAAGACACAACTGACAAGCAGTAACCTCCCTGACCCCAGTCCAAAAATGTAGCTTTTATGCAGAAGTCTGAAAAAATCTATAATGGGTGAGGAGAGGGAAATCACTGCATCCTTTCAGGAGTACTTTTTGCTTTTCTAGCATGTACTTCTCCAAGGGGCTGGATCCTGCAGTGTGACAGCAATTGCTGTGGTTTCCGTGCATGCTGTGGTGTCACTGCTGGCCTGACAAGGTGAGATAAGCTATGTGATGGAGGTTGTGTCAACCAGTGGTCCCACATAAGTGCTGTGGCCATTACATGCACAAAGACAAGGAGCATTCCACTTGCAAAATCCTGGGGGATTTTATAATATTGTTTCATTAGTGGCCATGCAGTGACTTTCTTCCAAGATCAGGTTCTCCCACACTTGGGCGAAGCTACGCCACAGCAAGCTGCAGGAATGGGCTTCTAACATGGAAATAACTACCACAGTCAAAGTATAGTCCTGCTCCCACTGCAGCCAACTGCAAAACTGCCTGACTTGAGCAGACTGGGCATCCGTGGGACTGAATTAAGCCCACTCTTCTGCAGTGCAGTCACTTCCCCGTATCCCCCCCAGTATTTAAGTGCAGGCACAGAAGCTTCTCGCTCAGCTAAGGACAGTCTCTTCAACCCACAGCCTGTGCAGAACATCTGAGCTCTGAGCGCCTGCCCTCCCCGCGACCTTCTGCAGCCCACAGTGCCATGTCCTGGCTTATCCCAGGTACAAAGTGAAAAGAAAAATACTTAAGAGTGGGCTTTGGTTTTCTCAGTCTGTAGCTTCTGGATTTGGTGGGCTTTTCTGCTTGCAGTTGAGCTGACTTTCACAGCAAATAGAATAGATTAAGTTCTGTGCTCTGAGCAGGGATTTCTCATTTCATACATCATTTATAACTTTCTGCAGTGATTCCACAAAGTCAGTATCTCTCCATAACACAAAGATGAGAAGGATGGAAAATATAGCTGAAAAAGTGACAAACCTGCAAATTGCATTTATGTAGAGTTCTGGTGCCACAAAGCTCCTACAGCAATTTTATGGAAACCTAGCAAATTCAGTATAAATAAATTTGCAGTTTAGGAAAGTTATGCATTTATGGATTTAAGCACAGTGCCATATTACAGCTTAGCAGAGATGCTAAATATCTCTTGCACAAAATGGAAATTAAATCTGCTGTTCTATTTTGTCAGATCAGGTCTTTGCCTATGGTATGCTGGGCATAGATTTCACTGCTCTTCCCTCACAGAATTTGCAGTAGCAGTGAAAAATCACACAAACAAAACCCACTTTTGCAAAGGTTGCAAACACTAAGTACATCAGATTGCTCTATAACTGGCAAGTGATGTCTTTTTTCATTTTTCGTTTCTCTGGGATATTCCATCCATCACTCATTACCAGAAAGTGAACAGAGGCTGCTACAGAAGAACCCCAGTACATTTTGGTGACATCCTGATTCCAGTGAAGTAAGCAGCAAAAATCCCACAGGTTTCATTAGAGACACAAACTGCTCCTTTGTACCGAGTGCTTGTTTTTATAGTCAGAGCCAGTTGCCAAAATGCTGGTCCTGATCCCGCTTTCATAGCTGGATAATCAGGATTTACTATGACCTAAATTAGCGAAGTCAGAATGGTGTAAATGAGAGGAGAACTGGGGCCACCTGCTGTGAATTTCCAGTCACCAAAAAGAAACTGAAGAAGTGAGAGATTTTCTTAATAGCCTTCAATTCCTAATGAGCAAAGGTTTACAAAGTAAAGTCCTATTGTGCCTGTCACCCATATTTAACTGTATCTCAAGTCAATAGGAAATAACGTCAGTAGTATAAATAAACTCGCAAACACACACATATGAAAATATAAAATTGAATTGAGGTTGAAATGCTTTTCATTTCAGTGCAGCCTATTGCGATCAGATAAAGAAAAAATATATATTATTCTCTGTCTAGCTCTTCCAAAGGAAATAATACCAAAGGTTTAAGAACATGCATTGGCTTCCTTCCTGATAGGATTTAAAATGTTCTTTTCCAATGTAAGTGCAAACCCAAACATTAAGGTTGAAAATCAAGCACACCAGTCACGCACATTCAAAACCGATGTCAAAAACCTGGACCTGCTGCAGTCAGTGGCACAACTCCCATTGACTTCCATGGGGCCAAGATTCCATCCAGTGTTCCTAGGAGAACATTAAATTGGCCACATTATGTATCTCATTTAATGGACTACAGTAACAGGCATGATTTATTAAGATCTACATTCAACAAAGAAATCAATCGAATTGTGGAAAGTATTTAAATTAATGTATCTGTAACAATAGGACCTCTAAATTAAGGTAGCATTCAAAATCTTATTTTTGGTACTGCCTGACTTCTTGCTTTCCAAAGAGGTATTGCAGTAAGGAAATTTTGAACTTGATTTCCCACCTTTCCCACAATAGAACAGCAAAGGTATCACCTAACATAGGAGTTTTATCAAAAGCTTCCTTAAAAAACAAGTGAAAAAAACTACAATTCAGATTATATTAAGACACAAAATGTACAGAGACATGAGTATATGATTTTGTTCTTATTTTTCTCAAACTAATTCCCTGCTTATTTTTAACCTGATTACAAGTCTACTGGCTGCCAGTAAAATTTGGATCCAAATTTTTCTGCTAACCAAGTGAAATTGTTTGGATAATAAAGTCAGAATTTCTAACATCTTAATCAGGTTGCTTTCCGACTTTTTTAATAACAAAAGTAATTGGGTACATTAAAACTGCAATTCTTTCAAGTCCAGGACAAACATCATAATAAAATATCTGTTTCTTTAGGGAAAATTCTAGTATAAGAATGAAACCAATAGGATTTTATTGAAATTACTTCAAAAAACTATAGGAGTTGTTAACAGATTCATCTGCTCTCTCTAAGTTTTGCTGCACCTTAGGTAGTTTTATAGGAGGACTGGAATTACATATTCTGTTACGCAGCCACTACACCTCTTACAAGGTTATGAATTTCTTGTCACTTCATTGTGGCCAGAACAGACAAACGCATCATTTAATTTGCTTTCCTATATTGCAAAGTTGGAACATTTTACTCATTTTGATTTGTCCCCTACCTTTGTTTGGCCTCAAGCATCTCAGTAAGCGAGAGACTAAGCTGTTGTGCCCTGCCAGTTACCCCAGGCTGGTCACGTTCTCCTGCAACCCTGCAAGAGCTTCATCGCTTCGCCATCGACTGGCGAAGGATGGGCAGGCGATACCAGCACCCTTTGTGCTACAAACGGTGGGAGAAAACAGCTGAACCACAGCACAGACCCTGCAGATCCCCGGTGGGCAGCCACTGATGTGCAGGCAGGCACCGTGTTGCGCTGCGGGCTGGGGCGATGCTTCGGGGTGCAGCCAGGGGCTCGCGCAGGAGCGGATCAGCCCTGCACGATGCACGATGCACGATGCACGATGCACGGCACGGGACACGGGGCACCACAGCACCCAGGTGGGGCAGGAACTCCTTTCTCACCCCAAAATGTGGCCATCAGGCAGACCCTGAGCATGTGCAAAGCATGCACAAACCAACCACTGAGAATGATTTTAGCTTCCAAGAGCAAATAATTGCCACCCCCACCCAGTCCCAAACAAAATATTTCCAGGAAAATCTGTACTGAAAGGGAATAAACTCTGACCACTGCAGGCAACTGTCAGAAACTCTAAATAATGAGATTTGGTTATAGGCATTTCTTAATGCAGAACAGCAGTAGCAATGAATATGCTGGGACAATGCGGGTTTTTTTATTCTCTTTCTGTGGAAGAAAATAAATGGATAACTTCATATATTCACTGGCTCCAAAGCCAAGAAAAAATAATCGCAACCACCCAGCATAACCCGTTGCACAAGCAAGTTGTATAACTTCTTCTGAGTGCTTGATTAAATATTCTCCTAAAAGATGTGCTTTACTTTCGCCATAAACACATCAAGAGATGCTGAATTTACCACATTCCTTGATAAATTATTCCTTTTCTCCCTGCTAAGAAACCACATCTTCTTTCAGGATTCATTTTATCTAACTTCAATTTGCAGCCATCTTGTTATGCTTTTCTCAGCAAGATTGAAAAATCCTCAGCAAGAGCCTTGCTGAAGAACCATGCTGCATTTTTGTTATGCGTTAAGCACCCTTCCTTCAAGCCATCTCTCAACTTTCCCTTTGATAAGGAGTTCAATCTGTTTGCAGCTTCTCACATCACGACACTTCACGTTCAGCCACTGGATCTTGTTTGCAGCCCCTCTTTGCTTCATAGCCCTTGCAGTCCTGCCCTTTAAGTAATATTCCTGTCTTGTCTTGCATATGTTCTCTCGTTTGTGCTGCAAACTTCACAAACCAGGGCCCTCCCAAACACACCATCAGTATATTTTATCCAGCAAAACTCTCATGAAAACTCAGCTGTTAACCACTGAAATATGATCTTCTGCTGTGTCTCTCCTGCCCTCCAAAATGGCACGATAACAAGAAACTTTTACAGCAATTTCAGTACCGAGCTCTATTTTAAACAGCATCAACTTGTTTTAAACCTCATCCTATGAACACACTGTGCCCTGGATCTCCCCTTGAAGTATCACGGGAAATACAAACCATCCCCATAATTACTTAGATTCCCTTCTCCTTTCCTTTCTGTTACTTTTCCCAACCGTGACAGCTTCCCACCAGCATGGTGCAAGGGGAGGTTTGGCCACTGGGCTGTACAGGCGCTGCCCTCCCTTCCTCACCCACCTCCTCCACCCCCACAGCTTCACCTGCCCACAAATATTTAATGCCATGCCTCACGCTGTAATTTTTCTTCGTCTGTGATTTTTTTCTTCACAGTGGCGAGAGAATACAGTTTATTAGTTGGATCCTGTGGGTTTTTCTCAATATTACTAGAAGAAGCCAATATTTTACTGACTAAAGGAAATTTATAAACAGCCAATTTCTAAATGAAACAGATGGCTTATTAAAAATGAGCAGTCGCTTCTTTGGCACAAAAAACCAGTTTTAACTCTTTTTGTATTGTAATATTACTGGCTTTGTGTATGTTACAAGTAAGAAGAGTGACAGTTATCATAGACCCACCATGTTAAGCAACGAATAAAAAAAAATCAGTTTTGTGTTTTTGTTACAAATTGCAAAGATCCTGTTACGTTCACTTATATGTATGTAAGAGAACTAAGTGAAAAATCAAGCTAGTACTGAATTCACAAACTGTGGCTTTAGTTATTGCCAAACATTTGCAAAACTGATCCACACCTGCTAGACAGAAAAATCACTGTACTGGACTTCTGAAGTGACTGCTGACACCATGGTGTCACCTTCTTCAGCTAAGTCAGGGTTAGGTCACTCACCCAGGATATGGGTAATCTAAGTTAGCCTGAGACATAAATATCTTTTTTCTTCTTAAAAAGTGAACAAAAACCTCTTAGCATATGAACAAAAACCTCAATAATTCAGACAGCCCAAACATATAGCCTAAACGAACAATCACATATGAGACAGTCTTAACTTCATAACTGCAAAAATTAATAAAGACACATTTTCTTGCAGTGTTGGACAACAATCTGGAGGACCTCTCACTTTTCATCAAAACTCTGCAAGAAAAGCTTCACACAAGCTTCATACATATATATATGGACATATATGTATTAGAAAGCTGTAGATGTGACATTAGAATACGGCTTTAATTTCTAAGAAGTTAGGGGATGTGGTTTCTCTCCATTTATCACGTCTTATCAGAAGACTGGAAACGGCACACTAGTCTGAGTCAAAACCTCACAAAACCAATATTTCCGAAGTGATGAAAACAAATTAGAAGACAAGCTTGCCTATTCCTCATCCAAAGACTGTGACTGTTCATCTGAACCAAACTCGCTGAGCTAAATCCTGAAACTTGTGAGATTTCTTTTTCTTCATTGGTATACTGTATGAAACAAGCAGCTTTGAATGTATTTGTTTGAAACTGAAGAATATTACTCCCTGATAATATTAATAAACCTAAAGAATATTAATACGTCTATATCTAGGTGAGATGTATGATAATTCATCTTCTGAAATCACTATTTGAATTTTCTTCACAGATACAGAGCAAACAGGCATTGACCTCCAGAAATTTTTTCAGAGAAAAAGGGGGTCATTGCAAAAACTACATACACGCCAGCAAGCTAGCATTTTTTATCGCCAAATATTTGCATGTTTGTTGATTATCTAGTGTGTGCAGCTTCCAGAAACTTTAATCAAGAACTCACTGTGGCAGAGGAAAAAGTTAACATCTTAGTCATAAATATCTTTCCATAATGGATAGCTTCCCCAATCTTCCCAAGTTAGCCTACCCTGTACTTTTCTGGAACGATGTTGCTGACACTAGCATGAGATATTGGTATATTTAAGCTAAGTCTGAGGATTTCAAAAGACTTTCAAAGAAAGAAACCTCATGACTTTCTACAACTGGGTCTCTGTCTTGATGCTATGAATAATGAATTTGCCGTAATTTCATTTAGAGAGAAGCAGAGAAAAAGGTCATTTCAAACATGAGAAATTAGGCAATGTGATTCTATCAGAAATCATGTTGAAAGGATTCATTTCTTCAAAAACAAAATAAAAGAGCAGCTAAAAATATTAATCTTGTTCCACAGATGTTTGATAGAAAAGAACACATGAAAGGAGCCCCCAGCCTGTAACAGATACACTGCCACATCCAGTCTATGATTCAATTAGACAAAGAAAACATATATACGTAGGCGGCATTTTTCTTCAGTTGTCTCCTTCTGTAGGATCTTACGTGTTGGAAATGCTGCAGCTGCTCAGTGCCACACCGAAGGAAACAGCGTGGGCTCCCACTGCTGCAGGATTTTGTCCAGAATAGCTGAAGACACTGTGGCATTATCTTGCCACCTTTTCCAGCCATTAGCGGAATAGTACGGGGCAACAGAGTACCAGAAGTCCTGACACATCACACGTACAGTGATTTGATTTTTGAAATGCCTTTAGCCGGCAGGACAGCAACTGAGGGCATTTCTAATATCCATGTTTTATCAGATTACCCTCTTTAACCAACAGTAGTTTTAGACGCTGATGTGTGTCTGCACATCCTTTAGCAGCTGGCCTCTCCTGTGATAAAACATGGTATTTTCTATCTTGGAGCTATTCTCCACCCTGAAAGGTTGTCATTTGTGCGCTGGCCATACTGGATAACATTTATCCAGAGTAACAGCGATTGATATTTTTAAGTCTTAAAATATTAGCAATGTGGCAAGCATCTAATTGCTGCACCTGGTCTAAAACCAGAAATAATATCCAGTCTAAGCTGGATTAAAAGCCAGACAGTGACAAAAACAAGAGGATCTGTGTGTGTGACAGTGCACTTGATTTATTGCCTCAGATTGCAAGCAGTAAAAGGCAGTGTCAGTACTCATTTTCAGGTGACAAAAGATATAAAGAGGTTATTATAAGGACTCCAATAAGTTTCTATAGGCCTGATCTGGGAGAAGATAGTAATGTTAGGTGTTTCATAAGGACAGAGCAGAAACACAAGAGACTGAGAATAACTGGCCACGGAGGAGCTACCCAGAAAGCAGCTAAGAACTTCAACCCTTGAGAGCTGTATACACCCAAAACGCAGATTTTCAATGCTTCTATCCAGTCCTGAGGCATTTCAGCTGCTAACAAATAGTAAAGTCCCCAAGGCATGTAATATTTTGCTTCTAGGCAAAAAACTATGCTCAGAAATTAAGAACTCGGCACTGAGCTCATGCCTAATTCCCAGCAGGACTGACACAGCAAGGTCCCTGGTCTCTCTCCATGGTTTAGCCTCACAAGGTGATGCATCCTGGCAATATGTACCCTGAGCACAGCAGACAGCGTACCCTTTGGATCATGCACAGGGGCTGTCAAGGGTAACATACTCAAATCCCTGATGCTTACACAACCCATTTCTCAGAGTGGGACCCCCAGCATCCAGCTCCAGGATACTCAGAGGTGAGCAGCTGGCAATACAAATCAATGGCCAAATCTCAGCAGAGTCACACGTTTCACACTTGTCTCTTTTATGCTTTCAGTGGGCCACTGAAAAAACACAGTTAGCCACTTAGGGTGGGTTTCACCTTGTCTGCTTTCAGCTGCCTGAAAGTTTAGTGCCTGTTCGAGGGTATAGAGTCAACACAAGGAGAGAGACACTTGCAGGGGGCAATTTATCCCATGCATCTCAGACATCGACCTTAGGATCAGACAGCTCACTGTCTGGAGGGGTGTCTTTCTCTTAGGTATTTGGGGGATGTCTGTACTGTAGGACAGTGAAACCCTTGGCATATCCTGCAGTCCTGGTCACTTTGTCGTCAGCCCAGAGAAATGCCGAGGCTCCTGGGGCTCAGGTTTTCCTGTAGAAACAGCCAGGACATGCAGAGGGATAGCAGAAACTCTGGTTTCACCCTAAGATGCAGTTGGGTTGCAGCTGATTAGACAACTGAGGATGAGGACCATGGAGGGTATTGTAGTGCTATGCATTGTAATATAAACACAGCCTGGATTCATAGCTTAGGTGGGGACCCTTTTAGCCAGATAATTAGGGGAGATGAAGCCAGAATTTAATGATACATACCTTAATGATACTTTTAATGGCACTTATGAAAAAAATAACACCAGAATAAACCTTGAACATACTCTCTCTTACTATCTTTCAGACTGAATTCATGCTAATGGCAAATATGTTTTAATGCTGATTACATTTTTTTAAAATTAATATATTACAGTAGATTCTACACAAATATAGTGCTGGATTTGAAATATGCATGCTGTGAAGAAAAAATGGAGATATACAGGAACACATCCACTACTGCTGAAAACATTTTCCAGCTTCCAAAATACTTTTCAGATTTCAGCATATCTATTATTACACCATATTTATTTATTTTAATCCAAGTTCCTAATTCATATTCATTTAAATTTCATTTAAAGGGTACTTTATATAAATAAGCAGAAAGCTGGTCATATTTGGTCTAGCTTTTCTTCTTTTTTTTTTTCCAACTAGAACTGGCCAAACCAGAGATGAAAAGAAGTTTCTTTCCCATTCTGTTTTACTCTCTTCTAAAAATAAGGTCTTAATTTGTGTTACTTTTTAGAACTATCACATGAAATTATGTTAGAACTAGAAGTAAGTACTTGCTGCCTTCAGATACATACCATTAAAATGGTAGCATTTAATATTACAATACAGAGGTACTTTTATTAGTGCTTTGTTTGCCACAGTTAAGTCTTTAACACTATGCTACCCTAATGTTTTGCGGATTTGACACAAAATTAATGGTATTTTGCATATTATATTCTTTACTGAGCATCACAAAGTGGTCTTGCTGTATAGACAGCAAGACAGATCCCTTATCCACAGAATTTACAAGTGTAACAAGCAGCAGAACAGAAAATATAGGCACAGACAGTAAAAACTATGTATTCATGATAAATATAAGCATATAGGCTATAGGTTAATAGCAAAGGCAAGATGAAGATTCATGTCTGCTGATCGCCAAGGCAGGGATAAACCCGGCTTGTGGATGGAGGCAGGTCAGTTCCTGCCTCCAGACAGTGCCGGGCACACACAGCTCAGCTTCCAGAAGACATAGAGGAACATTGTATTTAGTCTTTCAGTTCATATGGTTAAAATCCTAAAGCCAAGTTTCAGCAGCCTTTTGGCTGGCTCTGAATTTGCTAGCTCCTCTAAGATCAGACCTGAGAAGCAAGCCCTATTTTGGGCCCCGAAGAAATGTGAAGCATTTAAATGGCCTAGGTGAAGACTGGTCTATTCACCAAGTACGCTTATTCTCAAGTTGTTACAGGTTTCTTTTGAATTGTCTCAAGTTTCTGCAGGATTTATAAGCTTAAGCATGGAGCTATCTGCATGGCATAGGGTAGATGAGAGAGGAGATGTGCACCATCAAAAAGCATATATTCACTTACAAATACTTGCTAAAAAAAATGTTTCAAAAGGTACTAGAATGGCTACTCTGTTGTAAAACAGGAATTTAACTAATGTGTTTTGTTTCATAAGCATGTAAGATAAAACTAATGGATGTCTGATATACAACAAACAATGAAATATGAGCTGAAAAACAACTGTTCTGAGAAAATTAAAGACGTTCTCCTGGAGCTGTCTTCTGTAATCCCAATTTATCTTAGTAAAGTGAGTTAGGACCTTTCTAGCCTCTTAGAGACCTAAAGTACTTGGGCAGCTCCCTCATGCAGTCCGTTTCATGGGTACAGTGCTGTCACTGAGCTCTTGATCTCAGATAACATCCATGTCTGTACCCCCAAACCACTGTCCTAGCAGCCTTTTGCCCAACAGCTATAGGAGTTTCATACCAGCTTAGCCAAAAGCAAGCTTGGACACCTTTGGTTTTCAGTTGCTACCAAAGTTTGCCTTTTGAGGAAAGTTGAGCAGCAGTGGGAGACTCTCTCATTTACTTCTGCCCTTTTCTTGATTATTTGGGGGAGGTCAGTCTGGTGACACTTTTGGACTGTATGGTCTCCTCCTCTCCAGAGATGTCTGGCCACCAATAAATAGGACTGCCATTAGACTTGGCAAAAAAAAAAAAAAGAATAGTTTCACAACATGCCTGGCAAATTCAGTCAGTACCGGTAACTGTAGCTATCTGGAAATCCTGGACAAACACAAATTTTTGTTACATGGGTTGACTCTACAGTGCCTGCACAGAAAGCTGGACACTTTTTGGCTTTGTTGCTTATATCCACTGTCTTTGCTGCACTGGACATTCTGCACACATACCTGGATTGCAATGTTACTGTCCTCAACACATCGACAGATATAAAACCTCCCTCCTTTGCAATAATCACTGCGTGCATGCCATGTGGCACATATACACAAAGCCTTGTCCAGGAGAAAAACAGAAGCACAGCTTCTATAGAGGTGAGCCCCTTAGAAAATACTGACTATGAAACAATCAGGTAGGAAGGCAATCGGTTCTGGGGCCTAAGGAAAGAAGCAAAATAGGTGCATATGCTGCCATTACAGCTTTAAGAGAACATTTTCTTTTCTGGAGATGCAAGCAGGATGAAGCCCTGCAGGCCTGCACCTGGACTGGCCCTGCTATCAGTTCATCTCTTTGAACCTTTGTCTGGCAGATGCTGTATGAAAAAAAAATGGGTTTGTACCATCTACCTACAGCATGTGCCATTGTGGGTTCACTAGAGCAGTTCTGATTTACTGTGTCTGGTCAGCGAACGGTACACTGAGCCGGGCAAGTCTTTGCAGCCAGGCGAGAAGCAGGACAGACAGGAACCTGGTGAGGCAGATCATTCTCAACAATAGTCTCTAATGCAGAATGAAGTGGCAGAAACAGTACATTATGGATATTATTGTCATTATCTCTTGCTACCTCTAATAGGTTTTTATATCATTTTGCTCATTTTTATAGCTTGCTGGCTCAGAACAGACATTCTTCGTAATTCACTGGAAGAAATGCTTGATTTCGTCTCCCCTTGTTCTAACCATCCACAGAATGGATAAAACAGGGATGTGACTGCTGGGGTAGAACAAACCTTTCTTGCATGATTCAGACTAAGACATTTCCAAAGCATGGTATTTTTTATACACAAAGGGATAAAGGAAGCTTCTTTTTACATTTCTTTTGGGCTAGATTTTTTTTTTCTTTATGCTGATGAAAAAAACTGCAGAAAGGCACAAACAGGGCAAAGTGCAGTCTTCATGAAGCTACAAGGAGGGATTCAGCAGTGGAAAAATCTCAGAAGACTATGTAAAATGCTTACACAAACCCCTGAACCAATATCTGCAGGATTTTCCCAGAAGAGAATTGATAGTCTGCCTCTTTCAAACTGCCTCAGGACGTGGAACAAAATGACACCTCATTATGGAAATATCAGAAGTTGTTCCAGCACTTTTTATCATCTGAAAATGAAACCTCTTCTATGCAAAGGCTAACAACAGGTTAGCAATCCATATTATGATAGAAAGCCCACTGTAAATACAAAATAATTTTAAATCATCGCTATACTGGGGGTGTGCCAAGAGCCTGCATTGGGGCAGCTCTGGGGAGTAGGTAATGCTCTTCTCTTTCTGCCTCTTTCTTCAGCAGTTTAATTTTATTCTCATGTGTTTGCTGATATAAGCAATGCCCTGGGTTTCTGCAGGCTCTGCAGGGACACACACCCTGAGGAGGGAGCACAGGGAAAGCAGGAGGGTTCCAGTTTGGGGACACAGAGGAAATGAAGGCCAAGGGGGTATTGTAAAGCACGGGGGGAAAGCAGAAGCACTGGGGCTGCAGAGTGGGAGCCAGACTGGGAGGAACATGACAGAAGAGAGAGGCATGAGCATGGGATCCTGGGGGAGGAAAGCCGAGTCTGGAAACATGGAGCTGTGCAAACATGGGAGTTTAGTGGGAAAATGGCATCGTGCACAAAGCATCTGAGAAGGGTAGGAGGTCTAAGATGAAAGAGGAGGCTGCTAAAGGTACAGGAGAGAGCAGGGATACAGCCACCAGCAACACACTGGAATGCTAACCAACACCTGCAGCTGCTTGCAAAATAAAATAAAATTTAGCTACCGAGTGTCATTACTGAAAGAGGCAGTTCCAGGTGTCACATCCACTGCTATTTCACACTGGTAAGTCTTTATTAACGTGCCCACACATTTGCCTTGTACACCCCACTCATAGTGTTATTTCTGAGTATTCTGCTGCCCCTGTTCTTATTACATTCAATAAGTATTTTTCAAAATGGTGGGTGTATGGTCTGTTGTGGGAAAGGAACAAGAACCCACTGGGGATGCAGGTGAGTGTTCCGCCTCGCTTGCTCTGTATTCTTTTCTAGACCATGCATTATTCTCTTAATGTCTTTTCTTATTTTTTTAAGCTAAGTACAGTCAATTCCTACAATCTCTCTTCTTTAGAGATTTTTCTTATGCTGTTTATTACTCGCCGTGTTCTTTGCTAACCCCCTCTAGTCCTGCCTCCAGCTGGGATGAGCCAGTATTGCTCCAGTTGTTCTAGATAAGGTCCAACCAGAAGTGTCCTGGGTGACATGACAGACAGCAGTCACACATCCCCTGAAATACTGTATATGCATACATGTATATATATGTTCAGTGTTCAGTCTTGGTAGGACTTTATATATTGTCCCTAAATGTTATTATGCCACTTAGACAAGTACAAAGACTTGCACTTGAGGAGGAAGATAGTAGGTTTGGATTATCCTCATTTTCTGTGGGTGTTCGGTCTAATCTTAAACAGGCTGTCAAGAAATCTCAATTCCCAACACAGTCAAATGTAACCTTTATCTGGAGGAAGTTCTGTTATGCCGGAGACATAGAAACCTGCAGCACAGTCTTTATCACAAAGCTTTAGCTAACACTATACGTAAACTGAATGTCAGCCATCAGAGGTCTGAAGCACGAGGTCCAAAGCCTTGACTTTTCTTTGTGGCTCTGCAGGTTGGTTTGGGAAAGAGAAAAGATATAGGTTGTGTGGACTTGTGATGTTGTTTTCTGTGCTTGCTGGAACAGCCGGAGTGCCAAGCCCTTCCATGCAGGTTTAGGGGATTGCCACTGCCTGCAGGAAAACAGAGTCACGGGGAATGGATTGATGTTTCTGAGGCTGAGGTAGGGCCCTCAGGATAGCTGGAAATGGTAGAAAGCATTATATACCACTCTACTGCTATGCAAGAGCTTGTTTGAAATCTATATATTCGGCTGGCACTTGGGTGCCTATTGTGTAACCTCTTGTCTAGTGGTTACAAATATAAGTTAAATAAGGCAGAAAAAAAGAATTAATCCTTCAGGGACTCTACAAGTGAAAGAGTACCATGGGGAACACTGACAGGTCTGAGATATAGTCCTCAGGGTTCATGCTGTTAAATTCTGTACACAATACATGCTCACACTCTATGGTTTTTTAAGGAGGACCAAAATGTATACAGTTTATTATCCCTCTTTGGCAATTGGTGTCACTATAGTGCTTCCTACATATTTCTCAGAGACAACACCACGCTACACAGTGCTGCATTTATTCTGGAGTGCCTGTATGTAAATGAAACCATCAGCACCAAGAAAGCAACAGATATATTAGCCAAATATTGTTTTCTTCTTCGAGTTCTGGAAAAAGTTGTATTTGATGAACAAATATTGATATGATTATTACTTCAGGATCTTTTATTTCATTTAAGAGCTGTGAGCTTATGTAAGAGTGTATTTAAGATCCATATTTGACTCTGCTTTTTTTCTGCATGCAACCATGTTTTGCAAAAAGAGATAGCAAAAACCTCATCTTTTCCCTTTAGGTTCTCCCTGTTAAAGCAGCTGTTGAAGGTTTGGTTTCATGTTGAAACTGTTATTGACAACACATTAAGGCGACACACCACTGGTAGTTTGCTCATGAATACCACAAACCCAGGAAAAGCACATTTTTAAACTGGTGGCTTCTCACACCACTGGTTTTCTCTTCTAAAACTGGGACTAAATTCTGATGAAAGGGATGTACATATGCAATTGCTAGACAAGAGCTCACACGTGTACAAAGCAATGGACCTGTGCCCATAGATTTCTTCCAGATACCAGTAAATGCACTAGTCTGTGTGTATTTTTCTTAGAGTTACTGCTATAGTATTTTTCCTAAATGAAAATACCTATGAATCCTGTCCATAAATCAATCAGCTATAATTTTCAGCCTCAATAGTGGTACGGTGTGATAGATACAATATGTTGCCAATCCAATTTCTTGATCACAGTTGGCTGTCTTGGACAATGCTGTGAGTAGTAAGAAAACAAAGCATTTCTATGTCATAGTAATGCCATGGTAGTTCAATGACAGTGAAGATTGTTGCTGAGAATCCTGCTTATAAAACTGACTTCATACAGTTCCATCCTAAGATAGGTTTTTCAAGTTATAATTATCTAATCATGCATTCATTCAACAGGAACTTTGTCTTCACATGAAAAGATACAATATTATATGGTTTAAAATAAAAAGTGGAACTGCAACCATGTATTTCAGTTTTGCTTGCAATGCTAGAGTACACACAGTCATGCTAGCTTTTGAGAGGAAGCACAAATTAAAAATGCATGGTATGAAATGTATTTCATGTGAATAAATGTCAAAATGGCACAGTTTCATCCCTTGACTAAGCTAAAGAACTCATTTAATATACTGAAATGCAACTAAATAGATTACAATGGAAAAAATATTAGCAGAGTATCAAATTCAGATTATTATTACCTGCTATCCTACAGAGACTGTCTAAAACTGAAGGCTTCCATTTTCTTGTTTTTCTACTTCAACCCACCATCCATCCTGTTCACTTTTAGAAATCATATAGTTTGAGAAAGCTATACTGGGGTGGCAGATATAGCCCACATATGCCTATGGGTGAGCTAGTAATGCAGAGCTGTTAAATCAAGAGAGCAGATCTTAGGAGCAACACTGCGCATTACAACCTCTGCATCACACAGCCCAGTGCCGTGACTGCAGGGATACTGCAGGGTGAGAGCATACCAAAGGTACAGCCCTGTTTTACAAGCCCTTCACAGTACTTCGCTAATAAAAAATACGGTTAGATGGAAAGGAAAAAGAAAATACAGATTACCCTGTGCCATATTAACAAAATTTCCTACAGCAGTGTGTTTTTTCAAGGATAAGCAGAATCTGAAATCTGCTGTGCTTTTTAAAGACAAGGAGAAAGAGCTAAGGCATCTGCACACATACAGCAGGTAGATAATTTGGGAGTCCTTTTCCCTACCTGTATCTGGGAAAGATAAAAATAAGCATTCACAGTAGAAGCCCCATTTTGGAAGCTTTTTCCACCAGAAGGAAGTATGTCACAACACTGTCTCATGGACGCTAAACGCACATATGAGATGTGAAAAAGCTAGAGAAAATAGTTCGATTAGATAGGAAAGCATACTGAGTTTAGCCGTTCCCTGCATGACCCTGAATCCTGTTCAGTCCATTAGGTAAGAGCACAAATAGTTAACCAACAGCACTTACTGAAGCCTCAGGTGCTCGGCTTGCTCCAGGTTGATACGGGAGAAACTATCTAGCCAACAGCCATTTATGCCTTCCTCCCGATCTACTTACTGAAATGTTTTTCCCCACTGATAGAGGCAGTTAGGCGTGATTTTCCATGCACCTGCTTTGGGGACTTGCACAGCTCTGTAACCAGTTCAGCTGCAGAGGGGGAAGGCTATAAGAGACTTGGGTTTCATCATTGTTTAAATTTTTAAAGCATTCATTGGGGTAGGTGAGATCAGATCTCATCCTAAGAGAGAACGAGACCAAATAGTAGTTGCTAAAAGATATGAGTATTTAGGAAGAATAGACTTCTTCCTTACAAAGAGGAAACGATAGAGACAGAAACTGCTTTCTGCTGGAAAAAAATGCATCACATATGCAAAACTGGAAGATGCCTAGGGGAAAAGACAAAGTTGATGTCAGTGTGAGTGGCATCTTGGGGAAAACCCCAGCTGACAGAAGGAGGCTGCAGAGAGGGAAGAGTGCTGGGAACTACTAGACGACTGACTGGCACATATGTGGTTTCTGGTGATTAAAATAAGCCATTTAAAAACAGACCTGCTTGAAAAGCAAAAAAGTAAATGACATTATACTGGATGGAACAGCTACCAGATGGTCCAGTTACCAGCAGCTAGTTGATTTTGTTTTTATTTTTTTAAATACACACATGCACTCACATGAGCAAACGCTCATGGGCCAAACTGGACTGTAAAAGCCATCTGGCACTGCCTGTGTAAGTTTACTACACTGCAAAACCTCATTCTCTCTGACATTATTTGTGGTTAGAGGACTAATTCTGGTTTCAGCCAGACAACTAGGCTGCAATCTGGAGCACAAGAATCAGAGGGCATGGAAACAAAGCAGGGAGCCATAGGGTGGATTCTCAGCTGTGAAGAGACAACTTCCAAAAGGAAAATGAACTTCACTTTCTCTGTTCCTAACATGAATAATGGGATGGTAAAAACAAAATTCCCCTCATTCTTTGCTATAAATCAAAACCTGTAAAAGCCTCTCCCCCACCCTTTACACATGGCAGAGCTCCACAATCCTTTTCCAGCTAGGATTTATTTTTTCACAGTCACCCAACGCTTTCTTCTGTCTTCTCCAGTTCCTGTCCATTAGCTGAGTTTCTATTCTCCATTCACGCATCTACTTCCAGTTCAATTCCACTTCCCTGCTCTGGCACATTAACGGGATTGTGATCATCTCCAGGTGTATACTAAAAATGAAAGAGAAGTATCTGCCACCATGCACAAATGACCTTTGGTATGTCATCACAAAGCGTTTATAAAATACACTCATAACACTCATCATATTAACATCTTCTGTACATCTTTTTCTTAATTTTTAAGGAAGTTGGTTAACAATGTGTATTCCTAAAAGATCTCACTCTGGTAATAACTGGCCATTATTATTGTAAAACAATCAAAGTGTTAAAAAAACATTGAAAACCTACATATCATTGTACTGGACACAATGTCCTTGCCCTGGGGTCTAATCTGGCGAGTGACTCAATATAGTCAGAATTCCGTTTAGTTTCATTAAGTACTCTCCCTGGCAGCAATGCAGAATTGTTTTTTGGTGTAAAGAAGAAAAAAGAAATAAAAGCAAACAACAAATTTCAGATCCATAAATGTGCATCAACCATCAGTTTAGAGCTAGTTTTCTAGCATACTAAAAGCTACATCTGCATCATATACATTAGGTATCTCTTCCCTCCCCGCTGAGACTTGTATCTGAGGGTGTTACAACTGCTCTTCAATGCTGTTGCTGGACCGAAGTCCAGAGCCCAAACTGAGGCTTAACACAGGGTATAAACATAGCCCAAAGTAAATGTTTGGCCCGTGTTTACCTTACAGTCCCTGAAATTCACTGGCAAAGCTTTGAATTGTGTGAACATGAACTAGCTCTGATCTACAGAGCACCTTGACAAAGCTTAAAGCACTGCAATCGATGTCCAGGCTGCTAACATTGCCATACAGCCCACTTGTGAGGGCAGAAAGGCTCAGATTTGTTGAGTTTATCTATATAGACTTGCCCTTGCTGTACTTCGCCAAGAAACTTCAAGTCACTTAAATTGTGGCTGAGGGCATTTACACAGGGACTGGATGTGGTTCAGTTTGTTTTCAATATTCCAAGATGGCAATTTAGAACTCTGAATTAGGAGGTTATAAAATTTAGAAGTCTTCAATATAACAAGGAAAACACATGTGAAGGAGACAGTGGAAGCTGCAAGCTTCAACTCAAAATGTTCCTAGGAGAGTAGCAAGTCAGGGAAAATGTTATAAAGGGCCAATTATCGCTATATAACCCATTCTAAAATTAATTCAAGTTACAGATAAAACCCAGAAATGCTCCGGTCACAAAAGATGACACTTGCAATGCTTCTTAGCCATTTTCCCCACAGAAACACTCTGGAAAAGTAAACCAAATAAACTAATGTGAAAGCTAGGATGGCTCATTGGGATTTTCATAATCGTTTTTCCTCTCTCCCCCATCTTAAATGCATTGTTTTCATGCTTGAAAACATCTTTTGAGGAGGCTGAACCACAGAGCTTCAGCCCAGTTCTCTCCAGAGGTCAGGGACAATGGCTCAGCCCCACCTCTGATTATTGGCTATATATTTTAGAATTAAGATATTGGCTATATATTTTAGACTAACTTTTAAAAGTAGAAATATCAGTATTTTGATGATAGTCATTTGATTGATTATAATCAGGCTGTCGGAGTTTCATTTTATGATAGTGGAAACGCTAAGCTTCTGTTATGATAATTCTGTGGAATTTATAGAGAAAGATCCATCCGCCAAGGACCTGTGTATCTCTCCACAGGTTAGAGCAGACCTCTGAACTCTACAGGACAATCCGAAACCCACAAAGACTTCACACTTACTTACGATGTCTTTAATGGAATTTGAGTGCTGGAAGACAGCTCTTCAAAACTTCTTGTTATAGGACTAGAGGATGATAAATGTTATTTCTTTGCCTTAATTCCCAAGAAGCTGTACACAAAAATGTTCATGAGTCAGACCGGAATTTCTCAGCACTTTCCCAATCCCATTAGTAACAAAAAAATAGGCTGGAGGTCTCATTTCTTCAACTTGTAATAACCATTCTACTTAAAAACAGTGGCACTAAAAAAAAATGCACTTTGTATCACATTTGGTATATTTTAATGATTTCTGGTTCATTTGGACTCAGATGGAAAATGCAACTTTGCTGATGGTACTGTTGCATAGAGCTGGTCACACAAACTAACAGCTATTCCTTTGGATTTTTAAGTTTTGGACAAAAATAACCATTGGGGTGCATGGCTAGACACATATCATCGGCAAACCCTACCACAAGATGAGATCTGTGAGGCTCTTCCCAAGGAGAACATAATCAGATGTGACATAGCACTTGCATGCTCTGTTCCTGTTGTGATTGCCTGACCCTGGATGGATGCCAGGTGCCCACCAAGGCCGCTCTGTCCCTCCCCTCCTCACCTGGACAGGGGAGAGAAAATACAGCGAAAGGCTCAGGGGTCGAGAGAAGGACAGGGAGAGATCATTCACCAATTACTGTCATGAGCAAAACCAGACCCAACTTGGGGAAATTAGTTTAATTTATTACCAATCAAATCAGAGTAGGATAATGAAAAATAAAAACTAAATCTTAAAACACCATTCCTCCACCCTTCCCTTCTTCCCGGGCTTAACATCACTCCGAATTTTCTCTACCTCCTCCCCGCCAGCGGCACAGGGGGACAGGGAATGGGGGTGCGGTCAGTTCATCACACGCTGCCGCTCCTTCCTCCTGAGGGGAGGACTCCTCACACTCTTCCCCTGCTCCAGCGTGGGGTCCCTCCCGCGGGAGACAGTCTTCCATGAACTTCTCCAATGTGGGTCCTTCCCACGGGCTGCAGTTCTTCACAAACTGCTCCAATGTGGGTCCCTTCCACGGGGTGCAGTCCTTCAGGAACAGGCTGCTCCAGCGTGGGTCCTCCATGGGGCCACAGGTCCTGCTGGGATCCTGCTCCAGCGCAGGCTTCCCACAGGGTCACAGTCTCCTTCGGGCATCCACCTGCTCCGGCATGGGGTCCTCCACAGGCTGCAGGTGTATATCTGCTCCAGCGTTAACCTCTATGGTCTGCAGAGGGACAGCCTGCCTCACCATGGGCTTCACCAGGGGCTGCAGGGGAATCTCTGCTCCAGCACCTGAGGCACCTCCTCCTCCTCCTTCTTCACTGACCTTGGTGTCTGCAGGGTTGTTCCTCTCACACGTCCTTGCTTCTGTCCCCAGCTGCAATTGCTGTTGTGCAGGTTTCCCCCCGCCGCCTTCTTAAATATGTTATCCCAGAGGCACTACCACCATAACTGATGGGCTCGGCCTTGGCCAGCGGCGGGTCTGTCTTGGAGCTGGCTGGCATTGGCTCTACCAGACACAGGGGAAGCTTCTAGCAGCTTCTCACCGAAGCCACTCCTGTAGCCCCCGTGCTACCAAAACCTTGCCACGCAAACCCAATACACCTGTGCTCCTGGAATCCCAGGTTACTTGATATGTCACCTCCTATTTACAACCAAGCACTCCCACTAAAAGAAAATATATACATCCACAGTTACCCTCACCCTCCTGCAGGCACCTGCCTTGCCTTTTCTGCTTGCAGTTACAGGCCATTTTCTGGAGGGAGAAGAAGGGTTAAAAGAAAAACAGCCTAATCTCCACTCACACATTTGTCACCTTCCCCAAAATAGCTGCAGAATTTGAGCATACTATGCCATTTTCCTTCCTGACAGGTTAATCCGTTTATTATTCATCCATTTAATGAAAATACTGTGTCTCCATGCTAAGAACAAAACAAAACCTCCAACAACACTGGTTCTCTTTAAATCATATTCATAATCTTGCACAATTTGATTTGTCTTTGAATTCAGCTTTATTTTTTAACTATAAGTTAGAAAGAGGAAGCCTATTTCTTGAGATTTCACATTGTTGCCTTTAGCCACATTTATGGAATGTTTTCTGGGTTTTGCAAAATTATCAGCATTTCATTACCTGCTTCTGCAACAGCCATGTATCTACTGTGAAAAGGTCACCCAAAAGTTAATGAACCTCATGCTTAGCCAAACTGCTCTTCTCCTGTGGGACAGAAATTTTCATGAAACTGCAAGGCTCATCTTGCAAAGTTTCCTGAATATGCTCCAAAAAAAGAACAGTTAGTAAGTCACAGAGCAAAGCTGTTCCCTTTTCACAGGCTCTATTAAGCTTTCTGCAAAAACATGGGGCTCAATTTCTCAATGGCATCATTTCTAAAAGTAAACCACAGCAGTGTTTTGAACCAATCACAGAAGTATTACGACCATGTAGCTATAGAGAACAATCATATTCCCTTCCAGGCTTTAATTCTTCTAGAGGATTCCCTGTCTCCACTGGAAGCACCTCTTTTGATGCACCACATGTTTCTTTTCACAGATTCATCATATTAGAAGACTGGATTCATGATCCATTCAGGTAGTATGCCTAGATCTTTCTCTTCCTCAGGCATTTCCTCATGATAACTACCCTGAGTAAAGAAGAATTATCTAATATTGCATTTTGAACAACTGAATTTCATCCCACTGCTCTTACTACAGTCCTCATTTCCATCTTATATTCCAGCCTTTTTCTGTATGAACAGTACCTCCCAACTCCAGCCAGCCAGCATGCTCCCCTATGTTTCAAAGGAAGTCTTAATGAAGGTATGAAATAGGAAAAGCCCCATGAACAATATTTGATTCTCTGTCTGATACTTCCTTTCCCAGCACTGACGACTGTTACCATGTTCTCTGCCTTCTAGTTCCCTCAGGTAGCCTCTACTCCAGCAGCTTCCACTTGGGGACCATACCAAATGTTTGCTTTTACCAAGGAGTGACATCAGAAAAGTCCAGCAGAATCAATTCTTTGAGAGCCTGTTTTATTATACCCCACTTTGCCTTTCTTAGGTCCGAATACCAGAGAAAAATCTGTGGCCATTTATTGCACATTGAGTTGGAGCTCGCAACATCCTGAAACGCTTTTGTGGAACCTGACGCTGTCTTGAAAGTGAAACACTGCAGTTAGTTAGATTTTGAATCTGATCTACTACTTAGACAGAACAACTGCATGAACAAATTACTGGAAAAAGATGACTGGATGATTATTGTTATTTAATTTTTGGAGAGAATGTTCTTGCATCAAGGAGTACATTCAAATGGAAAATATTTTAAAAATAAAGAAAAAAGCATGTAAAAGAAAAGGGCGGTTGTTTTGGGGTTGTTCTGCTTTGCATTACAGGCAAATCACTCCAACAAGAAAAGGGATGTTTTGTCTTTTTACTCTTAGAGAAAATGGTTACAGCATTAAATGTCTGTAGGCAAACTAGAAATAGAGCAAGATTTGAGTTTAAGGGATGCTAATTCAACTGAATGCAAACTCTGCTAGACTCTGTGCTGTCTGGATTTCAGTCACTGATAACCAGAGCTGCTAGTTCAAGTGAACTGTGATTTGCACCTACATCAGCCACTCAGTTCAAACAATGCCATTCCCAAAAGAAAGAGACTATATTGTCTAATGCTTTCAGCTCATGATTAGGAGCTGGTGTTTCCCAACTAGATGAGGTTATGGAATTTAATAAAAGGCATGTTCTGATAAAAAGCCAGATTTAAAAAAACGGAAAATTTTAATAGGACTATATTGTTTTGCAGGGAGAAACCCAAAGAAGTTTGTAGAAGCTGTAAAAACTTCTGGTAACCACTAGAAAAAGACTAGACAACCCCAGAATACCTAAAGGTCAAAAGACCTGTGGTGTGCCTCATTGGCCCAGAGATATTAACCTTGCCTCTTATATGTCCCGTAAGTGCCCTTCCCAGTTAGTTATTGGTTATTCTTGGCTCTGAAAAAAAGGTCTTTATCTTTCCTTTGAAATGTCCTGGTTTCACCCTAGTACAAAACAGGAAAGGAATTTGGAGTGGGAAAACAGTTCCTTCTCCAGCTGCATTACCAAATGCTTATCACAGCCCTCGTGGAGGCCTCCCTGGGGCTTCAGCCAAGGGTCACCTTTTCCATGGTTTCCCCAACAGTAAAATGAGATAAGAGCTCACAGAACTACTGAAGGTTAACTGTTGTTTGAAGCACACCTTGGAAATGAATAGTACTTGCAGAGGTGTAACTCTTAGGGCCAGGACTTGTAAAGGCACAACTGGGCTTGACCAGGTTCACACCCGAGGCATTGCAGCAGTCCATGTGCACGATCACAACCACTCACGCTGGAAGGGACCTCCAGAGGGCTCCAGTCCAACCTCCTCATCAAAGTTGGGTCAGCTGTGAGATCAGACCAGGTTGCTCAGGGATTTATCTAGTTGGGTCTTGAAAACCTTTGAGGTAGGAGACTGCAGAACGTCCCCAGCCGAAATGTGTATTTTAAAACATCTGTGTCCAAGTGCTGCATCAGAACAGCAGTTTTTCCAGGCCTGAATATCCCACTGGTTTTAAGGCAGCAACCGTTTCTGCTTATCTGTCTTGACAGAAGTCGTCACCATGGCATCCAAGCACCTGGAACAATTAGCTAAGGGACAATGTGGAAATTGCAAGGGAGCTCCCAGCACAGCTAAGAGGACTCAAGGGCAACGCAATGCCCAGTGTGTCTGCAGGCTGCCAGGGGCTGATGGCACGCTCTTATTTCACCCTGAACCTGGGTGACTCCTCTCTGGCATGAAACCTCCAGCTGCCCGCCTGCAGTGAAAGCAGTCGGCGCTTCCCAAGCTGTCAGTGGATGCTCGGGTATCATCACGAGCAGTGCAGAAATACACCCGGGGAATAGGTGGAGCGACGAGGCAGGTCATAAACAAAGTAGATGAGGTTCTTAAAAATAGCAACTCTCTTTGAGCAGTTACACTTGAAAATGTAATGACCTGCACTTTTTTCTTTATCTGTAACCACACAAACTCCAGAAAACCATCCCTGTACTTCTTTAACTGAGCAAAAATAGTGTTTCATACTCTGCTTTCGACTGACATAATGAATCTGTGCAGGTTCATTTGTTCTCGTGGACTGCATGCCCTTAGCGTAATTGTTTAACTTAGCTGTAACTTAACTTCATTTCCTAATAATCCTCATCAAATTTCCTCAAGCTGTCAGAATACAGACTGTATTTAAATAGCAGATTCTAGGTATTAATAATCCAGAGCAAATGACAGTTAAACAATGAAAAACTTTTTTTTTTCTTGCCACTGCCAATAGACAAGCAATCGACAAGGTATTTTAGCTTGCTTGTGTCCCTCAGACAGCAAGGCTAAAATCAAAATACCTGTTGTGAAAAGACTTACACATGTCTCTCCCAATTTCAAAGAGCTATTCAAATTTCCCACAAAGCTTGGGCAAAAAAATCAGTATTCATTCATTTTCATATGAAACCATGCACTGCTGTACATTTTGGCATGCAAAAGAGGTCTCAGAATGGGGCAGGGAGAGGGGATGTCAATACTGAAATAGTCTTAGATAGAGCTGCTTCGCAAGACTGGCACACAGCAGAGAGCTCAAGGACTTGCTGACCTTGGGTATCTTATTGGCCAATTGTTCCACAAGGAAAGGACATTAGATGGTTGGACCTAACAAGTGAGGCAAACACTTAACAACAGGCATGGAAATACCTGTATTTTTTTCTTGTTCCATCATCTGTTTACAAGATTCATTTGAAATATTAATAAGTGACATTAAGTCTGGATGCTAGAACGTGCAAGTTTATGAGGTCTGAGTCCTGGCATATTAATTAATGTCTGTGGTTCACAGTAAAAGATATGACACACACAATTTATACCGCTCAGTTTTGAGTTGTGGGAGTTTCTGTCTGTAATTGAGAGCTGGGGATGGGAAAGGAACAACTATGACTTGTAAAGCAATAGGCTTTCTAAGTTCTGCTTTTAAAAATACTTTGATGATTAAGTAAGCGTTTAAATGTTAAGAGAGATTTGGAATGAGATCTCGCCCAGCTCCCAGTCAGAATACCCGATGCAAAGCAGAAACAGCTATTTGAATAAAGAGTTTGCCTTGTACACGCAGAACTTTTCTGAAGTTCAGACGAAAAGTAGAGATTGCCACCTGCTGACCAAACGGAGGGTAGCAACGGGGATGAGAAAAAGAAGTACTTGGAGGGAAATTCAGGCTCTGCCGAAAACAACGGGGATTTTGCCGCTGGGGCTTCAGCAGAGTCCGGATCCCACCCTTGCTGTTGACTTGCCTCGCCAGCCAAACCAAGACGTGTACTCATAAAACCCCAAAGCTGTCTACTTTATCTACAGAAGAAAACAGCTGACAGAACAAGAAACATATTCAGCCAGGAGGTCTCCGATTCTGTCGGCTTCAGCTGATGAGCTCGTATTATCATAGTCATAGAATCATGCAATGGTTTGGGTTGGAAGGGACTTTTAAAGATCATCTGCTCCAACCCCCCTGCGATGGACATGGACACCTTTCACTAGACCAGGTTCCTCAAAGCCCCATCCAACCTGACCTTGAACACGTCCAGGGATGGGGCATCCACAACTTCTCTGGGCAACCCGTTCCAGTGTCTCATCACCCTCATCATAAAGAATTTCTTCCTTATGTCCAATCTAAACCTACCCTTATTCAGTTTAAAATCATTGCCCCTTGTCCTAACAGGCCTTGGTAAAAAATCTCTCTCCATCTTTCTCATAATTTCTTCCTTATATCTAGTCTGAATCTACCCTCTTTTAGTTTAAAACGGTTACCCCTTGTCCTATCGCAACAGGACCTACTAAAAGGTCTGTCCCCATCTTTTTTATAAGCCCCCTTTAAGTATTGCATGGCCACAATAAGGTTTCCCCAGAGCCTTCTCTTCTCCAGGCTGAACAACTCCAACACTCTGAGCCTTTCTTCATAGGAGAGGTATTCCAGCCCTCTGACCATTTTCATGGCCCTTCTCTGGACCTCTCTAACAGGTCCATGTCTTTCTTGTGCTGGGGACCCCAGCGCTGGATGCAGTACTCCAGGTGGGTTCTCATGAGAGTGAAGTAGAGAGGAAGAACCTGCTGGCCACACTTCTTTTGATGCAGCCCAAGATACGGTTGGCTTTCTGGGCTGCAAGAGCACATTGTCAGTTCATGTCCAATTTTTCATCCCCCAATTGATCAAGTGAGGGGGAATGTCTGATCAATGGGGCCCCACAGCAGTGTGAGGGCCCCATATAAGGTGGCTGGTGGAGACAGGAGGCAGTGTTGAACCGCAGCCAGGGGCACATCGCTGCTCCATCCCATACAAGCACGGAGGCTCCTCGCCACACCAGAGAGAGGGCTGCAAATGCACCCAGCAGGGCCACAGCCACCACAAAATGCAAGGCCTGGACTGCACTCCATTTCCCAAGGAACAGAGGACAAGAAAGGGGAGAGAGGGACCCCCTTCATGCTCTGAGAGGGGCTGCAGCTTGTCACCCCTCATGAGCTACCAGAGGATCCACATAGAATGGGGACCTTGTAAAAGCCTCAATCACAGAAGAAGCTTCAAACCAGAGCTCACATCTTCTTAAACACCAAAGCTAATCATTTCTGGATAAATCAATAGGAAATCAGACTATATCTGAGCAGTGCATAAAAACAACCTCTTACTTTATCGGAGACATCAGGCATCATTATGTTATGCTGCTAATTCCTTTCCATACTGTCAAGAGAGAATAAATAATCAAGGAAGTATTTACTCTGGTTTTTATGTGATTACAGGTAAAACGGTGATGCAGATGTAGGAACGAGCAACCTACATTGGCAGGAACTCCTTAAATTCCTTAAGTCAGATTCAGTGCCAAAGTCAGAATATCATGGAACTACAGGATCAAAATTTGTGGCTGGTGTCCAATAATCTGGAGCAACAACAGATTGCTCACACTTCCATCAGGAATGCAGAGAGGAAGAGGCTACTAACAAATTCTTTCAGCAAAATGCTTTTAGACTGCATATAAAGTAAATTGGATCAAGTTCGTATCAGTTACATTAAAATACACATCTCAAATCCAAAGGGATTTGAACTAGGCATTGCAATGCCATGAGCTTCACACCGAGGTTAAGCGAACTCAGGAGTTCCCAAATCGTCAGAAAACAATTTATTCTTGTAAAAGAAAAATGTTGCTGCAATAATGCTCCAAGTGAAAAGAACTTTTCTGTGCTGCAGGCGCAAGCATATGTACCGAACCTGCATGTCTCCCACCACCAACTTGTGTTCATGACTTTTAAGCAAGTTATTTATTTTGGACAGGTATGTATTAGTCATTAATTCATCTGCTCTCTTGCTTCCTCCTGCCCCGCCAGCCAATAGACTTACCACCCACTAAACAAGCTGTTGATGCTTGTCTTGGAATTGCCATTTTGCAGCAAGTGGCACACAAATCCCAAATTGGCTATTATACGTGGTTTTGATGAGAACCTAAAAATTCCGCCCACTTCAGAGACTCTAGCCAAAATGTGTAAGTCACGCAACACTGCACAGAGTGCTTTGTCGCGGAGGTGAATTTGGGGCTGAGGAAGGTTGGATGAGCTCTGTGGATTACTGCCTGCCTCTTGTTACAGGGAATGTGGGAACACTTCCTTCAATAACAAATTTAAGTTTTCTGGCCACAGGAGGGAATGCGCCCCTTTATATATAAATACTGGAGAGTTTCTTCCTCTGAAGACCTAAGAAATTAGGTTCAAATATACTTAGCTATTGAGTTACACAAGTGACCCCAAGGGAAGACTTTGACACAACATCTTGGAGAAGACATAAGATGAAAAACCATAAGGGAACTGTCATTCTGGAAAAAAAAGTTATGACCATTGTTACGGACCAGAAGAAATGGAATTATATGGTCCTTCTTTGGAAAATTAAGATATTAGATTGGGAAAAAAATACATCAGATCTAAGCCTATATGTTGGCAGAAGAAATAAATAGGCTTATAATAAATGGACATGTAAATACTATCAGTATAGAGAGTAGCATATCTGAACTGTTTAAAGTTCATTACTTATGTCAGACTGAGGGAACTGTGAAAGGAGGGTTAAACAAGAAAGTACAAGGAAATAAACAATTGCAAAGTTTTAATGAGTTTTGCAGTCCTTTAAAAAACATGAAAGACCGCTGGAGATTTAACAACGAACAAAGGCAAGATAGAAAAGGAAATCAGGTGCATGTTAGCGGAGATAAGAGCAGCATGCAGTCAAACAGCACATACTTAATGAAAATTTTCACTTCATTATATTTAAATGTTGAAGAGAAACTTTGCTCTTTTACACTATCACAATATGAAGCCTAAAAGTAAAATTGTGCTTTGAGACTTTAAATAGATCATGTCTCCCTGGCAATTTTAATTAGCATGCTTCTGTTTATACAAATGTGTCTGTGGGGAGCTAGTTTGAAGAATGGAAGAATAAGCCTAGATGAGTATATGGAATAATTTTAGTATCCATAATTTAAGTTTCCTTTGTCTGCCCATGAGCAAAAGGATCCAAAAGCATAAAATTAATATTTTAATATTATCCAAAATCCCTGTTCATTTAATGCACTATTTACATTTTCCTAGCTTGCTCATATGCTAGTGCAAATAGCCATCTCAAATAGCGTCGCAATTACATAGAGCAGTATTTCAATAAAATGTCATTGTGAGAAGCAAGTCCTAACTGCAGTTAAACTGGAGTTAAAAAAGATGGGGGGGGGGGGGGGGGGGGGGAGAGAGAGGAAAAAAGAGAAAGAGAGAAGGAAGGAAGGAAGGAAGGAAGGAAGGAAGGAAGGAAGGAAGGAAGGAAGGAAGGAAATGTACTTGAAATACTTAGTCAAAAGAATTTCTGCTATTTTGTGATGACAGGAAGAGAATTTGAAAATAGCTCTATAGAGGAACAGATGTGGGAGCCCCCCTCCCCCTATTTACTCTGACTGTTTTAATATCAGAGGAGTAATCTATAATATACATCCCAGGAGACTCTAGAAATACTTTCACCTGCCCCAGAGGTTTGGATTACTTGTCTAATAAGTTATTTTAATCCATCCCTCAGGCAAAGTGAGAAATTTGGCATATGGCAACTCCGTCCTTCCCTCCTCTGCTCTATATAAGGTAAAATCCCACTCCAATTTACATGCAGTATTCTACCACTGCAATTAATGGGACTGTGGCAGGAAAAGTCAAGGCATAATCTAGTGCTACGGATGTTTTTCGGGAACGGTATTTTTCACAAACTTTCACTATTACCAGCCTTTACTGAGTTCTGAAAGTTCATGTATCTTTCTCCTGACTCCCTTCCTCTCTTGAGACATTTTATTGCAGGCTTGTAAAGAAAGGTCTGTTATGCTGTATAGGATTTTGGTTTATGGGGAGTGTGTGTGTACATCGTATTTGTGATAATCTTGTCTCTTCAGACTCTTTTCAACAAGCAGTAAATCACGAAATTTGGCTGAAACAAGCAAGTACAGAAGGATATTTTAAATGACAAAAAAAAAATTCCATATCTTGCCAGGGAGATCTTTGTATTAGTTTTTAAATAAAGCTGATTTTAACAATCACTCAGTAATCAAAGCTGAAAAAAATACCTCTCAAGCTCATGCCAGGAGAGACATACAGACCAGGATACAGAGCAGACAGACAGCAGGACAGTCTAAGAGAGAGACTTGGAGGCAGGACTTTGTAGCACCAGTCCTGAAAAGCTCCTTTCCCCTTCAGCACTCTCAACAGCTACACAGCTTCATGGTCTCCCTCCTTTTTACTTTAGAGAGCAAGAAAAAGGAGACTAAAGTATCCTTTCCAATCTGGGCAATTACTCATTCTGTCTCAGCGGAGGGAGAATTGGAAGCTGGTGTTTTTTTCGTTAATGGACAGAAGTAGATACAATCAAAACTCTGGAAAACTTCAGACTCTGTTTTCTCACAAGAGAAATCAAACAGTCCTGGGAAAGGACTTCAGACTTACGGGGAGTCAAAGACATAAATTTCCATCCATACTCGATGTTCAGACTGAGAAACCCATAACCACTTTAGAGGATTTTTTTCCTTTGATGCCAGCAGCCTTGGCAGGACCGGAATATTTTGTTATCAGTGATAAACATTGCAAAACATTCCACTGCGTGTATCACTTGAGGGCAGCAGAGCAGTGTGAGGTCCAAGGAGAGTTGCCCTCGTTTCTCAGGCTAGGCACCCCAGTACCAGCCTCTGAACCTGACACACAGGTTTTCAGCTGGCCAAAAAGCACCTTGACCCCCTGCAGCCTGCAGAAGCACTTCTTTATCTCTACAAAAACATCTGCTGGCACTAGCTGGAGACACTGGTGCTACTGCAATGGCGATAGACAGAGAGATGGAGAGCGGGTTCTTGCTCAAGAGTCCTTAGAACAGAGGAGCAAGTAGAGCTTAGGCTGCAGAGGAGAGCAGAGGGTGACTGGCACACAGTTTGTATTTTAATTCTCTAAACCTTTTGTTGTTTTTCTAAACCTGCTTTTCTTGAAGTTTGAACTGCTGAGACATTTCGGAGAATCCTGGGCAAGCAGGTACTTCGGATGATCAGGTTTCCCTTCGTTGATCCACTGTCACGTAACAACATAAGGGAGCGAGGGGCATTGCCCAAAATTTTCCCAGCACCTTACTGATAAAAGTGAAGAACTTGCCTTTTAAGTCAGTGTATAATGAGAACGAAATTAAAACTGTCTTTATGTAAAACATACCATACAGCTGGTGAAAAGAGCTTGCGGCAAATGGAGATAGCTTTAAGACATTTTAACTACAAAATAAATCCGCTGAAGCGCAACACCGCTCTCTTAAGAATTACCCTTACGAAACAAGCTGCATGACATCAACAAAGCCAGTTAGGTGATGATCATTAACACACAGCAACAAAGACCATGGGGTAAAATAAAAAAAGGACAGGTTCGTTATAACCTGAGGCAACGTCTGCAGAAGAGGCTGCAAACAAAGCAGTCTTGCCCTCCATGCTTGGCCAGGGCTGCAGACAAGCCGGCCGGATCCAGCAGCTGTGTGACAGTAGCGCTGTGCTTCAGCCGCCTGTCCTCCTTCCAGCCAGCATACTCTTAAAACAGGAGAAAAAGGCTCTTGCAAAGTCGTTTTCCTCCTTTACAGCCTCAATAGCTCCTTTTTACTGAGCACAAAAAATGTTCAATGTTGCTTTTACAAATCCCATTGCTGGAGCAAACATCACACTTCTGCATTTCAGGAAGGTTTCAAACCTTATTAGGAGCAAATAAAAGCTAAAAATACCAATACATACAGATTTCTTACTCTTGTACACATTTTAAAATGCTTTCTTCCTGCTGTAGGATCAAACTCGGGATGCGTGAATTTTGGGATTGGCACTGGTAATACTGTTAATATTTTTCCCTGACTTTCCATTTTCCTCCAGTTAAACAAATGAAATAGAAAACCTTGCATTTCTCACACTCCCTAGCATGAGTGAGCGGCCGCACCAGTCTGGGATTGTTTCCCCTTGTCTGACTCCTACATCAGTTCCTATTCAGAAAGCAGCTGGTCTCTGAATATATTCAGAGCTGGTTATCTCCATATACAATATATCCTAGCAGATCCAAGCTTCTATTCTTTTTTTTCCCCAGGAAACAATTATTTCACTATTTGTCAGTCTCTCTCCAACCCCTGCCCCATAACTTTTGAAACGGTTGGCCAATTTTAATGAAATCTGGCAGAAAAGCACAAATCTTAAAGACATTAAATTCCTATCATCTTTGTGCAAATCAATAGGTGAGGAGGAAAGATTTTGAACAAGCATTATTATTTCTGCCGTTTCTCTGAAGATTTTTTCCCCCATGTCCCACCTTCTTCCGAACGAGTCCTGAGGGCTGCCCTTGCCCTTGAAGTGCAATAGTTTGGGGTACTCCTCTGGGTAGGCAGGAAATCTCCGGGCTCCGATTTAGGCGTGCCACCTGGATTTACAGCGGGACCAGCCTCAGGTAGGCAACACTCTCCTCTCTCCCTGCTCAATGGACAGCCAAGCAAGGATGCCAGGCATGCTGCTCGGATATCCAGAGGGATCTGCAGTGGACTGGGAATGGGGGAACACCCTTGACTGCACCCCACCCACAGCCTGGATTGGCAGCGGGGCCCAGCAGGGTGGTGTGTTCCACCTGCGCCTCCTGCACACCAGCCCTTTCTCTGCACGCCCCCACCTTGCCAATGACTTCGGATACAGCTCGCCTAATTGCCCCGCGGTATGGGGAACCAAGCATGGAAAGTAGGTCAACAGCAACGAAATGACCCATCTCGCTCCCTCCCTCCACCCCACCTCTCCTAAAAGAACGCTGTTGGAAGGTGACTCACCGTCCCTTTTCCTCGGAACGTGTGGCACACCCAACACAAAAGAGCAAGTCAAAAGCCCAAATTAATTTTTTCCTTTTTTTTATTTTCCTAAGCAATGTTTTCAAAATTTTCCATGGAAAATACTATTTTTGTACTCGATACAATAACCCTAATTTTTACTTGAGGATTACAACCAAGGTTGCAAAAATGATGGCATGAGCAATTTTGAGCACCCTATTATTTAGCAGCAAAGTCCTGCTTTGATCCATCTCCCTGCTGACTTCAATGGAACTACACTAGGTATAAATTAAAGCAAAATTCAGTCCATCAGCTCTACTTGAGGCTTCGTGCATGCCATTTAAGCAATGCCTCCACCTTGAATTCACCTTGCTGCAGTCAGCAAAGACTGCTGATATAAAAGGTGGTGTGCTTTCGTGTATCCACTCACTCTGCTTTCATGTTTAAGCTGTACCATTTTACCTTACCATTAAAATTATATTTAGGCAAAAGTGAGAGAGTGTATAATCTCTTGTGCTCTCTCTGGAGAACAAGCTTCCATTAAGTTTTTCTCTATCCCCCTGTACACAAATAGCAAAAACATGTATTTTCCAGCCAAAAACAAACAGCAAAGTAAAAAGTCTATTAAAGGGAGCACAGTCACTCATTCTAACATTTTTCATCTGAATGGAGAAATAAAGTGGTATTTCTCCAGCAGATGGGAACCTACATTTCAAAAAAGAGAAAAAAAAAAAAAAAGATATGCTGAGATCATCAATCACGTTAGTGGGAATTACATGTCCAGTCCCTTGGATGCCAGTAACAATCCCAACCATATTGCATCAATTAGTCATTGATTGCTTGTGAAGAGGTAAGAAAGCTTTAGTGCCTCTCTCCCTTCCTGCATTCCCATGGAAGAGTACAGCACAAAGAGCCGTACCACGAGTCGCAGCCATGGCCACACGGGTGAGCTTTCCTCTCGCGGGCAGGTCAAGGCTCCATCTGCCGCTGAAGACATCTTTCTGGTTACAGAAAAAAATGGAGTAAGTCTGTGGATTAAAGCTATTTGTGACAGTAATCTTTTTTTGCAGGCTCTACTCATCTTCTCGCAAAACCTGGAGATCCAGGAACTCATTCTTTGGCCTTGACAGAGACATAAAATGAGAACAAAGGGAAAAGAGGTATAGCTGTACACAATAATGTACTTTAAAAGCATCATCTGCAACCTGGGTGTCACACTGAAGTTCCGAAACTGGAAAAAATAATCCTAACCTTTCAGATAAAGTTGCGCTCGAAGTGTAACTTTAAATTGCGTTTACATGTTAAAGCTAGATAAATGAAGGTGAGTTCATTTCTCTGCACATCAATGAAAAAGTATTAGAAAATGCGGTTTGTTGAAATGTGACTTAGAAGACTTCACAAGGGTTTTTTTCAAACTTTAACCGGTCAATCTTCCCAGCAAATACAACCAAAAGTATTAGCTACTGAACTTGAAAACCTTAGTATTTTTGAAGAACACTTCCGTCTAGCTATTTGACTAGCCACTTTGAGGAGCCACCACGTGCTGTCTCCATTGAACTGAAGTGTCACTGACAGCAATCACCCTGCTCAGCTCTGCTGGGAGACCCAGCACCTCACAGTAGTTCTAGTTTTGCTCAAGGAATCTCTTTAGAAGTGATCGAAAAGTATTAGAGGTGTCAGCACAAGGTCATGACAGGCTAGTTTAAATAAAAGCCTTCATCACTTTAAAATGTGTTGTCCAGTCACCGTTTCCATTTCTGCCAATTCTTTCACTTGCTGAAGACTCGCCTGTGGAAAACAGTTACGACAGGCAGCCTTCTACTGAATCAAAATACATTTGCTATTCCACTGGATAATACACTCAAGCCATCAAGCATCCCCTTTTACATAAGCGATGCTTGCCAGTGCCAAATGAAAAAAAAACATATGTACGTATATACATGCTTGAACAAATAACACTAGTAACACCTGGAAAGAAACATGGTTGTAAAGCCAGAAAGAGCACTCAAGCATGCTTTATTAAACAACAAACAGTTTATCCAAGTGTTCTCTACTTATCCAGAAAAGATTACAAAATCACATCCGCCAGTCTTGGAAGCCCAAGAGCATTTCACGCACCGTGACTACTGCCATGTAAGGATATGGACATCACTCTGATCACATCACAGCTGAAGGTATAGTCCGTGCCTTGGCTACATTTCAGTCTTGCAGCTAGAGCATTTCGTGCTGCAGCTCAGCTGAAGCCACATTTGCTGTTATCGACGAAGCATAAAACCTCAGCAACGCTGGCATCTTTTCTCTCCTGTTTCAAAACAGGGCAGACTAGACTGTGATTTCTGCTGTTGCTCCCAGACATAATAATTTTGCCTTTTTTTGAAAAAAATCCCACATCAGCAAGCATCAAAAAATCTGAGATTTCCTTTTACTAGCGACGACCATAAAATATGGTGTTTATGCACAGGGAGAAGCAAACATGAAATATGCACCAGGAGCTGCACGATTATACAACAAATCAATTCATCGCTGACGGTTCTGGGGTTTATCGGACTACAATAAACAATACATAAGCCACGCACCAAAAGAAAATAAGCCGCAGAGAATGGAGCAACAGTGGTGGCACAGATGGTGCAAGGCACAGGCCTGTTACCCCATATGTACAGGAAGAAGTGAGCAATTCATCCGGGGCAGATCTCTAGCTGGTGTTGGGCTGCTTTAGACCTTTTACTATCCAAGAATCTGCACAGGCATTTCAGTCCCTCCTGGTGAAAAGCCTTTACTTTTTCCTAGAAAACTCAAATTGCTTCTAAACAGGTCCCCTTTCTGTGTACCCTCGTTTGTAAAAGACTACCCTTGTAAGCTCAGCACTGCCAGCCACACTTTATCTACCAACAGCGCAGAAGTTTGCAAGACAGAGTTCCTCATGGAGGAAGGGCATCTCTTTTCAAAACCAAACTTGTTCAGACCGACATTTCACTCCTACGCAAAGTGAAGGATTTTTACCTTCTTACCTTCTTTTTACCTTCTGAATCCAGCAGTCACCTGGACTTCAGATATTTCATAAATTTAGATTCATTATCAGCATACACTGCATAAACAAAGTTTTTGAGATAGAGGAAAAAATTGCACGAAAAAAAGTGTTTCACTGGGAAACCAGAAAACATCAGCTAACCTGCCAAGTTCTGTTACCACTTTTGTCAGCTATGGTATGAGCTGACTTCACGAGAGTTCAATTTTATTAACAACCATGAAATCGTTTGGGGATGTTGGCCACTCTGAATTTGATGCCTGTGGTAGGCATTCACAGAATAAGATTTCTGCAACACTGTCTAAAAAAGAAAGAGTTATTGCAGGTGCTTTATTTTGACTTACACTGCTACCAGTAACAGTATTTCCAAATTCAACACATTATTTGATTACTATTTAGGAGCAGGTTTTCTGCTTCGGAGGTGGCATAATTATTCCATTTATGTCCCCAATTACTCAACCATAACCTGAGACAAAAAGATGTAAACCTGACATCACAAGCTGCGTGGCTTGCTGCCGCAGCAGCAATGGCTGAAATGGGGCTGTCCAGCCCTGCAGCCCCGTGTCTGATCCTGGGAGAGCACAAGCAAGCCTAGAGCTAGCGAGAGAAGGAAATACTCTCCCAGCCCCCAGCAGCACACAGCGCAGCTACCTTCTGAGCCAGAAGCACTTTCCCTGCATTTCGTGACTTGTCCTACTTTCCTGTGCTTGTCCCACCTCCTCTTGGAGCCGTATAAACTTTTTGTTCCCACAATATCGTACGCACCTCCTTTTCGTTTGTCTCATATCTTAGTATTTCTCCGGCAATTTAAATGTTGCCTGAACTTTAAGAACTGCAGCTGGAACTAAGAAATATCTGTTATCTACTTTATTCAGTAAGAAGATATTAAGAAACTTGCTGGGACTTTTCATGTTAAATATATGTAAAAAATATTTTAAAATGAGACTGTTTCCATAAAAGAGAATGCAAAAGCAACTGTAGTCATACCCATAGCAGCGGCTGCAGGTTACAGGATATGAAAAAATGAACATATAACAGTAACATGTTTTTTTTAAAACAAAAACATTTCAGTAAAAGTTCCAGATAAAGTAAAATGCACTGCAGTCAGAACCCAGAGTATAAAATGAAGATGCTCATCCTGTGATTGGAGATCACCGATGTTAACACCAGAAATATAGTCCAAATTACTTTAGGAAAAGTATAATTCAATGCACAGAAAATTTGCAGTGTGAGACATAAGCCAAACAGACACTATATGTAATTTAACTGTTTACGTAAGTGAAAATTGAGGAATGAGGTGAATATGGAAAAAGCAAAAGTTAAGGAGAGGTACTTTTAGGACTGTCCGGAAAAAGAATTGTTCCAAGCATAAGGGAAGATATGAAGCATGCACAAAATCAAGCAATAACAGAAATATAGGTTAGGAAAATTAACTGGGACTATGAAAGCAAACAAGGAGATTACTCAGCTCAGAATGACAAAATACTGAAAAAAATAAATCCTTTGTATTCATTCCAAACTGTTTCTGTTAATTATCTGACAAGTCTTTTTCAATCTGTTATCTCACAAATAAAAACATTTTACTAGCACCGGATATCAGGCATCACTAAGTGACTACATCAAATGACAGTAATAACTACAGTAAACTACAAGGATAAATACCGAGTACAAAATAAACCATACAAGTACTGAATAGTTCTGGAACAACTGAAGCAATTACACTTAAATACATAAGTTCATTTGTGAGCTCACTGAAAACAGCAAGATGGCTTAACATGTAGTCCTACATTCACAATTCTTTGTATAGCTATACTATAGTGCAACCAATAAATAATGTATCTTTTTATTAGCATATAAGACTTCATGTAACCATATTTCAGCTAATATAAAGCTGCAAAGCATCCCTAAAACAAACAGACAACAAAGGGCTGATTTTTGTTTAATTCAAATTCATAGGGTTTTTATTTTCAGGAGGCTTCCGGTTTCCTTCACAACATCTTCCCGTAGGACAATGTACAGTTGGACCCAGACAACAAAAAAGCCATTTTCAGCCAGCATTTAGGCTAAAGATATTTTATTTGATAAATAAGATATCCAACAAGCCTGCAACACTCAGTAAGTTGCATGAAACATGGGATGGTACAAAATTCAGAGCACAGAACAATCTTTTACATTCAGCTGTTGAATCAATTCGAGTATGGACTGCCTGTTGCAGTAGTTTCAGGCCACTGGGCATAACTGATCCCTGATAGCCCTTCAATTCCCAAATCTCGTTAATGGATTCCTGCTCCCTAGTATGTAGCCCTCACAGCGCGTTCAGTGACATAGTCCGAGACAAAGGCCACAGATATTCCAGGTTGCCCGTGACATCTTGTGTGTGAATGGTATACCGTTCTGTGAGGCAGGTATCTTGCTCATACTGTTAAAATAAATATTTTTTTTTTCTTATTTTCTGCATCACCCTTGATTGGGGGGGCAGGGAAGAACCAAAACAAACAAACAAAAACCACTAAAAAAAACCCCAGGAAGTTGTGGTGCCTTTTCCTAAGACAAAATTCTGAAAATGTTAACTTCCCAGTAAAGACTGAAATTTTCATTCACTGTCACAGTAAGTCACACACTATTTCTGAAATTAGTAGATGCATTTACTAAAACGACACCCTTCACTTCTGCCCTTTCTTGCTTACTGCTACATGAGCTTTAGTCAGCAGTGAAGAAACTTTATTGAGAAGAGATGTAACAGAGTCAGTAGATCACACGTTTGGATATACCAGCAGGGGCTGCACCAGGCTCCCCATCCCTCTTAAACTGTGGTGCTTTGATCGTTCCAGACATCAGTGTAGAAAATATGAAACTACACAAATAGAGGCCAGATTTTTTAAATTACTCTGGTATCTAGAGAGAAAAATCTCACAATACTTTTAAATACTTGTCAGATTCGTTTCCTTCTGTGGCGTTCTAAATAGTCTAGGAGTGCTTAGTTCACAGGAGGAAAACTAGGAGCAAGCCTTACGCATCCAACCTGCTTTTCAGTCTGCAATAACAATCCTGACACTCTTGCCTTCACGATCAAACTGATATTTAACAATTCCTGCAGAGGGCAATTCCTAACATTTGTAGCTGAACAGGATCTCCACTCGCTATGCCACAAAATCTGTGTAACCAAAACACTATTGCTGCCAAGTCCCTTTTGCTGTAAGTCAGTCATTCTTTATATTTTTAACCGCATTTTTATACTTCTTTTCATCCTTACCCATCCTGGTTCGGACAGGGGCTCAGCCACCTAGGCAGGAAGAGAACGGAGAGCCAAACCATAACCAGTAAGACGGCACTGCCCCTCAGTTATTGTCCCAAGTATAATGAAACTAACTTCTCTATTAACGGATTTTTTGTTTACTGCCTCTGGGGTCCTGTTTTAGTCTTAATAGGCCAGCCTGGAAATTACCAGCCAGCACTCTGCACTGAATTCAACTTCAAAGACCATGGAGACAGAGGACACTCAGAAGCGAGAGCAATTAGAGCCACTGATGAGACTCCAGGACAGCATATTGAACAGTTGTGAGCGTAACACAGAGAGAAATGAAGAAAGGCCTAACAAAGTAAGTTGCAAACAAGAGACGGCCTGAAAACACTTGTATTAGAAAAGCAAGTGGGAATGCACTGAAACCTAAAAGGAACAAGGTTCAATCTGGTATATTCAACGCCATCTCCCGCTTGCCTGGCCGGGGCCTCTCAGAACCCCAGGGAGCCTGAGGAAGCGTTAGACACAGGGCCCCATGGGAAGACGTGGGCCTTCATTTATCCCTGGGGTGAGGGCAGCAGCGTCCCCTCAAGCAGAAGGGAAGAGGGCGGGGGGAAAGCGCCGTTAACCGCCAGTAACCGCTCCCTGCCTCCCTGAAAAGACGGCCCGACCCCGCGCCCCGCCCCGCCCCGCCCCGCCGGCGCCGGGCGCAGCCGCTGATAGGCCACGGCCTCGGCCCGGGAGCCGGCCACGCCCCCCCGGCCGGAGGCCTCGCCCCTCCCCGCCCTCCCGCCCCCGCCCGTCGCAGCGCCCGGGCCCCGCCCCGCGCCTCGGGGAGGAAGCGCGCGGGCGCTGCCCCCACCATGATGGCGGCCAGCGCAGGAAGGGGCGGCGCGCGGGGCGGGGCTGCAGGGGCACGGCCGGCGAGTGCGGCAGCGGCGCGGCGCCGGGCGGCGGGAGGCCGGGGCGGCGGGCGCCCCCGCGCTGCCCGCAGCGCCCCTTCGGGGCCGCGCGGCGCGGGGGCCGCCGGCGAAGGCGGGCGGGAGCTGAGGGCCGCCGCGGCCGCCCGCCTCCCCCGCCCCCCTCCCCCGTCCCGCGCTGCCGGCTCGGGGCCCCACTGGAGCGGGCCGCGAGCGGCTCCGCCCCCCTCCGTCCCCTTAAAGGGCCCGCGGCTGCGGCGCGCGGCTCCGCCAGTGCTCGCCTGGCGCCGATGGCGCCGCTCTCGGCGGCAGCGTCCCTGCCTCCCTCCTCGTCGCCGGCCGCTTCCTCCCTCCGTTCCCTTTCGCTTCCGGGGTCAGCGCTGCCGCGGCCGCTGCTCGGTAACAAGCCCCGTCCCGGGGCCCGGCCGGGAGAGCCGGCAGCCGCGCTCCGCGCAGGCCGCGCCGCCCCGCCGCCCCCATGGCCAGCAACCCCCAGCCGCAGCCCCCGCCGCCTCCGCCCCCGCCGCCGCCCCCTCAGCAGCCACCGCCGCTGCCGGGGGCCGGGGCCGCCGTGGCGGGCGGCGCGGCCGAGCCCGAGCTGGTCTCCATGATCGTCAGCCACCTCAAGAGCCAGGGGCTCTTCGACCAGTTCCGCCGGGACTGCCTGGCCGACGTGGACACCAAGGTGGGGGCGGGCGGGCCCGGCGGCCGGCGCCTCGGGGGGGGGTGTCCCGGCGCCCCGGCGCTGGCGCGCCCCGGGCTCCGGCAGGTCGGGGGCGGGCCGGGCTCGCCCGAGAGCGGCGGGGCCCGGCCCGGGGGTGGCGGGGGAGTGCGCCCCGCTCTCGGGGGCGGGGAGCGGCCGCCCGGGCCCGCGCGGGGCTCCGGCTCGGCTCTCGGCCCCAGGGCTGCTCCCGGCGCCCCCGGGGGCAGCGCCGGCGCCCCGGTGTTCGGCGGGCCGCCTGGGCTGGCCGGCGGTGCCAACGCGCCCGGGCTGGCGGCGGGTTCTGGCGGTGCGGGCGCGTTTAGCGCGCTGTGATCGCCGCGCGGGAGCGGGGGCGCCGTCCGCGAGCTGGGGGGGCCCGGCGGGGCTCCCGCCTCGCCAGCCCGGCCTGCGGGAGGGTGCCGGCTCGTCGAAACCCTCCTGCCCAACCCCTCTGTTCTTGCCTTCTAGCCTGCCTACCAGAACCTGAGACAGCGCGTTGACAACTTTGTTTCCAATCATTTGGCAACTCATACCTGGAGTCCTCATCTCAACAAGAACCAGCTGAGAAATAACATTAGGCAGCAGGTTCTCAAGTAAGTGACAGCTCTGGGGTTTCTTTTTTTGAATGTGCTCAAGTACCGCAATAGGTGGCGGGGGCTCTGGGTCAATTGTAGAGTGTCTGCGAGTGTCTGCTTTCTTCAGAGAAACTTCTGAAGAAGCTTTTTTTTAAGCATTTAAAACATGGTGTTATTTCAGATAGGAGCTCGCCATCAGCAGTAGTCAGAATTAGGCTGCAAATATTATTTTGTCTGATCCAAGTTGATGCAGGGGTGAAAAGCTTGTTTCTGACTTGGGACATAACACCCTAGCTAAGGTCTATCTTTACTGTTTCTTTTAAGGGAAATATTAATAAAATTGTTCTTACCATTAAGTTTTGAGCTAAGGAATATTAAAAGGATTTGACAAACTAAGCTCTGTAGAGTGCAAAGCTAAATTCACAAAATGAAAAAATGGATGTAAATCTAGCTAGACAGAGAAAAGGTTTTTCAGAACTGCTGTTATGTCAAAATTATGTCAGACACTTATCCGATGTTACATTATTTCATGAGGGTTCCTCTAGTTTTTCTTCTCAAAACTTAGAGTCATAAGAAATGTTAGAAAATTTCTTCAAAGTAGCATGAGTTTGGTCGCTAAATTGGGTCAAACAGGGGATTTGGGAACAAACTTACTCAGTTATGCTGTAGTGGTACCATTGATAACTGGTACTGAGGAGCTGTTTTGCTTGGGGGAAGGGGAGTGGTGGTTGTTTGGGGTTTTTTTTAATTCTTTTTAAAGAAGTAATGAGGACAAGAGACAATATAGGTTCCACAAAACATTACAGGGGTCTAGAGGGAACCCATAGATATAAAGCTCTCTATTGCCATTTATTTGATTTTACTGAAGATTAAGGGTATTCTGTAAAGCTGCAGAACTCTGAGGTGTCACACTGTGTTAGGTAGACAGTAACTTAAGGTGGTGATGACTGGTCTGGTACTCATTTGTCCATCATGCCTTCTATAATTCATCTGTTTTATGCCATGGGAATTGATAACATCAGGTTTCTTGTTAATTTTTTTCCAGAACTGTCACTTTTACAGTTAGATAATATTTGCAGGCATAACCAGTAATGACATAACAACAGACTGTTTGCTGTGTTAATTCCATGCGGTTGGATTGCTTCGTTTCTCTAGTATTTTTTTAATTAGTTCATAAGGCATAGAGAGAGCTGTTGAAATACAGGCAGTTGGCTAAATACATAGCTGCAGTGATGCTCAGAAAATGTTAGTGCATCATTGGGGTTTCTTAAGAGTGTGTACATCACACCTACATGAATATGTTTCATTAAGATGTTCTTGAAAAGTCATTTTTCTTACTAAGTATTCATGTAACTTTTTTTCCAGGTCTGGAATGTTGGAATCTGGAATTGACAGAATTATTTCTCAGGTTGTGGACCCAAAGATCAACCACACATTCAGACCTCAGGTGGAAAAAGCTGTCCATGAATTTTTAGCCACGTTGAATCACAAAGAGGAGGCAGGCCCCAGTACAGCTCCAAGTGAGGAGAAAACTGATGCTTCTATTACAGTACAAGGTATTCTGCCATTTCTCTGAGTAGCCTATTAACAAAAATTTGTTTTTCGAGAGAGCAGAAACATTGACTAGATTAGCTGCTGGCACAAAATTGTTAGCATCAGTATTAAGCTGAGCTCCAGGCAGCATACCATAATACTTGCTTCTTACTGTACGTATAACGGTAGAAGGCAAGAGAGATGTTGCTGCGTACCACCGTGTCACTCTGTCACTTCTGCTTGTGGTTACAAGGGATTGGTTCACGGTAGGGAAAAAAGTTGGTCTCAGGGTTTGGCCCTCTAAGTACTATTGGATCAGATAAGACATAGCTGTAAGAGAAGAATGATTCAATTCTTTTATGTGTTGGTAGATCAGAAAAAAATTACCTATGAGACAGTTACCTGTCTTAATGCAGTTGCTGTGTGCAGTAAAATTTGAATGGCTGAGGTCCTCTCGGGAGCTTAAGTTCTACTGTAAACCAGCCAATCTTTGGTTTGTTTATAAACACGGCACTTTTTCTTTATGGTTTTCATTTATGTTGCCTGGTATCGACTTCTAAACACTCCTGCAGGTAATTGTCCATTCTTTCCCTTCCTAAGAGACTCCACAGCAGTCCATCTATTTGTAACCAGACCTTTTATTTAAATCCTAGCCCTTTTCCTGTGAGGCCCACTTCCTTTAAAGTACATGGGTTAACAAGCCAGCTGCAGCTCTTAGTGCTAGTCCAGTTAACCCTTTCTCATCCATCCTCAGAGTTGCTTCTAAGAGGATGGGAAAGTGATGAGGTATTTCTGATAGTCCTATTGTTATATAATCAATATGCCGAGTCCATTTTCCATGTTGTTTATGGAGACACCAGAGGTATGAAATACAGACTTTCTGCTGCAGTATTCTATATTGTGCTTCTCCAGTCATCATCCCACTTGGGAAGATGGTAGAGTTGAACAAGAATTGTTTTCCAAACACCCTTCCCATAAACAACCCCTGCTTACAGCAGTATGTCACAGAGCAAAATGAATCTCCGGTAATCAGATCATAATTGCTGCAGAGATGCAACTTGTTCTTTTTTTTTTTCCTTTTTTAGAACCAAAATCTCTAAATGCAAAGTTAGTCAAACCTTTTAGTTAATTTCACTTCTTTTAAATAGAGTAATTATTCTTTTTTCTTTCACTTGCTTAACATTCTATCTGAACGGAATTACAGAAACTAAGATGAACTAAAACTGTTTTCTTTCTTACTGTTGAAGGTGTCTCTGCTACAGCTCCTAGTGGCAACGTAGCTAGTGATGCAATGTCCATTTTGGAAACAATAACTTCTCTTAACCAAGAGGCAAGTGCTGCCAGGGCTTCAACAGAGAACTCAAATCCCAAGAACAATGACAAAGTTGCAAAAAGACTCTCATCTCAGCAGAGTGTGGATGGTAGCACTGATAGAGAGAGAAATGCGGAGGACTTGCCAGACAGAGAGAAAGCAATTTCTGATCCTTCTGGAGAAGGGGCTGAAACATTTGCAAAGTGTGAAGATTTAAATGAGCTTCCCTGCCAAAGTGAAGAAATAAAAAATTCAGCAAAGGATACTAATAATTTGACTTTTACAAGTAAAGAAATTCAACAGGAAAGTGAAGAACAAAAGAGTAAATTACTAGATAAATGTGACAAGAAACCAGACAGTAGTGAAAAAGGTGAAAGAAGAAAAGAAAAGAAGGAAAAACTTGACAAGAAGTCTGACCATTCAAAGAAAAGTGATGATACTACAAAGTCAAAAGAAGAAAAGCAAGCAAGAGAGTTGGAACCAGTGAAACAGTTAGTTCCAGAAAAAAATAGCAATAAACATAAAACAACTGAAAGCACTAAAGAAACTAAAGAAGGTATGGTGTGGGCAATGCTCTTCCTTAAACATGGATATGGGGTCTTTCTTTAAGTGTATTCAGGAGTTGAATCAGAAGTATATTTGGAATGCAGGTTCTCTGTTAGTTCTGGCAAATTTGCCTAGCTAGCAGCAGCTTGGTCTTAGTTCATCTCCCTTAACTGAGGTACCCACATTAGGAATCAGGTGAGCTTGGATTCCTCAAGTGTGTGATTGGTCATTTGCCTTACTCTGGCAAGTTCTCTCAACGATTCCAGTCTGCATTTAAAGTTTCTAGTTGTACCTCGGGGTGATTTTTGTTTTGAGTAAACCAGAGTTAGCTTAATAACATTTCATTAAGGTCTTACAAATTTATTATTTTATTCCTATTTATTGTTCTTCAGATAATTTTGTTTTCAGTGGCAAAATTGCTGTTTTGGTAAGAAAAGTTTCTCAAATACAGTGTGCTGCATTACAGCCCTTTCTTTCTATTTTTTCCTTTGCAAGAAAATACATCAGTAGATTCAGATATGGATGTACTCAGTGACATCACTGTCAGCTCTGTCCATACCAGTGACCTTTCTTCCTTTGAAGAGGAGAGTGAAGAAGAGACTGTAATGTCTGACAGTACTGAAGAGGGGGAGATCACATCGGATGGTAAAATAATTAGATTTTTAAGTAGCAAGAAAGAATATGCAACGCTTTTGTTGAGTGCATCATATCATAAATTTGAAGTTTTGCAGTATGTTTTATAGTACTTAATTATGAGAAAGAGTTTGCCTGTGGAATGGATAGTATTTGTGCAATTACAAAAGACGAGTAGTGGACATACTTTGAATATTTTTTTAATAGCTTGATATATTCTAAACATTGTAAATCTTACCTGTACTACAGTATTTCGTAGGCATCTTAATGGTAATGGATATGTCACTTTCCTGTGGGTTTTTTTCCCCCTCCCTTCTGCCATGAATTTGGTATAACATTGGAGTGCTTTGTTTGTGACCCCAGGGTAGTGGCTGTAGCTGACTTTGCAGATGAGGTTGGTTTTAGAGATTTAGGATTGCAGGGATTTCCAAATTCTACCTGGCCACAGTAGAAGGAACAGGATGGATCTAGCTTTAAGAGTCTGGACACACCAAATCTTTCACTGACTGGGTTACCTTTTTGTGTGCTCTTTGTCTAGAGCAGACCTCAGACTCTGGTTTCTGCGCATGTGTGGCTTTTGCAGTTAATAAGACTTTCCACTTCATAATACAGAGTGCCTTAGTACCTGAATGAGTTGTCTCTAGCATGCTGTGAGCTTATCTTTTCTGCTCTAAGAATATTATTTAGAAGCACTGAATTACTTGCATATTCTCTGGCTTTGGTGTTACCTTTAAACGTGGCAGATTGTGTTCAGTCATGACTAAATATTTGTGAAGTGGAAACAAGCCTTAAGTATATTTCAGGGATACAAATAGTTTGTAAAACATGGAGCACAAGTGTTTTTGCTCTATTTCTAATAATCCTGATAAAACTGAAATAGATTTATTTATTTTTACTGGAATAATATTTACGCGAGTATAAACAACAGTGTGTTTTGTGCATGTATTTCAGTAAGCCTGTCTAGTTTTTATGTCCTCAAATATTGTGCAATTTTTTTTGGTGTAGGGAAGAAGCTTCATTTAATACATAGCAGACATTATATTCTGACTCCTTGGGTGGTATTAACTACTAAGTACTGTATGTAAAAAGGCAATGTGATTACAGGCAAGAGGGTAAGCCCGATTGTTGTACTCCAGTTTATTCTGGGATTTGTATCTTGCAATTTTTTGGCTGAATGGTGTGCACTAACACATGAATATACCTTTTGAGTTCTCGTAATCTAGTGATATTTTGATGTTAAAGGGCTTAATTTTCTTAACTGTTTATGTTTTTAGTATAAATAATTGTTTATACATTTTGAGTAGGTTTGCCTTCTCAAAAGTTATGTTGAAAGCACTGCCCTAATTTATCAATATATCTCTACACTTCACTAACCTTTCTTCAGATGAAGAGGAGAAAAACAGTCAAAGTAAGACAAAGCCTCATGCTAATGAGCTGAGTGATGGGAAAGCAAAGCCTGTTCGTCATGCTTATGTTCGCAAGCCTTTCTTGTACTCCAAATACTTCAGTGATTCTGATGATGAACGAACTGTAGAACAACGCCGTCAGTCCATTGTAAGTGTGGATTTTGTTACTGCTTGCATTTTGGCTCCTTAAACTTGTCAGCAGAGAAATTCCACTTATTTGGTGGTGGTTTGTGAGGGGGAGTCTTCTGTTTCTTCTCACTTTTTTTTTTTTTTTTCCCTTGTGTTACAACTGCCCCTCCTTCAGACTTCCACCAATATTGCATGATCTGCTCTCCAGCGAAGTACTCTGCTAGTTATAGTTTGAAGGCTTCTGGTGGTGAATGACACACTTTTCCATCTTTTTCTTCCTGCTCTAAAATGAACAGTCTTTCGGTGTTGACAGAGGATTTACTAATTACGTACGGTGTCTTTGCAGAATCACAGCAATAGGTGGATTCTTTCTCAACTGAGTGATTTGATAGGGAGAGTAAGAACTGTTGCATATACAAAAAAAAATGGTCTTCAGTAGATTTAATGTATATAAGGACAATTTGGGTGGAAAAAGTATCCCGTATCTGCCTGCAGCCTGCCTTCAATGGGGTTTTGTGTAGTTCGGACTACTACTACACTATGTTGGCTACTGCAGGCTACTTCATTGCATCATCTCTTCACAAATGTAGTTCTTGCTGTCTATGAAATCAGTAGTTTGTACCATGTCTGCAGCCACTGAGAATGGAAAGAGAGGTTTAAGCATGTTTACTGTGTTCTGTGGAAGAAGGACCAGCACACAGAAGAGGGTGCAGCAGTTCTTTTAGATCTTTTTACTGTGTTCTGTGGAAGAAGGACCAGCACACAGAAGAGGGTGCAGCAGTTCTTTTAGATCTTTTTCCTTTGGCTAAATATATAATTTTTTTATAGTTATATGTTAAATATATATATAAAAATATATATATATGTATACACACTATGTGTATGTTATATATACATATTGTATATATAAGTAAAATAAAAAGTAAGATACATTCTTTGAGAAGGTCTCATAGCCTCAGTCTGCAGTGTTAAGTGGCAATGAAACTCTGGAACTCAGCTAGTTTCACTTCACGGAAGTATTAGAGGACTCCATTAACTTTCATATAGCGATTTCTAAGGACTATTTATTTTTCAGTTTGCCTCAAGCTACAATGCTCTGTTTTTTGTGGGTTTTAGACATACATTTATAGTCAAAGAATACTGTTTGACCTAATGATAAATTAATCGGTTTCCATGTTTCTGTATCTCCAGGCCAAAGAAAAAGAAGAGAGACTCCTAAGAAGACAAATTAACAGAGAGAGACTTGAAGAAAAACGTAAACAGAAGGCTGCAGAAAAAACAAAATCCCTGAAAACTGGAAATCAAAATGCTAAAGGTATGAGAACTATAACATTAGCCCCTGCTGTCCTGCTCTCACTCACTCGCGCTCTCTGGAAAAAAATCATTCAGCTTAAAATATTGGTAATAGGTCTCTAGTCATTTCCCCTAAAAACCTGACATTTCAACAGTGATGTAACCGAAAAATGTGTAATGCAAATTATTAATACAAAAGTCCATATTTTCACTTTTTCATATATCCTTTCATATGCCATTACATTGCTTAAACACAATGAATACCTACATACACTAGTATTCTCTGCTACATATTAGTACTCTCTGTACTGCTTTCAGTCACTTTTATAGCTGAAACAGTAATATAATGACATGCTTATGTATTTCACTATTTGTGTATTATTTTAGGAAAAAGTGGCTTGAACTTAGAAGAACCTTCATCAAGAAGTCTTGAGCCAAAAGCTACTGGTACCAGCATTAAGGATGTGCTTAAAGAACAGAAATTTTTAGAAAAAAAAGTAGCCTTGAGCAGAAAAAGAAAGAGAGATTCAAGGTATTTATGTATTTGCTCAAAAATAATAAAGTTTTTGACTATTCATTTTTACAGATTGAAAAGGTTCTCTTCAACTTTGCAGTTAGCCTTACCCATTTTAACAATTTCCTCTTAAAATATTCACATAATTTAGTTGCTAATAAGGATGAAGTTCAGGCAGAAAATCAAATTATAGCTGCTTCAATATATTGCAGCTTAGACTGCAGTAGCAGCCTTTATGTGGCTTTTCGCACACAGAATGGTAATAAATGCATGAGAATGGAGAGCTTTTAGATGTTTGTGCATCTAAGATGTCAGTCAACTTGACTTGGTCTTTAAATTGATGTTTTACATAGATACGTACACATGTACTTAGCTGTCTACATATATACAGGGGAAGGAGATCTCTTGTCCATCTTACAGGGACAACTGTAGTATTAATATTGTCATACTAATATTCTTTGCTCTAAAGCACTGATGTCCAGAGGATATCTTTGAAGTTGGTACGCATAACTCTCCAAGAGAAAAAAGCTTGGACAAATTGGCCACTCAAAAGTTGTGTGATAATGTTCTATTTCAATATTTTTAGTGTGCATTTCTTTCTCTCCTTCAGCTTTAAAAGCAGAAAGTTTACAAACTACTGTTAGGCTGATACTGATTTTTCTTTTTTTAATTGTCCAAATACCTGTTTCAGGCATGCTGAAGATGGCTGCAAAAAGAAATATGAGCCATCTGAAGAAGATTCTAAAGAAATGCAAAAGACAAATGAGGTATGCGTCTCTTAAATATAAACCTTATGATCTTTCTTTTTAATTGTAATAGTACTTGTTCATATGTCCATACCAAACTGCATAATATTGCACTCGTTCTTATTAATTATTTTTTTCCTGCTAGTTCTTTCAGTTGCATTAGTGATTTGACATTGCTGTAGCAATGTTTTCTGAATTCCAGTAGCCGCTAGAATATATGGTCTATGTATTTGGTGCTGATGCGTGTTGTAGTAGAACACAAGATATAGTTTAAGCCCTGTTCTGTGAAGCATGTTGGGTTTTTAAAAAGAGCAAGTGTGTCTTATATGCAAAGACTTGAGGAGCTTGATCTATTTAAACTTCTCACTGGGAAGTTAAAGGAAAACTGAATGTAGTCCAAACACTAAAGGAAAGAGAATGTTTATGGTGAGAGTTTTACCAACAACATTATTAACAAAAAAAAAGTGATAGTTGGAAGTTCAAATGGAAGTCTAGATTTATCTTTTTCAGGTGTTGAGGTGTTGTTTGGTTTTGTTTCCGTTTGTTTGTTTTTAAACAGACAGCATAGTGGCTGTTTAAAGTAACTGATGGAGTACTTGAAATTGTGATTGTCCATTTAAAAATCCATTTAAATCACTTTAGACAGAAAAATCACTTTATAAAGAAAAGATACTCAAGTTCAAACAGGCTGCTTAAGGTTAACTTCTTCTTTGGATTTTCCCACAATGGCAGATAGTTGAAATGAAAATGGCAAGTTTCATTTTCTTACTGATTATATTTTAGGTGAATTTTCTTTACAATGTCAAGGGTATTCTCTGGTGTATTGTCTTTATGGAGAGTTTGCCCTTAACAATTTTACTTGGTCACGCGGTGAAGGAACTGGGTGACACTTGCTTATATATATAAAAACTTTCTTTTGTAGGCTTGTGAAAAAAATTCTTCCAAAGAATTGAAGCATAATCATGGGAAAAGTGAAATCTCTAAACAGCTTAGAAGACTTTCAGAATCAGTGCATTCAACCGAGGAAAGCAAAAGTGATTCTAAAGCAGAAAAAGAACATAAAAGAAAAACCTCCACCTCTCTTCAGGCTGAAGGAGCCCAGCAGGACAGTGAAACAAGGGATCCAAAAAGACAACTGGATAGAGCAGAAGTCAATACTGAAGAACTACAGAAACAGAAATCCATATTTAAAAATGAAAAACACCCCAAAAAAGATAGTGATACAGAAACTCAACATATGAGAAATGCTGCCAAAAAAGACACCAAGTCTTACAGAGATAAAAATGAAAAGGAAAGAACTGCTTTAGAAGATAAACTTTCTTTAAAGCACAAATATAAAGGAGACGGCATTCACAAATCAAGTGAAGATGTTGAACTCCATTCATTTGAGAGAAGTTTGAAGGGAGAGGATGGTGGTCAGAAACATAATCAACAAATAAAGGTTTCCTCAGATGACAAATCTGAAAGAAAAAGTAAACACCGAAGTGAACGGAAAATATCGGTAACAGGAAAAGATGGAAAAAATAGTTCTGAATCAACCTTAAAAGCTGAAGAATTGCTGCGTAAGGAAAATAAAAAAGATAGACATCTCTCAACTGAAAAATCAAGAGCAGAATACAAGTCCAAAAGGTCCCTGAGTGATTCTAGGCCACAAAAGGATTCCCTAAGTGCCTCAAAGCAACTTGCTTCTGCATCACACAGAAGGAGCGAAAGCTACTCAGAAGATAAACATGACATAGAATCAACTAACTCTGACGGTAACTTGAAACAAGAAGATGGTGTTCATAAAGACAGACGAAGATCTAAGAGCCTTGTAGAAGATAAGATTTTGTTAAAGTCTAAGTCAAAGAGTCACAGTAAACAATTCAAAGCATCTGAAACAGAATTACAGGAAAATTCGACCAAACAAGACACTGGTCAGAAACTAGACAAAGATAAGAGCATGGAAGAGAATGATTCTGATAAGCAACACAAATCCAAGAATGAAGACAAAGTTTTTGAGGAGAGTGGTGCTGAGTTTGAGCTTGTAAGTGGCACACAATCAACTCAGGGATCACAAAAAGACTTCAGTCACAGAGTTAAGTTACATTCTGGAGAAAGAGGATCTGTAAAAGAGAAATATAGAGGTGAGAAAGATTTAAGCAATTCCAAACTAGAAAGAAGGTTTTCTGCTGAAGGTCACAAAAGCAGAAACTTAAAGCACAGCAACAAGGAAATAAAGAAGAAGGAAGAGAGTATCAAATTGGAAGATAAAGATATTAAAGAAATGGATAGTGGACATGAAAAAGTATTGAGCATCACAGTGGCAGTGGATAAAAAACAAAGTAAGAAGATATCCTGTGAAAATAAAAAAGGCAGTATATCAAACCAAGATTTAGTTGGAGAGGAAAAGCAATCAGCTAGCGCAACTGAAAGCAGCCATGCTCTGGCCCCTCAAAAGTCAAGTATGAATAATGATGACTTGCATTCTGGTCACGATGAAGAGCTGATGGAACTTGATCTGAAACAAACAAAAGTAGAGGAAGCATCTAACATGGAAGGAAAAAACATTCAAAACTCACTCCAAGCCACAGATGCTGAGTATGCAGCAAAAGAAAAAATATTTCTCTCAAATGAGGAGTTAAAACACAGCTTGGCAGATCCTGAAGCTTGTGAATCGCAGTTTCTGCCTGCAGCTGAAAAAACTGTTAAACAAGAAGATATCCCTAATAAACAAGTTGGTGCCTTAGATGCTTTGTCCAAACAAACTTCCATGGATCAAGGACCCAATAAACAAGGGGCTTATAAAATGAGTGTTGTGTATGAAACAAGTGGTAGAATCTTACTGAATGTTCCCAGTAAGGATCAACCTTCAGAAGATAGCAGAAGACCAAAGAATTTAAAAACTGTGATAAATTCTAATTCAGATGATGTTCCTTTAGCAATTAATTCTTCCAGAGAAGATGCTGCTGATGCAAAATCTGTGGATATGGGTATCTTGGATTTTACAGATTCCTTGGGTAGTATGTCTAAAGAATGCCATAATTCAGGTGGGGATTTATTTGAAGATACTTTCATTTTGAAGAATGATGCAGCACAAGTTGTATACATGGAACAACAAGATAGTGCGGTGCTGAGTTCTATCATGAAAGATGATGGTGACAAGACCACGATGACAAACAGTATAGAAAAAGATATTGAGGTGCCTCAGCCTGATGAACAAGCAATGGAAGACGGTACAGCTGGGTTACCTAGTCAAGAAGATTATGATGAAGCAGCAAAGTTAGAAAGCACTCAGGGAAGTGAGTTGAAAATAAAAGAGGAAAACTTGATGACTGACATAACTGAAGATAGTGCAGATGTAACAACAGAAGAACTTCTCCTAAAAAGAAAAGAAAGAGAGTGCTTGAATACAGATCCTTCCACAAAGGGAGAAAGAAGCACAATGATGGATAATGTGGAAAAGAACGAGGTGCATGATATTGATGATATGATACAATCTTCCTCTGTGTTAGTGCCTGAAAGAGTTCCTAAGGAAACAGCCAAAGGTTGTGTTGTAGCCAGCGGGCATGAAGGGAATGGTGTGATTGGCACGGAAGATAAAAATGAAAGCAGTGCAGTAGGTACCAGTGCAGGAAGTAGTAAACTTAGTTTGTTGTACAGCAGCCTACAAACAACTCCGGCCACTGTGATAGGAACTAGCACAGAAAAGATCATTGAGAGCACTGTAATGGCCACAAGTACAGGAGAAGAAAGAGCTGAGGGTGCATCACATTCTGAAAAGGACAGTGATGCTACAACCACTTGCTCAGAAGAAGAAAGTGAGGTGACGGTAATCTGCACAAGCATAGAAGCTGATGAAGGTTTCACAACAGGCATATGGGTAAAAAGTAGTGAGGGCGGCAGTTTCATCACAGGAGCAGATATTGGTGAGTGTACTGTTGCGGCAGCTGAAGAAGGTGGTGGCAGCATTGTCACTGAAGGATTAGCAGAAAGTGAAGGCTTCCTAACAAGTACAGAAGGAGAAGAAAATGGTGACTGTACCATGGTTGATGCAGAAGAAAGTGGTAAGGATTCAGTCAATGCAAGTGGCGTAGAAATTGAAGACAGCGTGAACAGTGCTGGGGCAGAAGAAAAAGATGATGCTGTGACTAGTGCAGGCTCTGAAGAAAAGCGGAAGACCTCAACTTGTGTAGATACGGGCAAATTTGAAAGTTCTGTATCCTGCTTAGGTGAAGTGGAGAGCGATGGTGCTGTAACTAGTGCAGGGACAGAAACAGGTGAAGGGTCGACAAGTGGTGACAGTACAGGTGAATTTAGGGGCAGTGTGAGAGCTGGGCAAGTGAAAGAACATGAAGGTACTGTGACGTGCACAGGGGCAGAAGAAAGAGGTCATAACTTCATCATCTGCTCAGTGACTGGTACGGATGCCCAAGGAGAAAGCTCTGTAACTGGTGCGTGTATTGCCATGGTCACAAACAACAGTGCCACAACTGGAACTAGTGGTGACAAATCTGAGGATACTGTAAATGGTGAAAGCGCAGTGACCAGCACAGGCATAACTCCTGAAGATGATGCTGAAATTTCAGTAGTCTGCACAGGGCTAGAAGACAGCAATGAGGGGTTTGCAGTTTGTTTAGGAGCTGAAAAATGTGGAAGTCTAATGGACAGTACAAGGGCAAAGGAAGAAGCCAATATCACTGTGGTCAGTGTAGGTCCATGTGATGATGAAGGTTTTGTGACTAGTACTGGCTCAAAAGAAGAGGATGAAGAAGGTGAGGGCATTGTGACCAGTACAGGAAGAGGAAATGAAGAAAATGAGCATGCTTCTACTTGTACAGGAATGGAAAGTGAAAATGCACTGATTTGTATAGGTGCAGAAGAAGGTGAAAGTTCCATTATCTGCATAGTTGCTGAACAAATGGAAGCTGAGTCAGGAGTGGCTGGCACAAATATAAATAAGCTTACTGTTGACAGCATGACGAGTGCAGAGAAAGAAGCTAATTGTGGCACAAACTGCAAAAATGCGAAAGGGATTGTTGAAAGCAGTGTAACTAGTGCAAGTGCTGCAGATGAGGGCACCTTGACTACGCATATAGGAAAGCATGAAGGTACATCGATTCCATTGGATGCCGAGGAATGCGAGGGTCCCATGACTAGTGCTATGGCAGTGCAAGATAAGAGTCAGTCTGGCGCTGAAGATGAACATGAGAATGCCATGACTTCCTTTGGCAGCAGAGAACTTGATGCCTCTATAAGTAGTGCAGTTCCAACAGAAGACGAGAATTCTCTTATTCCTACTGACAGAGAAGAAAAAGTAAAAGGTGATATAATCTCTACCAGTACAGTGGAAGAAAGCGATGCTCCCTTACATTCAGCCATGGATGCTGAGGAAGGTCCACTTGCTGTTGCAAGAGCAAATGAAAGTGGGGAAAGCTCTATGATCTTAATAGACACCGAAGACACAGAGGTGCCTATGCCCAGTACAGCTGCAGAGTTTAAAGAGTGTGTGCATACTTGTAGCAGTAAGCAGGAGAAAGATGAGTGCACTATGATTTCCACCAGTATTGTGGAAGAATTTGAGGCTCCTATGTCAAGTGCGGCTATTGAATATGATGGTCAGCTCCCCTCTGTGAAAACGGAGGAAGTAAATGAGAATGCTATGGTTTCTATAGATATGGAAATATATGAGGTTCCCATGCCCAGTGAATCCAGTGCTGGAGGAGATGATAATGATGGAAGTCACCCCACTGCTAGCAGTAAGGAAGAAAAAGATGAGTGTGCTATGATTTCCACAAGTGTTGTGGAAGAACAAGTAATCCTAATGTCAGGTGAAGTCACAGAAGAGGCAATCCAACATGTGTCAGACACAGAGTCAAAAAATGAAACGGTAATGATCTCTACAAGTACAGCAGAATGTTTTGAAGCACCTATGTCTAGTGTAGCTGTGCAAGATGAAAACAAACTCACTGCTTCAGAAACAGAAGGAAGATATGAAGCTGCTATGATCACTACAAGCATGACAGAAGAATGTGAAATAGTCCTGATCAGTGCAGCACCACAAGCTGAAAGTCAGCTCATTGTAGCAGAAGGAGACGAAGAGGCCATTATCTCTCCAGATGTATCCGAGGAATGTAAGATTGTGGAGACCACTGCAACTGTAGATGAGCAGTTTGAACTAGCTGCTTTCAATGCAGATGCAAAAAGCAAAGGTTCTGTGATTTTTGTGGGAGAATGTGGAGCTCCTGTGCTGAGGGTTGCCACCAACAGTGAAGATCAACATGCTGCTTCAAGTCTAGGAGATAAGGAGGAGGGGGCAGTGATCACTCTCAGCACAATGGAAGAATGTGACAGTCTCTTCACCTTTACAGTCATAGAAGAAAGTCAACTTGCTGCTGAGAGTACAGAAGTAAAAGACAAAAGTGAGGAAATTTTTAATACTGCTAACCAGATTGAATGCATCCTATCAACTACAGGCCCAGAAAAAAGCAGTAATTCTTTGCTTGTCATTGATAGAGAGAACGAGACGCATGAGAGCGGTGTGAGGGGAGAATCAGCAGCATCTCAGACCACAGTAGACAGTGAAATCACAGAAACAGATGAAAATTCAGTGAACCTCATGAGTGTAGATGAAGCCCTTTGTGTGGAGATTAGTACAGAGACTGCTGTGAGTCCAAGTCCTTCAGAGGCAAGTGAGGATGATGAGCAAGCTGAAGATGTTTTGCATGAGGACGTTACATCAGAACTCTCTTGTATGATTTCAGAAGCAGCAGTAGAGAGTGAAACTCTAAGGAATGTAAGCTATAAATTTAACTCAAACTTGCTTTTAGAAAGTGACTTTTCTGAAATAAGGACTCCCCTGCCTAGTGCACAGGCTCTTTCCTTAGTTTCTGCAAATGAAGTGACTGTAAATACCAATGATGGTGAAGTGACAATAGAAGCAGAATTGGGGGAAAAAAGTGACTTCCCTGTGCTGCATGTAGAAGAGTTATATGGCAGTGACAACAAAACGAACTTGGTCAAAATAGATGATATTGGAATTGAAGTTACTTTTCAAAAAAGTAACACAACCTTTAATTCAGGTGAGGATTTCTCTTTTTTTTTTTTTTAAACTCTTCAGTTTATAAGCTGTCATAAATAGATGCATTTTACTATGATTACAGTTCGAAATAACTTATGTTGTTCAAATATACCTGATTTCTTTGTTGGTTGCAAAATAACTATTAGTAATATATTTAAGAATTGGTGACAAATATTTAAATAAGCATGTGATTTTGGGAAGTGTAGGAGTGACTGAACACAATTATCTGAGGTATGTTGGAAAAGAATTAAATGTTATTAGAGTGCAAAAAAGTTATTAAAATACATTGACTTAAAATTGTGAGCTAATATATGAAGTGGTTTGCAAGGGGTAGTTACCGTGGAGCTACACATGGGTTTTGTTATTAACATGTTTTGAAATTCAAAAATGCTTTTATAGGAAAGACAATACATTTCATTAGACGTATGTTCAACATTTTAAAAAGGTAATTTCGTAGTAATTTTGAAGGTTAAGAGTGGCCATCCTCAATCGTAACCGTGTTTTTTTTCTCTGCATGGTTATTTAATGGTCATATTCAGATTCACTCTCGTATGCTGAATTTTGTATTGTGAATACACTTGAAATGGTCCTCCGTGTTACAAAGGAATCAAACAGACATCCTAAATAAAGGAGTATTTTAAGTAAGCAATGATGATAGGTGTCTATTTTAAATAGAAAACTTAAGTTATGATAGTATATGACATTAAGGATATCATATTTTATTTCCAGATCCATTTTTCTGGAAGCTAACATTTGAAATGAACTTGCATGGTTGCTAGTTCCTAAAATACCGTGTAATGAACATCCTGCTATTTTCAGCCTTTCTCCTCTTTGACCCTCCAGAGTAGTTGAAGCACCAAGTTTATGAAAAGTAATAAATTCTGTAGATGCCATAATGAAGTCAAGACTATGACTTCATTACAAATTTTGGAGAAATTAAACTGTAGAAAAATAGTAGAGGAATCTGTTCATTTTTTGTTTATACCAAAGGAAGTGGAATGATGCCGATCAAGTACTACTTTTAAAACCTTTTCCTTCTCATGTCTTTCTTTGCTATTATTTCAAAAAACATTTTATAATGTGAGTTTAGGTCCAGTTTCTCAAAGGTTGGCTTTATTCTCTAGTTTTATTGATATTTGGGGTGAGAAAGCTCACTCTGCAGATTTTTGGATCTTAGGAATTTGTCAAGGAAAGATGCTGATCTAGTAAACTTGAAAAATGTTATTCAGTATTTATATAAGAGACAAACATGAGCCATGAAAATGTAAACTGCCACACTAAAGTATTTCTGTCTTGGTGCTTTGCTCAATCCTTGTTGTCCCTTGATGTAGCCTCTGTTAAGTACCAGTGGTAATGGTAGTCTTACTCTGTGGACCGCAACCACAATTTAATCACTTCACATGCATCATTGATGAATTATTGTGTTATAACTATTTCTTTTTGTTTAGGAAAAGCTGTATAAACAGGCTTCTGAAATAGGTGTTCAAAAAGGCTGTAGAAGTCATATGAAGATGCTGTCTGCATGGCCTGTTTTTCAGATGTTACAAGCTACAGCTGTTCCCATGGGGAATGAAATGGATGGGGTTTTCTGAAATTACATTCACACTAACAGGAGCTACTGAGTTTTCAGTCTCTATGGAAATTGGATAATTTCAGTGGTTATGGTTCTAGAGCTTATGGACTTCGATCTAATTGTCACTTAAAGAAAAATATTATCCTTAATATTAACTCTTAGCTCTGCATTCATTAATACAGAGGTAACTCGCTGTTTGGAATTTGGTCTGAAAATCTGTTCGTGGTTTTTTTAAAGGAAAAGCAAGAAAAAAAAAAGCCAGAGTCAGAATTCATAAGCAAGCTGTGGCAAATCCTGAGAGCCCGTATTTTTCAATCCTTTTGTATTTAAGGAAAACATAGAAGTTCTTGTGTTCTTGCAGATGCCAAGTTTTTTTTGTTTGTTTTTTTTTTTTTTTGAGCTGGTTTGCTGCAGACAGACTTGCTATTGTTTCCATTGCCTACAGGAAGGGATTAAATTAATGTGCTGTGTTCATGAGGTGGTACTGAGAAATAGCATCCTACTGTAGCATGAGATAAATACAGCATAATGTAATGTAATAATTTTAACATATTTGTATTTCATTAGGCAATAATGCAGCTTTACCAAAGTTGGCAGAAGAACTAGAATTTGAAAGTAACTTGAGAACTGACGAGGTATTTACCTTATTTTGAAAATTCTGACTATACTGTTTCTTGTATAATTATACATCTTGCTAGGATTTCTTACTATATCTTTTGGTTTTTGTGCAGCAAAAATGGCATTTGAACCTCAAAACTTTTAAAGGGTCATTTTTCAGATTATTCAGCTGTACTTTTCTAAGCAGCTGGCATTTAAATTGTGGGCTGTCCATGTTATTCTGTGGTAGAACCAGTTCCCTCCCTCAGCCATGTTCCTTCTGTGACCATGACATCCAAGTTTGCTTTTTTTAGAATTGGTCATACTGTATGCATGTTGCTTGTGATAGTACTTGTAAAATAGTCATACATGCGTTAGCTCTAAGAGTTGGCAATTGTTAATTTAGTGCTTTGAAATAGTAAACATACACTGCTGTTCATTTTGTTTTATCACTTCCTTGCTAGTCTTCAGACTCACCCATTCTCTGTGTTTGAGGAACACTTGCTGCCATTCTGTGCTGTGCTAACTACAGCCCCGTTATCTGCTGTAACAGAAGAGTAGCGCATCCTGGATAATCCAGGGTATTGGGGCTCATGTCACCTATAGCTCGTGTAAGACTGAAGTTGAGCCTGTCTGTGTGTCTGTGCTGTGATCCATACTAGCCAGGATTCCAGATGGGTTAATTCTTCATTCAGATGCAGGACTGGATTCATGTATTCATATCTTGCCAAACTTTGATAATAAGCATTTCAAGGGAGAACATGGTTCAGAGACTCCGAAGCATCTATGAAAGGGTGAATCTGCACAGGGCTACTGGCTGCAGCTCCAGGGCAGACCAGTTGAGTATTTCTGAACCGTGGTGTTGATGCCTGGGATGCACTTCAGGAAAATCCAAGTCAACTTCAGTCCGGTGGGATTTATTGATTTGAGTTCCACCTGCAAACAGCTGTACTGTTTGCCAGCATAAGATGGTCCTAGAGTCAGTATAGCCATGTTCACATGGCACTGTATCTGAGTTTACAATGTCCAGATCTGACTTAAGTACACTTAACTCCGTATAGCATTATCTATGCATCAGTAACATAGAGCTGATCTGCAACTTGAACTTAAGAAAAAACAAACAAACAAGAAAAAAACCCAAAACACATGAGTTGAAAAGAGTTCATTGTACCTTGTTATACGTTGCAGATACATATTTTTCTGTGTATGTGAACATTTCTAGAATATTGCTCGCATTTGGAACTCATCTTAGAGTAGGCATTGCACCTTGACTTCCTGAGATTTCCTTGATACCTCCTTTTTTTAAACTAACCTCTGGTACCAGTGTTAACTCTAAGGTAAAGGTTAGGCACCGTACTGTTCAACAGTAATGTGACTTAGCTCTGCTGGTATTAATATTTGTACTGCTGTATTAGTAATAAAACTTTTGAAGACTTTTATAGATCATGGTAAGACAATGTTCATCATGACATGAGGGAGGGAAATGAGACATACTTGTTCTGGATGTCTGCAATATTTTTGTTTCTTCTGATTTTGTGTTTAGCCAGAACAGCCTGAAAGTCCAAGAAGTGAAGAGGGATATGTGGATCTTCATACTAATGAGTTTCAAAAAGGTGATTTTTGTACTGATAGCAACTTGCTTTTCATACTGATTTGACTATTACTTATGATGGGAGGGTTGTAGATTTGATATATCCTATGTGTAGAGAGATTGAAGCAAAGCCTGCAGAAATCTTGAAATGTTTCTGGGACCTCATGTGGCTTTACATTTGGTTTGTGGGAAAGAAGGAGAGTCAGCCTTTTCGTCCAATATGATATGCTGAAAGAAAGGTGGAAAGCATTTATGATTTTAAAAATGTAGACCGCTAACATTCTATTTAAAATCAATAAATACAGAAAAACATTTGCCCAAGAAAGATACAGAAACTTCCCCAAAGAATGGCTTTCTTCCTTATAAACTTAGAACATAATTGTTTCGGGTGTTGTGACAGGCCCTGTGAGGATATGACAAGAGTAAGTACTGTATGACTTATGTCACAGAGACTTTACAGAAGGATTTTTTTTTTTTTGTTCCCCTTCTTTCTTGCTCTCCAGAAGATTAAAATATTTCTGGCCATCCACTGAAATTTAAAGAGCGCTTATAAGTAGGTAATCACCTAGCTAGAAATCTCAATGAGTCAACTTGGATCTGTGCTCAGTAATTCCTTTTCCATGTATTAAATTAATCTTCAATAGGACCAAAAAAAAAAAAAAAATCCCTGTTTCCCAAAACCACATTATTTAAAAATGTGTTGCAATTGTTTGGCATTCCCATTAAAGCAGAAACAAACCCCTACTTTGTTTCCATCTTGATGGATTTTGTGCTCCAGATGCATCACAAAGATGTTTACAACACTACCAGATGAGAGTTAATCCTCAGTTAACGGAGTAACAAGCAAAACTAAAGTGAATTCCAAGAGGTACCAGCGATACTGCTGCATATAGAGTCCAAAGAGGTTAAAGATGCATTTCCTCTTATGGAAAGTTGCAGCTGAAAGCCTAAGTGCTGTGAAAGGACACACTGTTAAGCTCAAGTCTAAATTTTTAGACATGCATACCAAAATAACCATTTACAAATTAGGAGTAAGTTGAGATATGAGCATTGGTATAAACCTTTGGATTCCTTTCTATTCTTGGGGTAGGTCAAATTCACATACCTGGTTTAATGGTGGCGTATATTCATCTAAGCGATAAGAGATGTGTTCTGCTCACAAGAAAGAAAATGTAAACTCTGAGAATGGGTTAGAAGAATGTGGTCTTCAGGACAGCAGATCCAAAACTTGAACCAGTTTTTCTGTACTATGAGGTTTCTTTGAAGTGCCTGAAAAACGGTGCCGTTTTACATCACTCAGTCAGACAGTGAATTAGAATTTAAAATGTGCAGATTGAACTAGCTGAGATAATCTTGTTCCATGTAAAATATTTAACAAAAATCCATTTGTTGTGTAAATCATGTTGGATATGACATGCACTGAAGAATAATGCTTTGTAACTCTTAGTAGAGAGTTTTTTCTTTTCCTCCCCCACCACACAATAATCTCTCTCTCTCTCTCTCTATATATATATATGTATATACATGCATATACACATATAGCTCAACATACGTAAAAGGAAGTTGTTTAAAAGACAAATGTGTGTCCTGTCATGAGTATGAACAGCAGACACAGTAGTTTAGTAGTCCAAGTTTAGTATGAACAGCAGACACAGTAGTTTAGTAGTCCAAGATTCCTTGGAATGTAAACACATCGTTGCTGTTTGAGTGGGTAGGATCTAGCTCTTCATTTGACACTGCTTTAAAAATTGAAAGATGTTGTCCAACTAAACAGTATAGCTGTGGAAGAATTGTTGCTAAAACATGCAGATTTAAGAAATGAGCTATAAATTATATAAAATTGTATGTAGAATAGAGTGGGTTTATTGGATCATAGGTTTATGTTCTTACTGTATGTTGTTGTTTAACCCAGCAGGCAGCTAAACACCACACAGCCGTTCACTCACTCACCCCCACAGTGGCATGGGGGAGAGAATTGGAAAAAAAAAAAAAAAATCGTGGGTTGAGATAAAGACAGTTTAACAGGACAGAAAATGAAGGAAAAATAATGATAAAAGAATATACACAATAAGTGATGCACAATGCAATTGCTCACCACCTGCTGATGCCCGGCCGGTTACCGAGCAGCCAAACCCGCAGGCCAACTCCCCCCAATTTATATACTGAGCATGATGTCATTTGGTATGGAATAGCCCTTTGGCCAGTTTGGGTCAGCTGTCCTGGCTGTGCCCCCTCCCAGCTTGTTGCTGGCAGGGCATGAGGAGCTGAAAAGCCCTTGACTAATGTAAGCACTACTTAGCAACAACTGAAATGTCAGTGTGTTATCAACGTTATTCTCAATCCAAAACACAGCACTATACCAGCTACTAGGAAAAACAATTAACTCTATCTGAGCCGAAACCAGGAGACAGTAGCTGAAAAGAAAACTGCTTGCAATGTTCTAGCAGCCTTTTTTTTTTTAATTAAAATATTAATTCAGTGATTTTGTGAATCAGACTTTAAGGGTTTTGTAGAGCGCTTGATGGAGCAGCTTTATGATTCTCTTTATGTATCTGTATGAAGTGGCTTTGAAAGTTACAGAACTTTTTCAAAAGTGCAGAGCACTCATAAGCTCCCATAATTCATAATTATTTTCTGCATTTTTGTGATATGGAAGGCTAAGGCTCTACTTTACCAGAGTTAGAGTACAGTAGAGTCTAGCAATTGGACAATTTCCTTATGTGCAGTGTCAGCTACAGGTCTCACTAGTACAATTACGCAAACTTTAGGTCTCTGGAAGCACAATGTTACAGCATAGTTTTCATTGCATTTTACTTCATCCCATGATCCAGCATCTAGGGTTGTGATGGATAAAATTCTGATTTGTTCAAATCCTAGAACTATGTTGGAAATGTCAAAGTTACCATATATTTCAAAGATGATGACAGCCCCATGATTGCCTGTATTTTAGCCATAAAATGATTCTCAGTTACCCTATGCTTTAGATAATCCATATTCCTTATTTTTATGTTTTTGTTCAAATATCATTAAAGAGAAGATTGGATGCCTCTTATTTCCAACGCTGAAAGTAAGTTTTATATAGTTTCAGGTACTCTGGAATCCTTTCAGAGAGGTGAAGTAGAGGATACTATGATACTTCGCTCTTGCTTAGCTTTTCTGATTATTTTTGTAATTATTTTTTAATAGATACGCTGCAGAGGAATATTGCTTTAGAAGGAGAAACTTTTCATGTAAGTTCTTGGTTTTTAAATTTACTCTCTAAGTCTGTGCTGCTTTTTTTTCTAACTTGGATTTACTTCTATTTACATTAAATATTCTCTGAAGGAAAATACTATTTTTGTATATTCAGAGCCTATGTATGTTGTGACTGTGCAACTGTGTGGGTTGATGCCTAATTCTTCTTTCAAAGTTGCCAGTAAATAAATTTTCCAGTGTTGTTCCACAGCCTGTAACTATTTCAAGACTGTTGTTAACTGGCAGAAAAGAGAAGCTTGATTGTCGTCCTTGAGAACAGAGGATAAAAATAGGGATTATTCTTGCGGCTTTTGATCAGGACTAGAAACCTGTTACTTTAATGTAGTCTACTGTGATTTCACAATAACTTGAAGCTTATAAGTATAAAAGGGATGACTAGGAAAGTTGCAAGTGTGAAGTGTTTCTTGTGGAGCAAAACGAAGACATTTAATACAGATGACAAGCTAAAAATGTGTTTGTGGTTTCTTAAACTTGAGTAGTAAATTTATTTATTACTATATTGTAATGCTGGTTGGCCACATTTCTGGTGCTAGTGAGATACTACTCTTGTTTCTGCATGTGGGAGAGTGTCCTTTTAAATCCAAAAGTATTTTGTGCGAATTGCCACAATAAACTCCTTTTGAACCACATAGTAAGGTGCTTAATTAAAAGTGAGACTCTTTTCATTAAAAATATCAATTAGAAATTCTGAAAATAGTACAAGTCAGAAGTTCTTTCATGGTGCTATCCTATAGCAGTAACATTACTTGAGCTCCAGGAATAAATTGCTTTTGTAATACTGCTACTTCCCATTTTAGTGCACGTTGTACTTGAAAGTAGCAAGTAGGAAAAACTTTCTCCCTTCTGTGTTTATAAACTTTATGGAAAAAAGAAGGTAAGGAGTTACCTTTCTTTGTGTTTTATGTGTAGGTGGAAAACGTGGATACCCAAATAACTGAAGAACATAGATCTAGAGGAATACAATGTAAATCTTCAGGAACAATGGATAAAGAAAAACGTAAGTGATACAGAACTACATGAATCTGTGTAAAGCTTTTCCAATGCAAAACAACGTTCTACTATGATTCGGCCATAAAATGGTATTTTGGAGGAAAGAATGGAATATGGGGAATTCCAAATTCCAAAGCAATTGTTCTTCCCAAACCAACTTTTAATATTACACTTAATATATTCGATAAAAATATGGTAACAAAATTAATACTGCACGGAAGGGTATTATAGTAGCTTTTCCAGTTCTAAGTGAACAAACTTTTTCTGTTTAGTCTTTTAAGATAATTACTAATTTTATCCTTTTAAAATAAAACACAGGGAAGGAATACAAAGCTGAGGAAAGCTGATCATCAGAGGAAAATCTAGCCATTCAATAGATTGTGTGAGGCTGGATGCTTCCTTCTGTTAGAATGGAAAGAACTGAGTTTTAGTGTAACCTTTTATGTGTCTAGAAGCAAAAAATGAGACGTAAGTCAGTCCATTGAATGGCATAAACATTTCTAAGTTCAAGTTAGATAAACATAACTTAGAAATAAGTTAGACATTTTGTTGATGTAATAATTATGAGACTGACTATGTAATATCTGTTCAAACCCTGCCCTCAACTGCTTTTGTCTTTTCAGCATCAGAACAATTAAAAAAAATAGGATAGTTAGTAGTGTCATTTTTTTATAACCGTTTTTATTCTGCTTCGAAGAATTTTGGTTTGATGAAGTGAATAATTAGAAGCCATGCTGTATTCATTATAGTGTCCCACATAGCATTGACTCCTTTCTCTGTCTCTGGGTGAGTTGAAGTTAAGGTTGATGTTTTATTTCTTGATGTGGTACCTGTCAAATTTCAGTTTTGAGCTGATCTTCAAAAACAAACAAACAAAAAAAAAAGAACCCCACCCGGAACATACAAGAAACATGGAATTCTTTTTTGTAATTGTTTTGTCTTCCCTTTCTGAAGAGGGGTTAGCATAACTTTCTGTTCATATTTTTGTAAATAAGATGCTGCTTTTCAGAATCTTTTGAATTGCACTAACGAGGAGCTGATATAAAAGTGGCATCAAAATCTGACAAATGCAGAAGGCACATTTTTAACATTTGAACTGTTGTTTGTTTTTGCAGGCAACCAGCTGATTGCTCAGGATGTGAGAAAAGATGATGAACAAAGTCAGTGTTCCAAAATGAAACCTGATAACATCAAGGTATTTTCCAGAACAATTTTTTTAATGTTCTGCAATTGTAATGTAAATAAGATGGAAGTCTAAGTTTTTATTTCTATAGCAGTTTATATTGGGAGTTATTTTCATTATTAACTGTAAACTACTTTTGCATTGTCTTGAATACAAAATAACTGACTGTAGAATGATATTCACTTTTCAAGGGGGAGACAATTAAAAAAAAAAAAAAAGGCAGGGATCTGTGTTGCTGTGCACAGCACCTGCATCCCTTTGAGGTGTGGTGGACCAGTTTGCACAGTAGTTAGGAGCTTGGGATCGCATGGAGCCTTGCTGGATCCCAGCTGTCCAGTCAGTCAGCGTCTTCATGGTCATGCTGCTCTGAGATCTGCCAAGAGTGTACTGGACTTTACCCGAGTTCTGGGTTTGCACTGATCCCTTCTAAGTCAAAACAGGAAAGCAGGAGAGAATAGAAGTTCCTTTTAAGAGTACATGCAGAATATTTGGGACTGGGGAGTGGTTTGGGGTTTTTTTGGTTGTTTGTTTTTTTTTTTTAGTATAAGTAACTGACAATGATCTTTAATTTGTAGTAAGATGCTCTTTTTTCTTTGTTGTTTCAAAATAATGTAGGAAGTTGTTTCAGGTGATACAGCAGAAGGGTCCAAAGAAATTGATGTAAAGCATACACCTCCTAAAAGTGCTATGGAAGAAAAAGGTAATGAAACTGCCCATTCTGGGCAATTTTCTGAACCCCTACTGAATGCGAATTTCTTTTCATTTGAATGGTTCTGAGAGAAATTAGGAACTTGATCCCAGTTTGGTCCAGCAACTTTGATCCCAGCAAATACTTGCATATATTCTCTAGTTGCAGTCTATTCTGTTACTGCTATCAAATAATGCATTAATCTGAATTGCTTTAATGGTGAGAGCAGATTTGACATTTCTGCTGTGCTATCACCCATCCGCTCCATTATTGCTTCAGTATGTACCTTGGGTAGGTAAGCTAATTGCAAGTAAACAGATGGATAGGGAAATAGCATGATTGCAGTATGTGACAGGAACATCTCCTAACTCTGACCACAAATAAGAGGTGTCCTTCCATGAAAAGAAACCCTGACATATTCACCATCAAAATCAGTCCTGTTTGTTTCTGTAGAGAAACAAACCAGAAAAGAGTGTGCAAGTTGCACTGTTGTAATAGACTTATTAATTGCACTAAAATAAATAACAAAAGATGGTGTGTCCACAGTGTTAATACTGGCTTTGAAGTAATTTCAGTCTGTCTTTGTGTGAACAATGTCAATATCTTCCCTAATGTTAGCTTGATCTATTAATAGTTCTGTGTCTCCAGTGAGCATGTTGACAAGTCTGAAACTGTTCTGCAATAAGCTTGTATCCTCAGCTTCCTGTTTCATGGATTGTGGGAGAAAATTGAATAAAGGCTTGTATTTATTGTACTGTTTTACAGTGGGTCACACTCGAGCTTTTGTTTTTACCTCAAATTAGAAGACCTGTCTAATTCATCTAGTATTAGGGAAGCGTTCTGGCAGACCAATATATTGTTGCTACAAGGCAAATAGTGTTAATTTCTGATGGGTGTTTTTAGGAAATTTTGGGTTACAGAATGAAATAATGCTTTTGGTGCAGAGATTGTGGCTTATACCTTTTTCTTTGCCTAATAAAACAAAGGTGTACAGTTTCTCTCTTCTTGTTTTTTTTGTATGTGAGAAGATGAGTTTACCATCGAACAGGAAATGTCTGAAAAGGAAAAGCACGGTCTAGACTCAAGCGAAAATTCTCCAGAGGTGAGTGGTCTTATTCATGTTAACTAGCTGAGATAGTGCAGGTTCACACTGAAAATAAGTACTTTGTCTTTGGGTGTTGTTGACAGCAATATTAAAACTTTGACTTCACCACCACAGAAATAGCTGTGAAAATTTGTTTGGTACTGTAAAGTACCAAAGACTCATGTAGTTCTGTGTCACAAAGTATAAACTCACAGACCATGTCAGTGGCTGATTATTGAAGTATAAGTAACTCTCTTCCTACATGTAATAGTACTTATAAATTGTATAGAAAGCAATTCTATAGAGTTGTATTGTATAGAAATCATGTTTTCTGAAAACCTTGTAATGGAGATGTGGACAGCTTAGTCACTAGCAAATATGACTTGGCGTTACAAAAATATTGTCACTCAACAATTTTAAAACTCTTTATGTTATCTCTTAGGCATATACTTGTGATATTCTACAGTGGTGGTTGTAAACAAATGTCTGAACCCTAGAGATTAAAATTGTTGCTGGCCTCTAGAAATGGACACAGTTCTCATAAAAATGTTGGGTTTCATCATTTGCTTTTTTTGCCTCTAATTTGGAAGTGGAAGGAAACTTAAAGAATGAATCGTTACGTTTGTTGACTCAAGGCTTGGGTCACTAATATCCATTGCGAGGGGAGACATTGCTAGACTTCAGTAAATGCTGAATGAGGCACTTAACCTTCTTTCCTTGTAAATAGGAGAAAGTCTATTGAGGATTTTGTTATCTGAGATTGGGGATCTTTGTGCTCTGAACATTTGACCATATACATTACTTAAAGTTGTCTTCCAAAGCTTAAACTTCAAAGTAAGGGGCCTTTTTTTACTAAAGGCCCTGTTTATATGGATCTATATATCGGGATAACTAGGATATTGACTTGCTCAACTGTTACAAGATGTTACAACTGTTACAAGATGTAGCCTGTGCTATATGGCATTGGGAAAACGGGCTCACAACATACAAAGTTTGGAGTTCTCGTAAGACTGAAAAGATGTGGTGGGGTATGTGGGGTATGCCAGCAGCTTTTGTGAGACCAAGTGATAAGAGTTGTCTGGGAGAGGGGGCAGAAGGCGCTGTGTTCTCAGGCATGCTTAGTGCCTGAGGCCAGCCGCAGAGAATTTTGTATAATTGGGTTGTCTTGTTTCTTTTCAGCTGTTTCAATGGATTTCATAACAGGCAGTGTCTCTTCCTATGAAACCTGCCTCATCTATATTTTTAAACTGATGAATATTGCTTCTGCTACTGTCACACTATAAAGTTAGCAGCAGTCTTTGTATTATATTGCTCAAATGCTAAATGTCAATTACAGTAACTAAAATATTTTCGTCCTTTTAAAAGGAAAATCAGCCTGTAATAGTGAAACGGAAAAGGGGAAGGCCTCGTAAATACCCTCTTGAAGCTGTGCAGCCTGGTGGTAAGTAGTTCATAATACCTGTGTGGAAAAGTAAGGAAAATAGTGACATTCAAGTTCTGAATTCATATTTCTTCCCTCAGGTGGGGAGTCAAAAGCTGATATGAGCACTGGGAATGTAAGTGCCTTTATTTTGTTTGGGTGCATTTAAACGCAGTAATTCAAGAGCCATTTATCTGTTTAACAGTTAACGGTATTTCAGAAACATCTTCTGGAAAACTTGATAATTGAGTTCAGTCTAAGCAAACAAGACTATTAATACTGTCTCCTAATATAACTGAACTTTGTAAGCAAAATATACTATTAAGTTGGAGCACAGCAATAACCTAACAGGATCAAACTTAGTACAACATACTTAATACAAATCTAAGCGTTACACTGGCTAGCAATATACTTGTACACAGGGTGAAATTCTGATTGTGTGCACATGTGTCTTTTAATTTGTGCTGAGGGTCATTTTGGCCTGAAGATCAAGGGTGACTTTGTTTTGAAAACTTGAGATTTTTTTTTTCTCTACTGAACCTATCATAATAATACCTCATAGTAACTCTTAATATCTGTAAAATAAAGTATTGTGTAATGCAGTTGTATTATCTGTACATATTACAACATGTACAGTTCATTCCAAAGATAGAGACAAGCTGGTTAGTAACTTAAGAGCTTGTGAAACATACCTCTGTCTTTTAAAGCTCAGTGATATCTTAATTCCTTAACTCCCATGAAGTACATTCACTGCTAAGAGGAGTGTTTCTGCAATCCAGTTGGATTACAGCACAGGGTAGTAATGGATCAGGCATATTTGTGGAGTACAACTCGTTGGATTTATTCTGGTGGAAGGCTTCTCTCTTGGGAATTCCTGTATGTCAGAGTCAACGTTATTGCATGAAAAAGAGGTGATTTTAAAAATGAAGTTGTATTGAAACTCATGTTTTCTGCCTGCTTGCCTGGTGAGGTGCCAGCTGGCATGGGTGTCTGAAGTCTTGAGAATTCACCTAGGCTATAGGTAGCAGGAGTTCTCATCCCTGCTTGTTCTGTCCCCACAGCGTTTCAGGCAGCCCTTTGAGTCCTGTCCCTTTTACCGGTCTGGTGGAGTTTTGTTTCAGAATTCCTAATTTTTCCTAATCAATTTTTTTTTCCCAATATTAATTTAATGAAACGTAATTTCAACTGGTGATTTTTTTGGTGTTTGTGTTGTTGTTGTTGTTTTTCCCCAAACAAGAATTAAAACTAATTTTAAAATCCCCCTCAGAAATAGATACATCTTGGCACCCTCAGTACTGAAACAGAATCATCTTGTTCTAGTTCGACTTTTTTAAAGGTCTTGTAGCTCTTAGTGATGACTGATTGGTGTGTTAGTCAGTTACAGGCTGGCTCCAGGAGGAGCAATATCTGCCCTCCATCAGAGATAATGGTTCTGTAAGGTGAGATATTATCTTTGCATGACAGTTTCCCCTAGGCTGCTTTGAGAGCTTGTCGCTACTTCAAAGGAAGTGTAGACATCCTAGTGTAGTCGTTCAGTGATGAAAGCAACTGGATTTTTTGGACAGTCATCATGGGAGATTATGTAATTCTACATAGCTCTTTCTGCATTTTGAGTAAATACAAAATTCTGGTGACTTACAATTCTGCTAATCTGTATGTGTGATTACATAGACTGCACTAAACTTCTTTTGTATTGCTGATAATTAAGTTTTCAGAAATGTATTCGACAGAAACTGCTTTTAACTTTTATTTTTGTGTCTTTTATTGCAATGACTTCAGTGTCAATTAGGTTACTGAAACTGCTATGATTTCTTTTGTTTATGGGCTGATATGACTTGTTTCAGATTTTTATCGTAAATGGAAAAATGCAGGCTACTGTTAAGAAACTCAGTACAAACTTTCTGTAGGCTCATTAGAATGTTCATGTTTCCTAAATATGTTCTACTATGAATGGGAACAAGTTTCTGTGTTTATGTAATACAATCCTGGATTTTTCTGATTTTCTTTAAATTAAAAAAATACTTTTTTTTTTATTTCAGCTGCAGTTTCCTATCTTTGCGAGTAGAGGAAAAACACCTCAAACAGGTAAGCAAATGATATCTGCTTTAACAAATAAAAAAGATGGAAGAAATAGAAGAAGGTGTTTTCAAGGAAATCACATGGGTTCTTCCTGAACATAATCTCCGGCAGTCAGCATTACCAACATGTGAAAATATCTGAGTAAACAGAACAGTGAAGATTCGTCCCTAATTCCTACTGAGTTTTTAATTTAAAAAAGAGCAGCTTGATAAGAACTTATTTCAAAGATGCAGCAGCACTGTTAAGTGCTGAATAATGCATTGCAGAATATACCAAATAATTTGTTTGTGTGGATAGGCACATGGCAGAACTTCAGAGGCAGGTAGGTACCCCATCAAACTGGTTCTTAGTGACTGTTTTCCATTTCTGCTTGTTTTCTTTCATACAGTGACTATCAATCACACTTACTACATTAACTGTTTAAAAATTTCAAATTTTGTTCAGTTAACTGGATTTTCAGTGGATATGTGTCTGAAGAGCTTAGTGGTAGCTTGAGGGGATATTTCTTTCCCCTTTCACAACTGCTGTAAGATCTTTAGAAGACGATCGCTTAACTTCACTCATAAATGTACTTTTAGTGCTTCAAACTAAAGTCAAATAAAGTGATATACTTTTCTGTTTCTCTTTCCTATTCAAACATCTGTGATTTGTAAGAGGTCAAACTTTGGTGAATTTTAGATGCCGTAGTTATTTTTTTGCATATATGGAGTCTGAACTGCATTGGTTGTTTAAATATGTCTTTTTAATTATGGCCATTCATTAAACAGACTTTAAAATCCATTCAGGAAGCAGATGAACCTGAAAGGCAAGTTAAAAAATGGCTTGTAAACAAATACAAACATTCATGCCACAATTCTGAGAAAACAAGTCATCAGAACAAATATTCTGGAGTTTCCAAAAGTTTAGGTTTCTACAGAGATATTAATCTGGCTGCATTGCACATATGGACTATTTCCTATTTTCTCTGCATTTGTTAAAATGTCAGCTTTAATCCATATGCTTCATAATTGTCTCTGGAGGGTTAGCTGGTTGTGTGGTACTTGGTTTCTATCAACTGCAAATAGAACAGACAAGAATGCAAGAAAGGTGTAAAAATGCATAATTCAAAAGGACAGACACCTGACTGTGTACTTAAAACTTAATTTAGTGTGTTAAGTAACATTTCATTTGCCAGGTGAAAGGTTGTTGATGTCACAGCAATATTAAGAAGAGTGTATAAAGTGGATGGAATGTCCTGTTAAATTTTTCATCATACGTTAGTGTTCATGTGAGAAAAGGGGTTGAAAACCTCTGGCAGTGAAAAGAAAACAAAGTGGAATCCCTCTGTGCAGCTCACTTATTCTGGTAATTTCCGGGTGTTCTGGAGCAGGGTTTGCAAGTGGGACAGACTCACACACAGAGTGGGAAGCAGAGTGTTTCTTTCCAGTCAGTGCAACTCAGGCAGTTCAGAGGCATCTGGTTTCTGAAGACAGCATCCTCCCATAACACTGACACTGAACTTGAAAATAAAATTATTTTGTACTAATCCGCAGTTGCTGCTGTAAAGTTAGTAAAATTTTTAAGTACTATAGCTTATTATTTTTATACTTATCTTGAAGGAAAAGTACTACATTTTCACATTCTAAAGAGAGGGTTGTGTCTGTTAATAAAGGCATGTCTTGTACTCACGTGGAGTAGTCTTGAATCAAAAACCATTTTGCTACAAATTTGCCAAAATGTACGAGAATTTTGATGTATCTGTCTTTTTGAACACAACAGAACTAGTAAATGTTAGTTATATGTTAGACTTGTGTAAAATACTTAATGCAGCGGACAGTCCTACAGTCCCATGTTTTACTGCATTTCTTTATTGAATAGCTAAACATCTTTGCATTTTATTTCACTTGCTTTTGTGCAAAAGTTTTTCCCTGTAACCTTAACAAAGGAACTCTAAAAAACTTGTGTGTGAGTTTTAGAATATGTTTCTGCTCTTTGAGATCTATTTTTGATCTGTTGCATTGACATTCTTCTGTTTGTTTTATCAGTCTAATTGGTGATGGGTTTAGAGCTTGTCGTCTTTTGTGTAGCTTTCAGAAAACAAAAATAGGCAGCAATTTTATGGCAGGGAAAAAAGGTATAAAAACTTGCTTTTGTTTAGGTTGCTTCTCTCCTTCTATTGATAAGGACTTTTATCCTTGCAGTGTTGCAGACAATTCCATTTGACAAAACTCAAAAGCTTTGTAAAATAATCTCTTTCTTATCATAGAGTGAGGGTAGAAGTGCTAAGCATGTACCGTGGAGAGAGGCCGGGTTGAGACATGGGTGGTAGGGTTATAAATGTATTTTAACATGCACAGGCCAGTCTGTAAGAAGTACTGAATTGGAAGTAAGAAGTACTTGAATGGAGAAAGTCACGTAATTTGCATACCAGGTATTAGACAGATTTTAAATATTGTATTTTTGAGCTACAGCCATCTTGGTGCTTCACCATGGGCACAGTTAAGCACTAGAACAGGTTGCCTGGAGGGACCATATTCTTGGAGGCTTTCAAAATTGGATTGAACAAGATCTTGAGCAGTATGATCAGATCACTTAATTTAGCCATGGAGGTTGGACTAGATGACCTCCAGAGCCCCCTTCCAAGCTAAATTTTTCTGTGATTCTGTAATTGGTTGACAATTAGTTAAAAGGGGCAAGTAACTTTTTTGCTTTTCCATTAAAACAAACCAGCATATGCAACAAAGCAATAAATAATGTCAGTCATATAAAGCCTTACTACTTTAAAAAAAAGAAAATTAATCGTTGTCCCAGTCTCTGTATATAACGAAATACAACAAAGCCATGTTCTAAATTAGATAGAGACTTTAAATGTTTTCTGAGCTTCTGTAATGTTTATGCAAAGTTGACAGAGTTTGAAAGAACTCCTTTTTAAACTGATGGGTGAAAGATTTGAAGTTCAGGATTAAGTTTTGTTCTTTCCTTTCTTTTAGGTACAGACATATCTAATAAGAAAGAAACAACAAATGTAAGTACAGCTATTTTCATTTGTAAGTTTCTAAGCATTATGTAATGAAAAATGTCTGTCTTCTATTTAAATTAAATTGTTCTTGCTTTACTTGCTTCCATTTTATTTTTTCAGGAAGATGAAGCTGAGAAAGCAGAAATGATTGTGCGCAAAAGGGGAAGAAAGCCCAGGCGTTCTCTGGTTCAATCAGAGGAAACTGGTAAAAATGTGAAACTGTGCTACTCGTAACACAATGAGAAGATATTACTGTGCCTTTCTGCTTACTAATAGCAACAAGATAAGCTTTATTCAATTTTCCTTTCTTGAGGAAAAATCATTGAGTTAGAGCTAGTGTAAATATTATGTAAATATGTGTAAATTGCTGTAATCTCGTGTCAGAATTGCTGCATCCCAGATGCTTCTATAAAACCTCATGAATTTTCTATGAATTCTGGCTATGAGCTGCATAAGTAAACTATGGTGAATGTGTTAGCAAGATTAAGTCAAACAAGCCTGAATTAAAAATATTGAAGCATAAAAGAAATGGAAAATTACTTACTTAAAATGGGATTTGTGAATAGAATACCTTTTCTAAACTAAGTGTCCATATCCTTTTGGAGGGTTTTGGGAAAATTATAGCACATGTGTAAAATTTTACATGGACAGAAACACTGGAGCCAGAAAGAAAACGTCGGAAATTAACGTCTTCTGAAGATGAACTAAAAGAGCAGGAGGAAGGTGAAGATGATGATGGTGAGGAAGATGATGAAGCACATTCTGGGGCCACAACTAGATCAGCCACAAGATTAGAGGCTCAAAGGTAACTGCGTGTAGAGACACCAACAGCAGGCTTTTTTCTACATTGTTCTCAGTTGTTGTGGGGTTGGTTTAGGGGGTTTTGTTGTTGTTGCTTGCCTTCTTTTTTTTTTTTTTTTTTTTTTTTTAATTGATGAGAGCTTCCCAAATAATTTTGGTTCTAATTCTAGTACCGCTCTTCTAGGGATGAAAAGACAAAAGGGGAGATGGGGAAACTGTTAGGGTCTCAAAAGACGTACTTGAATATGTCTGAAGGTAAGAATTGATCCTATTGGCAGTCTTCATCCTAGTGATGTCTCAGAAGTTGAGTCTAAGGGTACTTAGTTCCGATAGGTAAAAAGGGACCTCTGACTTGACTGTGCAATTCACTGTTTGATATTTGGAGCTGGAACAAGGTGAAAATATAATTATCCATGTCCATTTCTTTTTCCAAATATTATCCCAGTTAAATATATGAATCTCCAGTACTGGAGGATTTAATTTCTAATATGGTGATCTGCAAGCTCAGAAAGCAATCGTACTGCAAAAGACTAGTGTGGTAGCAAGAGTTCTGTTTTCAAGAAGCCATTCTTCATCTCCCTTAGCATAGGTCTGCCTTTTTGTAGGCAAACTGAATTATAGCATAGCTCATCCTCTTGACTTTGTTGTCAAAACAAAGAAAGATATCAACTTTGGGAAGTTTTAATTCATGTTGCTGCCTTCCAGAACAGAATTGGAGTCTAGGTTTTGGTTTTATGTTCACGGTGAGATTTCTGTAAATTCATTGGATGTAATTCATTCCTAAGGATATCGTATTATATGTTAGCCTTTGGGACTGATTTGAAGCAGTGCTCACAGTATGCTCTTGAATTCATCATTTCAGAGCTGAATCAGAAAGTAGTTATGTAGTCTTCATTTAAATAAAAGCCAAAGGTTTACCACTGCCACTTAGTAAACAACAGGTTTGTTTCGGTAAAGGCAAAGGTACTTCCTTTAGTCTCACATAATTAACTCTAAAATTGTAATAAAAGTTTAGATATTAGTGTTTGCATTCTGATTGCTTGTGGAAACATCTATTTTTTTATTTATAGATTTGTTTGTGTCTCAGATTTCCAGTGCTGTCTTTCTAGCTCTGACTGTAACAAAGCATCTCTATCTATCTATCTTAAGGTGCTGCAAACAGTCCACATTTTATAAGTAGCATTTGGAATAATTCTGTGGAAGGGGCTGCTTCTTCAACTTCAGCATTGCTGGATTATCAGTTTTTCTGACTTAAGTAACCTGTTTTCCAAACTATGAAGTTGATTGCCAGTAACCAGTTTTTCATGTTTCTGAACTGGTGGATACTGAACCTAATATGAGTTCTTTCTTTACACTGGATAAGAAAATTCTCTTTTCTTCTGCAGCCCGTTCGCCTTTGCTTCTTTTTGCTTTTTTTTTCTGCTGGTTCTACAAGCTGTATTTTTTAAACATGGACAATTATGTACCAGAATTATTGCAGATTTGGAACTAGGATTTTTATTTAGTTAAATACTAAATATTGTCAGTAAAGCAGCCTTTTGATTCTACATTAGATATGAAAATGCACAGCTCGGCGTTGCAGTTTGTGTCTTGAAGCATGCAAATGTGTTTTTTCACTGTTTCTTTTGGCAACTTTGATTTACTTGTTGCAAATACTGTGCAGTCTTAATTTTCTGCACTTGGAATGCAAGAAGAAAGTGACTTGGTAAAAGTATTTTGTTACATATACATTCATCATTTTTTTTGTATTACAGAAAGCAGCCCAGCAAGCCAACCACACGTGCAACTTCTAAAGGCAGCAGTCCAAGTTCAGTTTCTCCTAGAAAACAACAGAACCTAGCAGCAAAAAAAAGATCTCCAAGTGATACAAAAATTAATAAATCTCCTCCATTGACACAGTAAGCATTAAAGTTGAATCCACTTCTGTTATTTGTTTTGGAAGCCACTACATTGATCCTTTCCTTATATGTAATATATTCCTTCAAAATCTGAACAGCAGTCTAGCTTCGCTCTGTTCTGTTCTCTTGTGATATATAAAAGCTTTTAAAGGATTTTCTTCTGTTTACGTTTTTTCTTTTTCTTCCTTTCTTTAACATTTGGAAGACTAGAATTTTTTTCTTTCCATCCTCAGAAACCTCTTGGGAGAATCTGAAAATGCTGTTACGCAGTATTTTAACTTCAGCTGTGATTCTTTCCTGAATGGGGGGAAGAGTAGCTGTAGTTCAGGTTAAAGCAACATATATAGGATGACATGATTCTAATGCTTCAAAGATCTTTCTAAGATCAGCTGATAAAAGAGGAGAAACTCTGAGAGCCCTTATATCAAGTTTCAAAAATATTTCCCTTTCCCTCCGTCCCTAGTACACTTTTAATTTTTAAAGTTGCGATCACAGTGTAAAATCTCAAGGGAGTAATAAAAGTGATGCACAGTTGCTATTCATCTTGTAGTTTACCTGTAAAATAGGTTATATGACAAATACCTTTAGTTGTCATCCACTCTGAAATGTGGCAATGTCTTCAAACTGAACCTCGGAGCATGTGTCATGCACTGATCAGCTGTCACAGTTCACCTCCTGTTAAGCTCTTTGCATGGTTATGAATGGCCAAGAGTTTAAGCCACACTTGTAATTGGCTGTGGCTGAGATGTGGTGGGCTTATATATGGATGCTTAAATAGAGATAAGGGTACATGATGTCTGCCCTTCACTCCCTCTTTTGTATGCAAGACTTAAGCCACTATTGCTGTTCTTCTGTCTTTGTGAGACAGGGTACAAGATAATGTGGTTCATTATATTCTGTTATAATCCACAAGTCTTTCCAAAAGAAAGAGGAGGAAGGAGGAGAGCTCTAGCTCCAACTTCTGCGTCTGGAGCACTTTCCAACATACAGAATTAGTATGCATCCTGCTAAGATGTGATGGGACTGTGCAAGGTCTCCCTGTGGTCTGTGCTGGCTTATAATGTTTTAGTAGTAAGCTTTTAAATAATACATTCTGGTAATTCATCAGATGGACAATTAAGTTCCATCCTCTAAACAGGATTGTGCCTGACCACCCTTTTTGTGTTACAGGTCCTACCGTTGTTAAAATAATTATTATTAATGTTTTTCAGGTTAAAGGTGCAGTCTACCAAGCGTAAAAGGGAAGACAGCCCAACAGTGGTACGGAGAAAAGGCCAGCAGAAAACAGAGGAGACGCCAGTAAAGAAAGCAAAACGATAATCTTTACCAGCTAGTACTGTTCATGGAAAAGTCAAAAGAAAAAAAAAACATCTGTGCTTCTATTTTTTTTAAAGCAAAGGGATTTGCACGTGCTTCTTTCAGAGCTCTAAGTTAATCAATGCAGTACTTTTAAGTTACATTTTAAACAGCTTTATAAACTATTGTTTATACAGAATATTATGTACATTTATTTCAGATGAAAAATAAGTTTACTTTGTATCTGAATGAAAAACAAAGTAGTTATATATTTTATCACTGACTTGGAAAGTTGGGGTTTCCCAATGTGACATGCTAATGCAGATGCTTCCAACCCATGAGGCACCCCTGGGCCTACTAATACACTTTGTATATAAACTTGTAAAAATAGGTTGTATTTTACTCTGTGTATGAATCTAATCGATGATGGACATTTTATTTATTATATGGAAAGCATTGGTCTGTAAACTTTAGTATATACTTTAGGTTTTTTTTAATTATATATTTTACATTCTATGCAGATGTCAGTAGGAAACTTCCCCTCCGCTCCCCCAGGGCTGTCTAAAACCTGAAGTTCTCTAAAATATGCTCAAACAGTTGGTAAAGTATTTTTCTCGCATGCATTAAAGTAGTTTAGCATAGTGAAAAGAACTTGGCTCCTTTCTGTTCACATTTGTGACAAAGTATAAAATTTAAAATGTAATCTTACTAGATTATATTTTCACTTGTGAATTTACTACCAACCTCAAGAAATAAATAGTATTAGGTTAGATTTATTCACAGTCAGCCAACACTACCCTGAAATGAAACAGTTTTATTTTGCAACTAAACACCTGTTCTTTCAGTATTTGTCTTTTTCAACAAAGAGGGACCCATTGAAATCAAATGTTACTTCTCCTAACTATAGAGCTTCAGCATTTTATGTTACATTTTATACACAGGTATTAAAAATAGAACCTGGTATTATTGCCAGAATCTTTTTTTAATGTATATTAACTCTGGTAAGAGCAAATGTTCAAGTGAAGTTGTATATAAAGTTAAACTTTTCTTATGATCAAATGTGTCTCTTGTTATGATGTGATGAGTTGCCAAACAATCTGAGATTATTTTAAGTGTTTTGTTGATATTCTGGTTTATAATTAAAAAGGATTCTGGGGGGCTGGAATTTTACTTTTCTTTTTTTTCTTGTTTTCTTTTGTGAGGTTTTTTTGAACTTATTGTAAGGCAGATGTTTCCGTCAGATACTCTGCTTGGTTTCTTACTGAGATTTTTATATAAAAATTATAAAATGTTTGCCAAAAATCCGAGTTGCCATATTTTATTATCCTTTAATTGTATTGCTGTGGAACTTGTTTTTACAAATGTGTTTGGTTGGAGCCATATCTATGAGCTTTAACCCTGATTAGTGTCTTTAAATCTTTACAGATGCTTATATTTTAGGTATATAAACAGAAGGGAAAGGACCTAACCATTTACCCAGCTTAGTATGCTATAAAAGCATGTGCATACATAATTTTTTTCCTACGCAAACTTGAGTCTAAAAAAAGAAAACCTCTTTGCTCTGAAAATCAGCTCCTTTTGATTTCTACCTTAACTCTGCTGCCATGCTAATACATACCTTGCTAACATACTGCTGATATATATGTATATATTAGTAACACTAACGTTTATGCAGTTCTTCATATGCAGTTGCAGGAGAAATTGAATCTTTTCCTTTTTTTTTTTATCCTTTTTTCCCCTTTGCCCCCTGCGGTATGCATAGACCAAAATTGTAGATTTCTTCTCAGCCTTTGTAAGGCTAAATGAGCTGAACTGTTTCCAGTCAGTGCTTTCTAGATTTTTTTATCATATTTGGAGTCCTTCCCTGCATCTGTTCTGGTTTTGTTTCCTTACACCTGAATTTGGTTGTGAGATTGCTCAGGAGGTTCCTAAGGAACTGGACGTTGGTCTCATTTATTCTCTCTCTCTGCGGGTAGTACCTCTCCTGCCACGGTACGGTTTATATTTGCCTATTTCACAGGCACATCTCTTCTGATGGATTATGATTGACGGAGCTCCTACTTGTGTCAGATCCTCTTGACTGTCTGTTGTCCAGCGATCTCAGTAGAGAAATCCAACCCTGAAGATCAATGGCAGTCTCTCGGAGCTAACCTCCTATAAGATCTTCTGCTGTCCTTCCCCTTAGCGATGGATAACACTTAGGACTAACATTTAGGAAAATCCTCGTGTCTATGGAATGTATCTTCGATCATTCATTAAATTATTCCATAATATGAAGGCATTAAAGGGATTATCTTTCAGCAAGAGAGCCACTTTTACTTAAAGGGAGGGGGAAAAAAGTGCCAATTCCACAAACTTTTAACTTATGCACACTTTACTTGCTGCATGATATATGAGAACACGAGCTTCTTGTCCTTGTCAACAAAATAGGCATTTCTGCCAGGCCACATCGTTGTCAATCCATGTTTGGAATTTTTTTTTCTTTGCTTGGTAGTTTGAAGTGCCTGTCATCTAAATTGCGATTATACTTTACAGGTACAGTAGTGGTCTGCTGTATTTAAGCATAACTTGGACATTGAATGTTTACAGTTTCCAAGTCTTTCAAACACACTGTTTCCCAGAGCCCTTCCTGAGCACAAGGAAGGACGGGGGCTGGAGGAATAAGTTTTCCCTTGGGTGCAGCAGGAGGCACATCCATCTTGCTCAGAAGTTAAGCTTGCAGGCCAACTTGAACCTTGACGTATGTATAAAACGACTACGCTTTCCTACCCCCTGCAAATTTAAGAGAGTTCAGGAAAAAAATACTGGCTTGCACCATGATGAAACAGAATGTCCTGACAGTGTTCCATGGAAAGATTTGTTCGAGGCAGTTTGTTGCCACCTTTAGTGCAAGAACATGGCTACTTTGCAAACCAAATAAATTTCTAAACCACTTGGCTATTTTTTTATGTTATAGTGGCTGTTTTTTCTTCCACTTCCTTCTCTTGGAAATGTTTCATCTCTCTGAATATTAAAATACTGAGTGAACCAGAGATGTCCTGGTGAAAGACGAAGTTCAAGGCCCCCTGCTGAGTTTTACAGAACAAGAACTTGAGTCCTCCTTACCATACCTCAGCTGCCTGTATTAACCAGCTGACTGTTGGCTAGTTGTCAGTATCTCTTCATATTTTCTAGTGCATTCTACTTAAAGGTTATTTACATCTCCTTACTGTCTTCAACCTAAAATACTATGGGGTTATCTACCATATAAATTTTTAAATCACACAAATAGATTTTGTTTGGTTGGTTTTTTGTGGTGGTGTTGTTTTTAAACCAACTAAACAGTCATCAGTAGAAGTTCATTTGCAGTTTTCATTTTTTGATGGGGTCTGGCAAGCTTGTGACTCTTGCAACTGGTGAAATTTCCCTCTAGAACCTGATCCAAAGTCAGTAGGTGCGCTCAGCAGCTGGGGCAAAGTTTTTGCTGATGCTGGCAGATCTCTGAATGCCTCTGTTTTCTATTCCAATAGCTTCTCTAGTAACATCTACTTCTCAGTTGTTGTTTTTTGGGGCTTTTTTTGAGTCTGTGACATCCATCCCAAATACACACGTCCACCGTTTCTTCTCTCTCAGCCTATGTTCTGAGAGCATCGTGTGTACAGAGCAACCTCTGGCCCCGATCACTCAGAGGCTGCATACTGTCCTGAGCTGCCTTCATCTGTCCAGAAACTCAGTAAAAATTTGTCCCATAAAACTCGGCAACCAGGAGCAGCAAGTGCTCCTGGTCACAGTGACTGTCAACAGATGTCCGCTGTGATGGAAGTCCAAGACAGGCTTAGGTGCCAACACTAAAAGTGGTCAAAGGCTGATAGCTGTACCAAGTTCTGCACTGGGAAAAGATCATTTGCCACTGCAGACTTTTGTCACTCCTTGCTTTTGGAAGAGGTAGTGGGACCTCTGTGATGCTGAGAGTGACGGGTCTGAAGATGATTGCTGCCCTGAAGCTGGCATACACTGAGTGACTCCTACATGTCCTTCCAAAGCAGCGTTTGCTTTCCTTGAAGCTGTACCTCTTTATATTGTAAAGAGTGAATTTAACTGGTAGATTTTTGTTCTCTTCCTATTAAAGTCATTCCATGTGAAATGTTTTCAGTTTTAAGATTTAATGTGAACATCTCAACAAAGATAACTGCACATTCATACAGCATACACCTTCTCCAAGCTCTTGATAACAGGTATTCTCAACATTGCCTGCTCGGTCATTTCATATACCAGCTGAGAAGACTCTTACCTTCACGACTTCGGCAGCTTTCCATCTATTTCATTTGCTTGTAGCTTCAGTTCAGAGGAAATTGCCCATGTCAGCCTTCTGCAGGTTTTGGCACCTTCTTAAAGATACTGTGCTCGCTTCTTCCAGTAGATTCCTTGTCCCAGCTATGTACGTCACACTCCATTACTTCCATCAGCTTCTCAAAAATCCTGGGCCTGTTTCAAGCAGGGTGTTTTTTCTACTAAAACATGAAAGTTTAAACACCAAGGAAATTCTATCTACATTCTAGTTTTGTTTCCAGATTCTGATGTTTCACCAAAATTCCTTGAAAGGCTATTTCTGATTTAAACCCCCTTCTTCTTTCAAATCTCAGCTTTTTAGCTCTTATCCTTGCTGGCTTTGTGAATAAAGTCCAAAAGAAAAAATATAATAAAAATAAATGTCTCTCTGGGAGTCCCTAGATAGCTGTATTTAAAGCTAGGAACATAACACTCTTGCCAAACAACTGGGAAAGAAAAATATGGTTTGAAATGGCCGTAACTTAGTAGGGCAGGAATTTTTGGCACTGACTGTGCTATTAATTAACCGAGGGTGGGGTTTCATGGTCAGACTGTGATTGCAAGGCACCTTTCACCTTCCCTCTTCTTCTGCCCCTTGGCCAGTGCCTTCCTCCATGCCAGTGCTGAGTTACACAGTCACAGACTGCTGGACCGGGAAGCCTGAAATTTCCTCTACAAAACAAAACTGCAGATCAGTTTTTAATGTGGCCAGTCTACTAAACCAGCTCTTGGTGGGGCTGTGCAACTACTGCTGCCCGCACAAAGAAGGTGGCCATGTGGCAGAGAGGGGGGTTGGGATCACCCTTCCATTGTACCACGGATTTGGGTACACTTAAGTTGATCATCCAGGCACACCATTAGCTCTCATGCATTTATGGCACCTCTGTATCAAGTAATTGGTGTATAAATGGACAGTGGGCTAATTTGTGGGGTTTATCTTCTCCTAGTGACAAAAGAAGGAGGCTTCTTGCAAGAAGCATGGATTATCCAACTAGTCAGGGATCCTTGCCATCTACCATGTACCAAGAAGAGATCATGTAGTTTTTGAAAGCTGAAGCCAGAGAAATTTACACTAGCTATAACGTGCTGCATCACTTCTCAGCATGCAGGTAGTTTAACAGTGAAATGTCTTGCAGGGGTATGATGGGTTTTCCCCTAGTGGGATGCTTTAAATTCTGACATGGGACAGGATTTTTCAGGGTTCTTTAGGAACTGAAGCCCCATTTCTACAACTGATGTAAAGGCTGGGGTTGTGCTCAAAGATTGAACTGGATCTAATGTTGAAACATCTCAATTTAAGCCAGCTGGCTCCCTGAAGAAGTTAGGAATCCAAATGAAGCATTAAAGCTTCCTGTATTAGGAGACTTGGATCCTCAGACGTGATCCACAAAGCTGAGCAAGCTGTCCTGGAAGCTGACAGCACTGGCCTGAAGGAAACATCTAGGATTAGCTCCTCAAGGACAAGCATGTAGTGCTGGAAGATGATACCTACCCTCTGCTTAGGTTTCACCAAGGATGGACCTTTGTTGGCCTCTCTTCCAAAGACACAAAGAAAGAAGGCTTTTTTTATGGTGTGGTTAGAGCATGGGGGGACTTGAACCCACATGTCTCAGGAGGGCAAAGCTGCAGGGTATCCAAAGGTGGGCGCTACGTTCTCTCCTGTTAAGATATTTCACATCCCATGACACGTCCTACTTGCTGAAGCAGGAGCTAGGGACCGGATCTCACTGTCCGTGTTCCAGATGACTGTTCCAGTCCATAGCATATTGAGGAGATGGATGTTAGGGGTATACATGTACCACTGTCTCATTCAATGTTTGTCAAAAAGAAATGGTTGGGCTTTTAATGCCAAGGTAGGCTTCACATCTGTGGCTCCTGAATAGGATGAGGCATCTCCTTTCACCCCAAGTTAGGTGTTAAAACAGACCTTGAAGGGTTGTTTGTCCAACTTGGACATCTCACCAGGCACCTGGTTAGCCTGGCTGCTTCCCCGGGCACTGTGCAGGATTCCTGCTGAGGTGGTGTGATACCCAATGGGTATCTACCTCCAAGGAAGATATCACGATATTAACTATTATTAATATAAATCCACTTACAATCACAGGCCCCTTGTTTCTCTGTCTCTTCAGCATTGTGGAAATTCTTCCTTTGCTGCTTTCTAGCGATACAGTCTAGGTCAGGGCAGCTCAGTTTTCCCATGTTGGAAACAGCTTATGTGAAGATTATTTTAAAAAGCCTTCATAGAACAAACAGAAAGCATCACCAACAATGAGGTTTTATTGTTTATTTTGTGTATTTGTTTTGGGTTGGCAGTAAGATATACTGGCACTTGAAAGGGAAAGTGGGAGCAGCAGGGGGAGATGTTACTGGCTTTTTGATGTACTACGTTTTTCAACATCTCACAACCGCCGCTTGTGAAACTTGCAACCTCAGTGTGGATGCGATGTAGAAATGAGAAGAGAGGCAACCAATGACCTAGACTATGCAGGAGGACAGACTGGGTTACTTTACTGATCCCTACTAGCACTGAGATCGAGATCTTTATTAGTACAATGTAAAAAAACTTACGCTATGCAGGATACGATGGGTAGAGCAGACACAGACTAGAAAGTAGAGGTGAAAAGCAAGTACTGAAGTACTTTGCTGGGACTGGTGGCTATAATGTCACCCCTGTGCTTACTGTTAGCTTAGCTTTTATTTATTGAGCATTCCCAGGCACTAACATAACTCTGCTGAGAGTTAACAGTGAGTGTAAGACGCAGGTGTACTGTGGGTGTGCATCTCTGTCCTCACCACCACCGTCTCTTATCAGCAAGCTAAGGACCTCTGTAATGTAGAAAAGCTGTTTGAGATCCCTGATCTCTAATGTCACCAAATACACTGAAAATAAATATGATTTCCACTGGGGAAATACAAACCTTTCTGTCAGTCGTGAGTTCAGTTCGGAGATTACGTACCTGCTGCAGTCATAGCGAGCTCTGTTTGGGGCTTTTCCTCACGGAAGGACAATGTTTATACTGGCTCCAGCGAAACCACACGCAAAGTGCACCTCTTACCTGGCTTAATCAGCCAGTGGGAATAAAGCTGAAGTATAAAAAGCTCTACCATGTATTTCAGTGTAATTTGGGCCCTCCCTCACTAGCGAACCACTAGCGAATGGACCAAAATTGAGCCATATTTCTAAACACGGTTCCTTTTCTGATCACACAGCCAGACAGCACAGGCACCGGCTGTGCCTCTGTGCACGTACTGAGGATGTAATCGAGAATAACAGAGGAATATCAAAGCTATCAGTCTTATTGTCAGCTGGACAACTTAACCCTCTAATGATGTCCCTTCCTTTTCTAGATTTTATTGTAACGTGTCACACATGCTATGCAATGATTTACGTAAGTCAACATATATTAAGATGAATGAATAAAGAGGAATACATAAGAGAAAAATGCTCAGTGATCACATTCATGATACTCCAACACCAGTTCCAGCATATAAATTTAAAAATGTTAGAATTAAATAGTCATTCCTGCTTCAGTGCCCAAAGCAAGCAGAGATCTGGAATGTGACTTTCCTTTCAGACAATGATAGGTTCACTCTGCTCTTTTTATATAAACAAGAGCTAAGAATTGCTCAGTAATATAGTGCTTATTTAACTCTATTCAGCCAGGATTTTTCAGGCTAAGTAAATAGGCAATATAAGGCCACTTAAAAAAAAATTAAACTGATGATAAAACCTCATTTCAACTAATTTTGAACTTAGAGCTCTATTCAGCCCTCAAGCACAGGAAATACCCTTTGGGGAAAGCTTTAATCAAAGTAAAACGGGACTCCCGCACTCCTGGGCACGCTCCCAGTGAGATGCCAGCTCCTTTTCTGGATCAGAGGAGTGCTGGGTGACAGAGACTGGGCATGAAGGTGGTAGAGAGAAGCCGCCAGGGATATGCATGAAGGGCTGCTGGGCCCAGGGGAAGCGTGGGGAGGTTGTACCCTTCCCCTTCTCCGCTCCCTGCAGCGGTAGGTGTGATGGGACTGCCAAAGAGCGGGCTGGAGGTCGTAATTAGTTGGTTCATTTCTCTATGACGGTCTGGCACCAGCACCTCTGGAAGTCAGCTGCCTGGTAGCCAGCCTTGGGAGGAGGCAAAGACCAGCTGATTCAGTGGGCAGGTTGTTCCAGGTTATTCCAAATATGTGATGTCTAACCAGACTCTACAGATCTCCAGCGATGGCAATCCCCCATGTCACCTAACCCTTGTTGCTGATATTAGATTTAAAACATTTTTTCTAACATGAAATTCTCTGTTGCAGTTTATGCCTTTTATTTCCTATACGACTGTATCTCTAAGCAGGGCACTACTCCCTTGAAGACTTGCATTTTGCTTAATCTAGTTTTGTTACTTTTCTGTTTTCAAAAATCAAACCCGTTTTTGTTCTCAGCTTTCAGTGTCTCATACATTTTCTTTCCCTCTTTCCCCACTGAAAAAAAAAAAAGAAAAGAAAAAGAAAAGGAGGAGCAACATGAAAGCTTCATTTTAGAAAGAAGCATAAAGAAAAGTTTTCTTCTGCTTTGAAATAAACATATAAAACAAGGAAAGTGTTCTGCATTAAAAAAATAGAGGGGGGGGTCCACTGTTAAGATTTTTTTTTCTGACTCTTTTTTCATACAAAGGCTTCAGATTTTTGCCCTGCAGTCAAGCTTTGCAGGTATACATTAGTTTGCCTTAACCTGGAGCTAACAGACCAAGGAGCCTCGTCAAGTATAGCCAAGAAAGGAGAAAGGCAGCTGTGCCGTATCGCACATTCACAAAGCTTTACTGTTACAGACATATTGCTAGCTTCATTTTTCTTGTATGAACAAAACACTGTCCAGTTACCATTATAACTTCATAGTAGATGTTCATACAATTTTATTGTATTTTCAGAATTGGGGAAGTTTTGCTTCTGAAAACAGCAATAGGCTCAGGGTAAGTGCTAAGTACTTAAAGTAAAATTGGATAATACTTGCTACTATGATTATATACCACAATGGCAATAATCCAAAATGGAATAATCCATCACAAGTGAACACAAAGACAAGAAAACATTACTACAGTACTGAGCGTGGGGATGTGTTGTACTGAGGCACTCTATAAGACAGAGAAGAAAAATTCTTCCATTCCTTCACAGAGGTCTCCCTTTTAAGAAAATAACAAAATGTAATTTTTTTATTTTACATTTCTAAGTAAATTCACCTAATTCTTCTCTTGGGATTTGTCCATTTGATTTCTTGAGATAATGGGATTGTTCAAAGACACCAGTGAATGCAGGGCATCCTTCCCAGAACTCACTCCTTTGCTCCTCTCCCTCTTTTCACAGCTTTCTCAAATTTTGTCAGCTTTTATCACCTCTCTTCTTCTGTAAAAAAAAAAAAAAAAAAAAAAAAGGGAAAGTGACTGGCAGCTTTTAAAAAAGGGAAAGACATCCAATTACTTTTGTTTTCGCTCAAGGGCATCAGACTTCAAACAGCCCATCGGCACCACCTCTTCAATTTTCATTGACCAAGGGAGAGAGATGGTGTGGAGCCAAAGTGCAACACATCCATTGGACCAATATTTGCTCTGTGCTTGCCCAACAGCTAGAATATCATGTCTTGGTCTAGTTGGGATCTGGCAAGGGTGAATAGACTAAAATATAATAAGAAAAACTTTCAGCATGCTCCAATAATCTGTTCGGGGCCAGAATTATTATAAGCGAGAGTTGAAGATCCTGGTGCTGCTGAACTCCTTGGAAGCGTTGCCGTTTTGCCAGTAAGGGAGCCAGCCTTTTCCCAGCAGGGCTGAGGTCTCACTCAGCTGGTTTTGAGATTTTACCAGCCTTCTCCTCCTGCAAAATCCACACCTAGAAAGCCGGTGAGTGACTTGCCTGATTGTAACGCAAGGCCGAACTCTGTGCTTGCTACAGACAGGGCAGCACGTTTGCTGTTACGTGCATCAGACCCTTTGTTTCTGTGCAAGTCGCTCAGCAGGCTTTGGGGGGCAAATCGTGCAAATCTTCTCTAGAAAAGCAATTGCTGGGTTGCAGGTTGGTTGGAAAAAAATTGCTTTCCACGCACAGATAGTCCTAAAATAGCCACTAGATGGCAACGGGTGCCTGCCAGGTAGCTCAGCGTGCACGGCGCACACTCACAGGCACAGGCACGACCCCTCTCCTGCTGCTGGCTGGACCCAGAGCCTGGGGGCAGTTTAGACCAGAGCCATAAGGGCTCGACAGAGGAGCAATGAGGGGCTGGCATGGGTCCTGGGGTCACTGCTGCCTGGACATCCTGACCTGCCCGTCCACCAGCAGCTCCCGAGCTGCTGCGCTGCACGGATCAGCACGGCTAAGATGTCACCAGTTTTGGCAGGAACACCTTTTTTCAACTCTATATCCGTGAATATAGTGTATAGCGTACCATGCATAGATCTAAATCCATCTAGTCTTATGCTTATAGATACAATATATGCATATTAAATTCCATATAACATGGGTCTATGTTTATAGGCACATCAAACTCGAAGAACAAGATTTGGAGGTTTAATGGAAGCTATCCATTCCAGCCACAGTTTCCTTGCCCAGACCTTCCCATTTCTCTCATTTTCCAGCCCCCTGTTTCTAGCACTTTTCCAGTCTAACTCCCTCCGTCCTCACTTCTGATCTGACCTGTCTTTCGCTGCTCAGTGTCCATTTGTTCCCATCCCATGCCCTCCAGCTCCCTCACAGGGTCCCTCTCAGCTCTCGGTTCACCCTTCCTTTCCTCTCCCCCTTTTCTTTTCCTTTCTCTCATCAGTTTGTTGCATACTCTTGGATCAGGTAGGCCCTGACCTCTCCCTCTGCCCATGTCCTCCTTTTATTTCTTCAAAAGTCTTTCATTTAACTCCATTTTTCCCTCCTCTCAATCTTCTTACCATGATCAAGAACTTTTGTGGATGGCAAAAGTACATGGACGTACTGACATCCAGACAGGTTAGACACAGTCTAAGGGACCTTTACATATACTCTTACTAGCTGCTGAGAGTAAAGAAGATAAGAGAAGTTGTGAAAATATCGATTAGAGCAATTACAATCCCCTTTTCATTAACCATCTTTATTCCTCTTTTTTTGCAGTTAATTCTGATGTGACGGAATCACCTTTCAGGCTCCCAGGACCCAGCAAGCAAGAACTGGGAAGGAGTCAACATCCAACACCAGCTGAGCCAGCAGGTGGGAAAATAAAGCCTGTTCTTGAAGGAAATCATCAAACACTCTCTACATCTTGGAGAAAATGCACAGGGGATTTCTATATGTCAGCTGGGGCCCAGATGCTAGTGCACATGATAAGGGATGCATATCAAAGCTAGCTACAGCCATTAACATCCCAATATTTTCATAAGCTGGTCTTATCATGGGGCTCAGTATCAACACTTTTTGAAAAGGAGTTTATTAAATGCAAGAGTACGGCACTGAGATGTTCATGAGAAATACCACTACCACATACCATGTCCAAAGGGCTACGGCTGTTGAAACGAAGCAATGCACAAACTCCTGTCATGACATTGATTTGTGGATGACAGGCTACTTTTCAGCTCCACAGCTGGTAGTCTTGTCTTCTCCTCACTGAAAGGGTCTTATTATTTCATTATCCAGGTGTTCTGACATTTAATATGCTCTCCATAAAAGCAGCTGCTACCTTATACCAAAGCAGTTACATGACCTGCCCAGGCCTGCTTCTCTGAAGTCACCATGCATTAGAAAGCAGCTCTAGGAGCTGTAGTAGTGTGCCTGGCCAAATGCAAACCAAGAAGCAAGGCATCTGTGCTTGGAAAGTGGAAGTTGTTCCATGCCATGGCCCCCATAGACTGCAGGGATGTCAGCTCTTCTCTCCAAGGGTGCTGCCGCTCCTCCAGAGTCTGCCAGCAGTTCTCAGGGCTTCAGGGTCAACACACCTTATGGCTGCAGAGATTTCCTGCAGTTAGCTCTTGAGGAGCCACTAAAATAGCTAAATTAAACCCTGTGAATGAAATATTATTGTATGTGAAGGTCCTTTGCCTTTGGATGATTTTTGTCCCCTCCATGATAACTATGGGCAACGTCAGAGAGATGAATATCAACAGGAGCACAACTGATCAGTGTGCATATATACTATTGCTGTTTGGGATGGTCAGTCAACCAGACAATCATCGTGACAATACAATGCTTCTGCAAAATATGCAACAAAGTCCTTGTAGTCTAATCTCCTTGTATTGCCATTTAGACTACAAGGACTTTGTTGCGTATTTTGCAGAAGACTGTACTGCAGACATCGTTTTGGAGCTATGAAGCATAATACTTTGCTTTGTTAAGAGTTGTATTTCCTGATGAGGGAGCATACCTAATGCAAAATAGCACATTCCCCTGCACAACCCTTCTCAAAAGGAGTCCCTTTGACAAAGAGGTGTTGCACAAAGTGTACGCGATGTGAAAGAAATATAGCCACATCAGAAGTCCTCCAGAGATACGGAAAGACAGTTGACAGCAACATTTTTGGCTGAAGAACGGGTTTTAATGCTTCCTACAGGCAGCATTCTACAGTGGTCCTATATGGAGTTGGAATGCTGAGTGTATAGAGAAAAGTATGGGGTTTTTAATCAGCTCTCATAAAATACAGACAATACTATAAAGCACCAGAAGGCCACACCATGCACTACCCTCTTTCCCAAGCAGGGAGAGCAGAAAGCTCTTATTCCTCTTGCCAATAACCTCAGCCATAGTGCAGAAAATCACAGCTTGCCATCTTGAAAGTATTACCAAAATGTCCTTCCAGCCAGCACTCCTCTGCCTTCCCCATCTCACTTGCAGGCAGACTTCTGCATCCTTTTGTTGTGAAAAACCTCCTGGAGAAATAAAAGGACTTTACTGGGTTTCTGAGGGATTCATAACTGACATTTTGTCTACCCACATGTCTGGCCCCTCTCACATCGCAAGAGTTTTCCATTAAGTCACGGGAGACCTTTAGTCCTTAGAGACTTCTTCAACCAAATCATTTACTCCCATTCATGTAATGAGTAGGGTGCAAACCGCTTTTGTCATATTGCACATTTTTATTCTTTGTCATCTGCCTTAATATTTTTTTCTTCTGTAAGGTAAATCCCAAAAGGTGTCTGGCTAATAAATTACAGAAATAGCTACTTCTATGACAGGAATACCCTGAGAACCCACTCAGGCTGTGCTCCCCTCAGCACCATAAAAATGTTCGGGAAGAGACAACCTATAACCCCGAATCTCTAAATTTAGGCGAAGACAACGCTAATGAAGATGGGAATTCTGAAAGCAGAAAAATGAGTGTCATAGAGACAAGACAGGGTGCATATTTGTAGTCATCCATAATTGACATGTTCAGAGTCTCTATTTTCTAAGATACACACAGAAGATATGAACAATATCTGTATTGCCTGCAGACAACTTCTGTCATGTTTGCTAATTTTCAGGCAGCCAATTAAATTTGCGTGTGAACTGAACAAAACAGTCACTAATCTATTTGTGAAGTTTATGTAAGTATTTGTATTCTCACTGAGCAAGCCAAAAGAATTAGTGATTTAATGTAAAAGCTGTGTTCAGATGAAATGTACGGTCACTGTACATACAAAATCATTGCCAGTGGAAACAACTCACACAGTGAACCTGCTAATTGCCCTAACTTCATAAACCCAACACTAGATCCAAGGTCTCTGTGCTCAAACAGCTTGGCTTGGCTGCTCCACCACGGGTTATTGGGCACGGATTGCAGCAAGGCCGACACTGTGGCTGTGTAAGGCAGCTCCAGGCGTGGACTCCCCTGTCACACAGCATGTAGAGCTGGGGGCCTTGTTTTCCACCAGAGGTGTCAAAAAGTTCTTAGAGAGGCTGGGGTACCTTCAGAGAATGGAGCTACCGTGGAGCGAGATGCTTGGTCTAACCCTCCTGGCTTCCCTCTCTGCTCAACGGAGGGATGGGTACGCTCCCAGGAACCAGACCAACCACCCTGTGCAATTACCGAGTGAACTCACACCTCTGATCTCTCTTCAGACACATGAAGTTAATCGCATAGGCCATGATCCAGAACAGGACGGACGTACCATGAGTCTCATCTCTGCAACACGTCGTGTTTGAGGCACCTGAGTCTGGTACTGGAGCTCCTGAGTCAGATCTGCTTCTTAGAGCAGACCCCCCGACAGCCAGCACTGCACGCAAGAGCCCGCCCAAGACGTGCACAGAAATGCCATGTCCTGTCTCCATGGTTTAGGCTTCCTATTCAGTGTGAGGCGGATGTGAAACAAATGAGCCCTTGATCTCAAATTCTGAAATTTTTGAGTAATTGGTGATTATGTAAATTTATAATGGATAAGTCCCAAACACTCCCAGATATTACCTTTGATGGGTGTCTACTCCTGATATGAATAATAAAGAGATGGAAAAATTAATATAAAATTACTATTGACTTGCTATCAATAAAGATGTGACTCTCAGACAAGGATGTGAAATCACTTTATAAATGTAAACAGTTCCAGCATCCTGAGAAGCCGGCAGGCTTACTTGATTTACCTAAGCGTCAGAAGTAATAAAAATATTTAAATGTTACCCCAACATAGCCATTGATTTAATTACGAAGTTAGTCCATCATACGTGAAAAGTGAGCTCAACTATTTCAAACAAAAAGTAGGAAAGGTTATTACTTATTTATAGATTGAGGAGCAATGGCAAAGGAATCCTGGACCTCATATGACGTTGTACCAAATAAACATCAAATGATTAATCTGTGCTATGAGTGTTCTTAAAAGCCTAGAGACTTGCACAGAGCAAATGCGTCTACTGTAATATGGTGAATATTCATTAAAATGTTCTAGCAAATAATAAGGAAAAATTCAGAACAAGTAGATAGACCAGATACCATATGGATGACACGCACATATATGACTTTGGCATAAGCCATTCAATCTCTTTCTACTTCATTTTTTCTATCAAAGAGTGCAAATAAATAGACTACACCCTCCTTTTAAAATTGCTTGAAACAGATAAAAAGCTAAATACGGGGGCTAAATATCACAATATTTATTTCACAGAAAAATTCAAAAGCTTTAATTAATGACTACAAGATGCATCTGGCCATTTGGCTATGTTGGTTTCCTTTTTATTAGTAAATCAAGTTGATGTTGTCCAGGTTGAATTTCTGTCCTATAAATAAATATGTCAGAAGACAAGGAATATATAGCCATTTACTGGAGTAGTAGTAAATGCAGCATAAAAATAAGGAAAGAGTCAAAGAGAAGATTTATTTCAAAATATGGTCTCCGCTGAACACAGTCGTGGGACAGGGCTCTCCACGCATACGCAGCTAGTGGCCTCCTGGCATTAAGCGGTGGAAAAGACCGTACGTCTTCACTCTTTCTTGGGAGCGTGATGATTAGATAGTCCGTATGTCTTTTCCTTTTCAGGGTCTTGCAAGGAGGAATAATTCAGGAAAGAAACTGCTATGCGGTGAAAAGAAATGTTGGTAGTTCTGTTTTCGTGCTTGATACGCTGCATACCAAGCCTTCACTTTTTATAGAGAAGATGAAGCAACAAGAGGGAGATTTGGGTTGTTTTTCCCACAAACAGCAGCTCTGAGCAATAAAACTGGGCAAAATCATGTCACTGTATATACGCAACCAGCAAAATTCAAGCATTTCTTTCAGTTTGGTTGTAAACTCCTATAGGAATGTTTGTGTGTGAGCCTCCCAGCCTTAAAGGACACGGGCTTTTCCCCATATAAGGAATATGAGCAGAGAAGGGGATTGCAAACCAGCTAGTAAAACCTACTGAGCTAATTTGCTAAGAGGTTGTCAAGTCAGTAAGGTTAAATTTCTCATTGTCAGGATTATATTTGCACAGGTTTATTATTCAGTTGAATTCTAAAAATCATTCAGATTTTTCTCTTAATTGTAGGTGGTATGTCCTCTCATGGAAGTCCGTAAGCGTCTTACAGCTGACAGCTCAACAACAACACAGGGTCCTGAGGTCAACTGCAAAAAGCAATTTGAAGGCTGAGAGTTGCTTACGTGAGGTCCCTCCCCAGGCGCATGGCAGAGTCCTGCTCAGAACTTGGTTTAGAGATGCACAGCTGTCACCTACTGTGTAGGTACCGTTACATTTACTTGGCAATAGATTGCTATTATTTAAGAAATAGAGTCAAGACCTGTTCAAAAGCAGATGATCTGAGATTTTCCTGCAAAACCAGCGAGTTGTCCGGGACACATTTGTGTGCCTTTGCTGCACAGCCAGAGAGGAGCACAGGTGAGGTAAAAACCATGAACCAAATCTTCCCCATCACGAACAGAGTCACAGGGGCTGAAAATTCCTTGTAGGAGAAAGCACTGTTCGTACCATTGCCATCTTCCACCTAAGCCCTGGGAGACCCAGCAGGAGATTCTGCAAGGATTTGCATCTCTGTATGTATATTGAGAGGCAAACTAGAGACAAGTTTGGGGAGACAGCTTCTCTCTGGGAAAAAAAATATCACCTCTGATTAGGTATAGCAAAGGTATTACCCCCATGCAGGCTTTGGGAAGCACTGCCAAGAGGGCTGCAGTGTGGGGTAGCCCCGGGCCATGAAACTCTTTGGCCTGCCTCAGAGCTGAGAAGGGCTCAGGGTGGCAGAGAGCCGGGGCAGAGGTGGGAGCCCTTCCTGAGCCAGCCTGGCTAGCCTTCCCAAGAGCCGGCACACATGGGGGTCACATCACTAAGGAATTTCCCAGAGTGGGCAAATCCTACCCTGAAGGAAAGGTTATAACGTTTCCTTTTCCCAGTGTGAGCTACTCCCACCCAGGGACCATCTAGGTTTTTTATACAACATTATGTGATGTGCGCTCTTTACAAAGGCTCTTTTAAGGTTTTGCTGCCACCTTCTTCACATACGTGTGTGCCGCCTTTTGCATGTTAACCTGATGCTTTCGTAAGACGCCGAAGAAGCAGGACACATCCTTCCCTGCACCATGTGCACCACTTCTGCGGGCGAGTTTCCTCACACCTGGAAAGAAAAACGTCTCAGGTGACTGCAAGAAGCCACCTCACGCTGCAGCTGGGCAGGCTCCGCTCCCGCTGTCCCAGCCCGCACCACGCTTGGTCACTGGATACTGGGACAGGGCGCTGGGGCTGTGCCTTTTCACCGCTGACCCCACATGGGGTGGCCTTGCCCTGGCCCACCCCGATGTCACCACGGACCCGCCGGGCGCCCGGGGCTGGGCAGCGCGGCCGAACCCGCCAGCCCCGAGGGGCGGCCGGGGCCGGGCAGTGCGGCGGGGACGCCTCTAGGTGGGGCAGCCCGGCTGCCGGCAGCGCCGGGCCGGCTCCGCCGCGGGGCGGCCCGCCCGCCGCCGCTCCCAGCCGGCGGGGCGAGGGGCGGCGAGCCGGGCTCCGCCGCGGGCTGTCGGATCAGGGGCCGGGGGGTCTCCGGTGGGCGCAGGGAGAGGCGGTTTTGGGGCACGGAGGGGGTTGGGTTTTCCCCGCGTCTGTAAAACGGCGGATCCGACACAATCTGTGGGTTTTGGCTGCTTCCAAACCGCGGGGAACGGGGGGGTGCGGAGCCCTTACCGGGGTGGGGGCAAGGAGGGCATGGTGCCTCCGCCGGCGTCCCCGTTTCAGGCGCTGCCCTACCCGCTCGGCTGCCCAGCCCGCTGCCTCCTCCCGTCCCCCCCGAGCCTTTTCCTGCGAGGAGGCTTTGCGCCCAGTTTCTCCCACAGACGCTCGGAGGGGGCCCCGTGCCCGCCGCACGCCGTGCCCGGGGAGCCCTTCCCCTCCGGTGCTGCCCCAGCTGCGGGCGGCCGGGGCCCGACTGCGAGCCCCCGGCCCGGGCGGTCAGTGAGGAGCAATGCCGGGCCGCCGCTCCCCCCATCCCTCCCTCCCTCCCTCCCTCCCTCCCTCCCGCTGCCCCTCTCCCGCGGCGGGGCTGGAGGGCGGGCGCGGCGGGACCACCCAGCTGGCCCCCGGCCGCCGCAGCCCCGGGACCGACGGCCCTGCCCGGCCTGCCTCCGCCGCTCCCCTCCGCCGCTCCCCTCCGCCTTACCCCGCTGCTGCTCGCTCTCCTCCCGGCCTCCTCCCCAGGCATTTCCTCCCCCAAACAGTAGTTTGCTGGTCGGGAAGAGGGCGCAGAGATCGCCCCGGGAGGCGGGAGAGGGGGAGAGAACAAAAAAAAAAAAAAAAAAGAAGAAGAAAGAAGAAAAGAAAAGGAGGTGGCAGGGAGGGAGCTGGCTAAATTAGCAAAGAATTACAGCCATTGTAAACTAACCGCAGGTATTTCCAAGAGCTTGGACGCGAAACCTTGTAAATCAGGGACTTCGCGGGCTGGGAGCTGCCTGCGCCGGAGCCGGAGGGAGGCTGCGCCGCGGGGAGCGCCCCTTCCCCCGCCCCGCCGCTCCCCGGCCCCGAGCGGCCGCCGGCCCTGCCGCCTGCCCGGCGCTCCGCCGCACCTGAGCAGAGCCCGAAAAAAGAAGCGCAGGCCGGAGAGCTGCCCCTGCCGGTCCTGCCCGGAGCTCCCCGGCTCCGCCGTGCCCGCAGCCCAGAGCCCCTCTCCGGCCGCCAGCCCACGCCCGCGACCCGCACCTCCAGCCTTTCCCCTTAGAAGCGCGGAGCCCTTCCCCTCTCCCCACGTCTCCGTCCACGCATCTCCTTTGAGACCCCAATTTTCATCTCTCGGCTGTTTAGCATCCCTTAAAATGCCCGCACAGGACACCCTTCCCACACCGCCTACACATCTCCTCGTAAGTGGGTTTCTCGCAGCTTCCCCAGATGCCTCTTATTCCCCTCCAGCTCTTAAAAAAAAAAAAAAAAATCCCCTTTGGATATTTCCTGAGCGGATCGTGGCACCGAAGTCTTGGGTGGCAGAAGCGATGGCTTTCCCGGGAAATACCTGGGTGGGAAAAAGGGATAATGAGTGAGTCCAAGCAAGGTTATTAAAACGGGCTGAATTTGTGCAGAAGGATAAAGCTTGTTCTCATTCAGTCGCGCAAAGGTGCTCTCCGGCTTCGTCCTGCGTGTGAAAGCGGGATTATTCATTTTATTAATTTATTTTCCGGGTAAGAATGATGACTGAAAACATTTAATTCCTGTCAGAGTCGTTGATAATCAATTATCGTGGCTGCGTGGTCTACTGCAAACAGGCGCTCGTCTCTGCGGGACCAAGCGGGGAAAAGCTGGAGGTGGGCGCACGCCCGCGGAGGAGCAGGTCAGCACCCTGCCAGCGCGGCTCACGAAGCCAAGCCGAGTCTGGGGGTATCATTTGGACATGCCCTGCCTCGTTACATTGCCGCGTCTCCCCAGCACCAAAAAAATCACGGTCGCGAAGCCCTGGCACTTCATTTCTCGTGGACGTGCCTGATACCCTCGCCGGGATTTTTCTGTTCGCTCTGAGAATGCCAATAATGTCTGAAATAAAGACAAGCATGATGCTTGGGGGCACATTGCTGTTTTGGCAACGAGTCGCTTTTATACAATTCACGTGCGTGAAATAGTTTCCAAAAGGTTCTTGTTTAGGGCCATTTTCTTTCAGGGAAAGCATCGCTTCAAGGAAAGCAGTCTTTAGTCGGCGAGAAGTCGCCCTCCTAAAACGGTCTTTAAAAGCCCCGGGGGCCGAAGACCGACCCTAACATAAAATCGGCCACGCTTTTAAACGAGCGAACCGGTGAGAAGCCCAGTTTGAAAACCAGCCGAGGCTGTTCTGCGCTGACACCCTCGAGGCGGGCGGCCGGAACTCGGGGCGCTTTCGCCGCCGCGCACACGGCCCCGATCCCCGATCATCCCCGATCCGGCGCGGCGCCGCCGTCCCCGGCAGACCCCGAAACAAGCCGTTTCTTCCCCGAGCAGCACGCATCGAACGCGTGCCAGCCTGCGGCGTTGTTCCCGTTCCCCCGCCACCGTGACCGGACCCTTCCCCGGGGCCGGGCTGCAGCGCTCATCGCCCGCCTCGGCCGAAGCGCGGCGAGAGGGGAAAACACCCTGAGGCTGTTACCCCTCGCTCCCCGGGTGGGAGCCGCCGCTCCCTGCCAAGGAGCGGGGCCCTCCCTCCCAGGGTCGCCTCCGCCGCGGGCGGCAGCGGCCGGCAGCGCGGCCGCGGGGGGGGGGGGGCGGGGGGGGCCCTACGGGCCGCAAGGGGTTAAGGCGCGGCGCGCCCCGCCGCGCGCCCCGCGGAGCCGCATCGCCCCGCGGCGGGGAGCCAATCGGCGGGCGGGCGGCGCGGGGGCCGCCCAATGGGAAGGCGCGGGGCCGGCGCTGTCAGCGGCGGTGAGGGATGACAGCGCCGCCGGCAGAAAAAGGAGAGGGCGGGCGCGGGGCGGGACAGAGCGGGGCGGAGGCAGCGCCCGCGCCGCCAGGGACCCGCGGCGGCGCCCGGCGGAGCGCGGCGCGGCGGCCCCGGCCCCGGCCCTATGGGCGGGCGGGCCGGCAGCGGCGCAGAGAGGCTGCCCCCGCTGGCGCCCGCCCTCCCGGCGGCAGAGAAGGGCCCGGCACCGGCGCGGCCGCGGCCGGCGATGCGGTCGCCCAGCTGAAGGCGCGGCGCGGTCCGCTGCTCGCCCGCGGGGCCGCCCGCCGCCGGGCCATGGCCGTCCGCGGCGGCAACGCCCTGACGCCTTTCTCCATCCAGGCCATCCTCAACAAGAAGGAGGAGCGCGCCCGCCACGCGGCGGGGCGGCCGCCGCCCCCGGGAGCGGCCGGCGGCTGGCGGCTCTGCAGCGCAGCCGAGGGCCCGCCGCTCCCCGAGCCCCCCGCCGCCGCCGCCGCCCGCGCCCGAGCCCCGCGGACGCCGGCGGGCTGGGACTCGGACTCGGCGCTCAGCGAGGACCCCGAGGGCGAGCGGCGCTCCGAGGAGGAGGGCGCAGGCGGCAGCGCCCGCCCCGCCGAAGCCGCGGGCGGGGGGCGGCCGGCGGCGGCGGCGGAGGAGGCGCAGCCCCCGGAGGCGGCGGAGCGGGACGCCGCCGGCATCAGTGACAGCGAGATGTCGGCCGCCGTCTCAGGTAGGGGCGGCCCCGCCGGCGGCCCCTCCGCACCCGCGCGGGGCGGGCGGGAGGGTCCCGGGGCGGGGGGAGCCGAGAGCGGGAGACGATCGGGGCTGCCCGCCGGCCCCGCGGGGTCGTGCCGCGAACCAGGGCTGCGCCGGGGCAAAAAGCGTCCCGCGGGGCGCGGGAGGGCGGAGCGGCGAGAGCCCTTCGCCAGGCTGAGCTCGCATCCCGGGAGGGCGCCCGGCGCTTAGAGGAGAGCGAGAAACCCCGGCTGCCCTCGGCGGCCGCCCCGGCGGGGCCTCCGCCCGCCCCGTCGCTGCAGGCTGCCCGCAAGGAGCGCGCCCGGCCGCCCGGGCGGCTGCGGGCCCTCCGAGGAGCGGGGCGCGGGGGATGCGGGTATCCCGGTGCCTGCCTGCCCTGACCGCCGTCCTCTCGCCCTGCCCGCAGATCGCAGCCCGCCGGAGGAGGAGGACGGAGCGGGCAAGTGTGGGAAGCTGCTGCCGGGGGAGGAGGAGGCGGCGGCGCCGAAGCCGCGGAAGAAGCGCTCCCGCGCAGCCTTTTCCCACGCCCAGGTCTTCGAGCTGGAGCGGCGCTTCAACCACCAGCGGTACCTGTCGGGGCCCGAGCGGGCCGACCTGGCCGCCTCGCTGAAGCTCACCGAGACGCAGGTGAAGATCTGGTTCCAGAACCGGCGCTACAAGACCAAGCGGCGGCAAATGGCCGCCGACCTCCTGGCTGCCGCCCCCGCCGCCAAGAAGGTGGCCGTCAAGGTGCTGGTGCGCGACGACCAGAGACAGTACCACCCCGGCGAGGTGCTGCGGCCGCCCTCGCTGCTCTCCCTCCAGCCCTCCTACTACTACCCCTACTACTGCCTGCCCGGGTGGGCTCTCTCCACCTGCGCCGCAGCAGCCGGCACCCAGTGAGGGGCACACACCTACCACCCCGGCCCCCCCACCACACACACTGGCAGCCAGGAAACCCATCTCCCCTCTGCCACCCCCGCCAGCCAGCCCGCTTCTCAGATCCAGAGCCCCAGCTGCAGCTCTCAGTGCCTCGGACAGTATTTATTATTATTTTATTGTTATTTTTATTATTAATATTATTTGGATGGTTCCTCACCCTCTCCTCTTCCAACGTAGGACTTCTCGGCCACCCCCGCCCCGACCCTCACCCCGTCCCCACCCCGCCAGCCGAGGACTCTCGCGATTCGGCACGACTAGTTCATGGTATCCATGTTGTCAGTGTATTTGGTGTAGACTTTTTGTTTGTTTGTTTTATTTCGCTTCGGATTGGTAGAGACTCGATCTTGTGTGGGAGAGAGAAAGAGAGAGAAAAAAAGGAGAGGAAAAAAACCACCAACCTGCAAAACCAAATGCAGCTCAAAAGAGGAGATCGAGGACTCCCTCGGTGGATTGTAAGGAGGATTATTTTTGACGTCTGTTTTGAGTCCTTGGTCTTCCAACTCGTTGCAAACTGCCTGTGCCTTGTATGGTGCTGAATGTAAGGAAGCCTCTTTCAGATCCCCCTGCTCTTGTTGCCCATGTTATTCCTGTACTCCATGATCCCTGGCAAAGGATAAATATGTCACAAAAGGGTGAGACTTATATCGAAACTCCAGACTTCTTCTTTTCCTTTTTTCCTGAGATCTTTCCGTGTTCGGGGAGGGAGGAGCTACGGATTTTTCGCACTTTCCAGTTGTATTAAAGTTGTTGTTATTATTATTTTTATATTCAATGTGAATATTTCTAGTCAGGCTTTTTAAGAAATCGATGTAATGGGAAATTTTAATACCATGAGTGCCTTTTACAGTTCTTCTGCAGACCTCTCCTTCAGGGGCGGGGATTTCTGATCTGCTCAGCAATGTAATTACAGTCTCTTTCTTTCAAGGTAACTCATTGCTTTTTTTTTTTTCCCCACCTTCTTTTTTTTTCCCTCCCTTTCTCTTTTAATGGCACTGTGCACTCAACTAGATTATTTACTTCAAATGAATTGTGAATGTTTGTAAGCTACCCGCTGTACTTTTTTTTTTTTTTTAATTTATAAACTTTAGTTGAACACTTAGCTCTGCCGCTTGTGTCGTTTCTGAGAGTGGACACGGATTTCCCCAGCGACTTTTTCCCCGCAGCAGACTTCAGGCTGTGGTTCAGACCACGTCCCTCCTTTTCCCACTCGCACGGAGGCTGGCAGTGGCTCTGGTGGGACCTGGCAGCTCCGGCGGTGGGGATCATGGGGCCTGGAGAAGATCTCGCCCCCCGGTCCCCGGGGCCGCTCTGCCCGTGTGTGCCGTGCAGCGCCGGTGCCGGTTCCCTCCGTGGAAAGTGGAGGGGGCGAAGGGGCTCGGGCCGGGCGCCTTAAGGAGTTATTTGATAACGCGTGTCCAGGATGGAGCCACCCCCCCTTCTGCCGGAGAGCCGGGATCGCTGCTTGAGTTGTCAGCCGCCGGGGTTACGGTGAGGCTGCGGTGCGGTCGGAGGAGCCTCGGGGATCCCACATCGCTTTTCCCGGCCCAGGGCGGCCTCGCTGTGCGGCTGGACCCGGCGGCCCGGCAGTCGCCCGCTTCCACGGGCCTTGTCAGTTTAAACCTTTGGCAGCTCCCAGGGAAAGTGCGTGGGTCGGCGGATTGTTGTCTCTCTGCTGGAGCCTGGCCGGGAGGCCGGGGCCGGGGGCCCCGGGCGGGCGCAGGCTCCGGCGGGGGCTGCGGGACGGGGCTTCGCAGTCCTCGGCGAAACGGCCGAGGCCGTTTGTATCCCGACACAACTGCGATAGCCGCTTGGGGCAGCCTGCCGCCTTGGACTGAATCCCCTCCAAGCCTCCGCGGCGAGCCCGGGCCCTCGGCACGGTGCTGGCAGCGCATCCCCGCCGCCGGCTGCCGTCCCCCGGCCGTCCCTGCCGGGGCCAGCGCGGCCAGACGGGGCGGGCAGCCCGCGCCGGGTAGGGCAGCTCCACCCGGGGGGCCGGGGCCGGGCAATGGCTCTCAGACGGGCCGGACCCGGTGGTGGCTGCGGCAGTTCCTCCGCGTCGGTGGAGCCCTACCGGGGCCCACTCACAGGCGGCCGCCTCGCCCGGCCGCCGCCGGTTCTCCCTCGGCGCCGGCTCCTTTCCTTCCCCGCTGGCTCGCACTGGCCTCCCTCCGGCTCCCGAGCACGGAGTGGCTCGGAGGAAGCCCCCGCTGCTCCACCGCCCCCGGCCGCGGTCCTTGCGAGCCGCCCCAAGAGGCTGTTTCCCCGTCGGCCCCCTCGCCCCGGCGCTCCCGGGCTGTCGCTCTCCCCAGGCTCGGGCAATCAGCGCTGCGGGCCGGCCGCGTTTGCCCCGCCGGGGAGAGGCACCCAGGCTGGCAGCCCGGGCTGCCCTCGGCGGCGGGGAGAGGGGCAGCGGCGGCTCCCCGGGGGCTGCCCCGGCCCCAGCGCGGGCTCGGGGCGAGCTTTCGGCTCCCAACGCCGTCAGTCGTCGTGGCATCGGGGGAATGCTTTGGGTTTGGTTTTGTTCAGCCGGGCGGGTCGGCGAGCCTGCCAGCGAAAGGAGCGCTCCAGATGTAGCGGTGCTGGCGAGAAGGGTGCTCTATAGAGCAGACCTTGGCAGATGCAGGAGGACTGACATTGATTAGGCCCGATCCTGAAACGCTTTTTCTTTTTTTTTTTTCTTTTTTTTTTTTTTAACTATTTCCTTCCGCCTTTCCCACCGCTTTCTCTCCTGGGAAAAATGAAACTTTTGGACGGCAGGAGCAGGGCCCCCGTGCACTTGCGAAAGTGCAGAGGAGCCCCTGCTGCCCCGCAGACGGCTCCATTTGCTCCTTTTCTTGCCCCCGGGGATGTTTCTCTGCCTGCAGCCCTGTGGCCCCATGTGAGGCTTGCAGCCCCGTACAAGACACAGAGCCGCTGACTCCCATCCCAGCTTCCATGGGACAATTTACACCAGCGGAGGGTTTGGCCCCGGTGGGGACGGGGAGGCCAGGCGGCGCGGGTGGCTTTCGGCGAAGCTGGTTATGGCTCCTATCGGGCTCCGTGTTCGAGGGAGAGGATGATTTCGAAGCCTTCTTTTTTTCCCGTAGGACACCGTGTTTTGTTAGTTTGCTTCGTGCGTGCTGAGGGATGTAGGGCTGCAGGAAACCGCCTGATACGAAAAGAAAGCGTCGGTCCTTGGGGCTTCCCCGGGGCTGCCCGCGTTGTGACACCGGGTAACGTACGCAGAATAAAGCGTCAAACTTTTTTTTTCTGGAATCCGGTAAAACTAAGATGCATATTGCTCGAGACAGAAGTTGCTGAAAAAGATGATCCGAGTCAAGTTACCTGGAATTTTAGGATTGTGTTTAATATCACATATTTACGCGTGGAGAGTGTCTTCGTTTGACGTTTACAAAATCCGATATTTGAGAAACGTCAGTATTTTGCATCGGGAAAATTTAATCGATAATTTAATGGAATTTTACAAGAATTTGGAGGCGTTTCTGTTCGTGTTTTTATTGATAATTTTACGATTTAAAATATAAAGCAAACGCTCTGAGTCTTTTTGTCTTTTCTTAATGACAAAATCCCCAGTAACCCGCGCGTAACTGTACCAAGGCCAAAGGAATTAGCCTGGATTTTCGGCGTTTAAGTTAGCAAAACCTGGGCTCTAACACGCTCTCTCCATCCCCCCCGAACACACATTCAGCTCATCAACACATCCACGGCTGCAGCACGAAAATAACCCCCCCTAACGATATGTCCCAACTTCGGCCTCTCTCCCAAACCCCGAATCCGGGCGGGAGCCGCGGGAATCGTTTTCCATCCGGGCATGGACAAGCTCCAGCCTTAAAGAAGAGAAAACAGTCGCAATAGAAAGAGGGGGAGAGAGAGAGAAACTACCGCAGCTAGAAGAAATTCGACTGTTGAAATGTGGTGCAAATTGTGTATATCTTTGCATAGGGCTCCACAGGCATTTGTGTTTTGTGTTAAACACTCGCACAGGCGCAGAGACCAGCTCTCCAACCGGGAGGCTGCCTATATTTAGATACCTCCTGCTCCCTCGCAGGGTAATAAAACAGGAAACCACGTAGATTCCGCCCCCCCCCCCCCCCCCCCCAAAACACACACACAGACGCACACACGCCAGGTAGAAATCAGCGAGGCTTCCCTGGGAGGAGGAGAAGCAGCAGAAGATGCCGGAGCACAGGCAGCCCCCCCGGCAGCGCAGCACCTGCCCGGCCTCCCAGGGGCTCCCGGGAGCAGGGGGCAAAGGTGGCCCGGAGGTTAAGGGCCTCTCCCCGGCAGGCCCGGGGCTTTGGCAGGCACTTTTCCGCTCCGCTTCTCCTGTCAGTGGGAAGGCGAGGCGGCCCGAGGGCGGCCCCCGGGCCGGGGGAAGCCGCGCTGCCCTCCCGGCGGCTCCCCCGGCTCTGCAGCACCAAAGCGCCGGAGCAGGGAGCTCCGCTTGGCGGCCCGGCAGCCCCAGGCCGGGACGCTCCTGCCGCAGCGGGCCGGCAGCGCTGGGAGCCCCGCCGGAGCCGGGGCTGGCCCAGGCGCCCGAAAAGCCGGACCCCCGCGGCCAGGGAGCCCTAAGGGAGTGGCCGTGGTGGCTCCAGCGAGCAGCCTGATTTTTCCCGAGGTGGTGGGAAAAATACAGGGCATCTTTTTGGCCCGGCCGCGTCCTTGGGGATGCTACCGCTCCTCGCCTGTCCGAAAGCCCCCCAAAAGCGGGGTCTGCCTTCGCGTTGTTCGCTGCTGCGGGTAACAACGCCATTAACCGAGGAGCAATGTGAACCAGGGAGCAAATTAAACATTTCCCAGCCAAGTCGCACGGCGGTCAGCGCCGGGCCCCCTGCACCGCCCCGGGCCGGGTCAGCGCTCCCTTCTCCGGGGGCGAGCAGAGGCGCCGATGAGCGAGGAGGCTCTGCCCGGAGACCCCGGCCCCGCCGGCGGGGCCCCGCACACGGCTCTGCCCCGGGCAGCCTGCTTTCCCCGCCCCGCGGCCGCTCCGCACGGCCGGTGCCCTGCCGAGGGACCACGGGAGCGGGCGGACTGTCGCCCGCAGGTGGGACTTGTCCTTTTTTTTTTAACATGGTTTGTATATGTATATATTTTTTTTTAAGGGAGGGAGAGAATTTCAGCAATCCGCACGCAAACCCTCGCTCTCTCCGGAGGGATGGAGAGGCGAGAGAGGGCGAGTTCACGCCCGGGCCCGCCCGGCGAGGTCCCACGGCCCCGAGGGGAAAGCCCTGGCCAGAGGATGAGGGGTTTGACTCCGCTGCCCGGAGCCCTCGGGGGGCGGCTGAAGAACCATCCCCGCCTCTTTTCCCGGCTGTTTCCCCAGCTCGGTACCGGAGTCGAGAGAGGTGTTAGCCACAAGGCTGGTCCCCAGTGATGCCGGCGATGAGTGCAATTGTCGGGGCGCGCCTTGAAAAAACAAGAGCGGGGAGCGGCGGCTGCAGAGCCGCGGGTTATGCCGTTTTGGGGCTCCCAGGTGCGCCCGTGGCTTTCTGCCTAAAATGTGACTCGGTAGTAAAGAGGCCGGCGCTTGGGCTCCCGAAAGGCACCGCCGGCAGCCAGCAACGGATCCTCCGCCGAGAGGGAACTGCGTCCGAGCCGGGGAAGCCTCTCCCCGCCCGCGGCAGTAGCTCGGCTCCGGGAGCGGCAGGGGGGCCGCCCCGCTGCCGGCCACGGGCGGGGGGCGACCTGCGGGGACCACCTGCTGCCTCCAAAGGGCTGCAAGTTGCCACCAGGACTGGTGACTGATGGCCTTGGCACCAGAGTAGGGACACAGCTATTAATAAAAATATATATCTAGGTAATAGTCCTCGTAGGTATTTCAAACATTTTTTTTTCTTTCTTAAAAAAGGAAGAACAAAAAAGCATGGGAGCTATAAAGGCTACACGCAGCCTGTTCATGCACGGCCGATTGGAAACCAAAACAGTGCTTCCACACCGAGCAAGAATAGCCAGAAAACCATAAAACGGGTGGAAAGGCAAAGAAGGGTCTGATTTTCAGCTTCCCGGGGCTGGACGGCAGCAGCGTGCGAGCAGGGCCGTCGGCGGGCCGGGGCAGAGGGGCGGCGGGGGCGGCGGCCGCCGAGTCGGGCCGGGCCGGGCCGGGCCGAGGGCCGCCGGGGCAGGAGCCGGCTGCTCGGGGGGCGCGGGTTGCTGCTTTGTTTCCTAAATTGCTCTGTGGGGAAAGCAAATCTTGCAAGCGGTGGTGACTCAGAAAGACACTGTCTCCCCTGCCTGCTGCTGCAGAGCCCGACTCTGCCTTTCGGCTCTGGCGGCTTGAGGGCCCTGCTCGGCACCGGTGATCCGCTCCCCGCTAAAGCCGCCCGACGACGAGACCCCCCCGTTTTTCTCCCGGGTAGGGGTAAAACACTTTGCCCGTGGATCTGCGCTGCGTTGCGCTTAAACCGGCCGGGGAAACTCTTTGTGTGGCAAAGGACTCGAGTGATAATTAGGGATGAAATGCGCGTGGAGAGGACTAATATTATTTTTGGCTTGTGCGGGAATAATACAGATTTGCAAACTGTACGAATAAAGCCGGGGTAGGCTGGGAGACGGGGGGGGGCAGTTCTGCTGGCTGCCGGCAGCACTTGGGCTCGATGGCGAGGTTTGTGCCGGGCTCTTCTGCTGGGGACAGGGAAAACGAGGGACGGGTCGTGGCCGGGATTTGCCTTTTGGCACCGCGGGCGGCCACGGGCGGCGGGGGCGATGCGGGGGGCGGCGGGGGGCAGGCACCGCCGAGAAACCGCGGGGACGGTTTCCTCCGTGGGGGACGTCCTGGGCCGATTTACCGAGGTGGCAGCGGTTCTGCACCGTGGCACAGTGCGTCTAAAGGAACACAGCAAAGAAATATTTTTTACTTGGCTAATTAAAAAAAAAAAAAAAAAAAGACGATTCGCGGCTCCCTTTATTCGGTTAAGAATAAAAAATAATCGCAAACGGGGAACATCTACGGACACATTACTTTTTTTTCCCAGCGACCGCAACAAGAAAAGAATATATGCGCTCATTCGCCGGTTATAAACACCACTCTGCAGGGGTGCAGACTGTCATTTTGTCAAGTGACTGTGAAGGTTCCTTTAGTTTGCCTGAAATGTACTAATTTATCGGATTTAAAAAAAAAATAAAATGCCTGGAAGAAACGGACGATTTTCCTCGTTCTTAGAGAAAAGCTTTTGCGTGTTGCTTTAAAAAGCGCGGTCTGCACCGTGGATTCGCGGACCCTGGGAAGTTGTGCTTAGATGTCCGTGTCAGGCTATGGCCCGGCGGATCACAAGGACATAGTTTTATCAAAAATACCTCCAAAAGATACTGAAATAGCCGCTTCGTTTTTGCGAACAAATGATTTCGCTGAAGAAGGATCAGAAACGAAGGTGAAGGAAAAAAAATCTATCGCAAGCCCTCGCCGTAAGGGGCGAACTTTAAAAGGAAAAAAACGACATTTTATCTTAGAAAAAATATATGCAATCTTTGCAACGTGGAAATTACTTGTAAGCTGATCTCGCCTCGGGAAGAGTCTCGTTTTCAGTGCGGTGGCAAAGCCCCGTTGCCAGGCAGGCGCGGCGGGGTGAGCGGGGGCCGGCGGCGAGCTGGGGACCGCGGCGGGGCCGGGGCGCACCGCCCCCGCAGGAGCGGGTCAGCGGGGCCGGGACGTCCCCTCCCGCCGAGGACCGGTGCGACTACGGGAGACGCAGACTTGTCCCTTGCACCTTCCAGAAGCCCGCCCAGCCAGTCCAACCCCCACCATTTCCCTCCTGCCCTCTCTCCTCCGGGAGGTGCCTGCTGGCTGCCCGGGACAGCCGCCCATCGCCGCCGCGTCCCGCCCGGCTCCCTGCCCCCGCGCCTCCCTCTCCCTGCAAAGCCTTCTCTGAACGACTGAGCGCCTCTCCCCTGTCCCCCCACCGTGAGCAGGGCCACGCAGGCTCGGGGCAGAGCCCTCGCCCCGGGCCACCGCGGGCAGCGGGGCGGGAGCGGCCGGCGGCCCGGCCCTGGCAGCGCGGTCGCCCCGGCGCCTCTCCCGGGCCCTGCCAGCGCCCTGCCGGGCTGCTGCCGGCCTCCCGCGGCCCAGCGGGGAGGGTCTCCTCAATGCCAGGCCTGTGTATTTGTAGTTTGATTTCGCACGTCAAGGATAATTTCTTCATACAACTTAATGGACGCGGCTTGACATCCATAATGATCGCTAATCATTCAAATTATTTTTGCTAGCGCCCAGACATGTTCCAGTTGTTGTGATAGATCGCGTTTCACCTATAATGACGGACAATTACCATTTATAATTCGCCGGCTTTTGACACCTAAATCCACCCACCATATGTGGCTGAAACGCGCCGGGCCCGGCTGCGAGGCCCTGATGACATTTGCAGCAAGCCCCTCTCCTCTGAGGGGGGCACCTGGGATGCCCCCCCCCCCCCCCCCGGCACCCCCGGCCCTTCCCCAGGCCGCTGCAGCTCGGCCGTTTGCCGTCGCAAGCCCCCGGACGGCAGCTCCGCGACGGCGGCCGTGCGTGGGGCGAGCCGGCGGGGACAGAAGCCAGCCCCGTGCGGAGCGGCCAGCCCCGCAGCTCCCGGGGCGACCCAGCTGGGCCCGGCCGCGGGGCGGTCGCACACCTCGGGGGAAACCCCGGCTGGGGAAGGGGCTTGGTCCGGGAGGCAGAGGCGTCTCTGCGGGCTGTTCCCTTCCCGCCGCCCCCAGCGCCAACGCGGCCAGCAATCCCGTGCGTTTACTTGTGCGCGGCGAAAGGAGACCGGCTGCCAGCGCAGGCGAAAAGCCCCGATCCTCCTCGACGTGGGGACGTATGGCCTTGAACCGTCCTATATGGGACAGAGAGAAAAGGGTGGCGGGGGGGTTCAGCTGTAAAAAGGGCGCGGAGTGCTTTCCATCACATCCATCGGCTTTCCTGGGGCATTTACCTCCACGGTTCCCCTGGAAATCCCATGCACCCGATGGAAGGGAGCTCTCCGGGATCCCACCCACCCGATGGAAGCAGGACCGGCAGCTCCGCGCCGCCGCCGCCGCCCCGGCCCCGCTCTCCCGGCCCGCCCCGGCCGTCGGGGCACCCCCGCCGCGGGGCAGACGCGCCCCGGTGCCCCCGGCCCCTCCGCGCCCGGACACCCTTTGCCAAAAGCAACCGAGTGAGGATTTACCCTGGGTGACTCCTGTTTTTGAAGCCTTGGCGTCTGGTTTGAACCCCCGCACGACGGGACTGCCACGACACAACATCCACGATACAACGTCCCTGCCGAGTGCTGCAAGGCAAGAAACGCCGCGTTTCTATAGCTCGGCAGGCATCGCTTGCTTTTTAAGCCCTAAATATTTCTGCCGCACTAACAGTTAAAGAGCCACATGAAGAATTTCCTTCGGCAGGAATAATTGACCGTGGATATCCCAGCCGTAGCTGCAAGGAAGGGTACAGAGGGAGCAAACAAGGTCAGATCCTGACGTTGTGCGGCTCTGCCCCGCCGTGCGATGCTCACCGACGCAGCCCAAGGCCTAGTTAGAGCGACAGACAGGGTCACACAAAGACATGCGTGTTTCCAGTGGGACAGGCAGGTCTGTCCGAGGGCTGGCGATCACCGGCATGCCGCGGCGTTACCCGGGGCTTCCCTGTGTCCCCTGAGCGCCTCTACCAACCCACTCGTGAACTCGCGTCTCCCCGCACACAGCCCTTCCCCGCTGCCTTCGACGGCGCTCCCCTTCGTCGCAAAAGCTTAAAACTCACCCAAACCCGACAGCTCCTGTTCAATACCCTTTTCAATTTTTTTTTTTTTTCCCCTGCTCTTTCTTCGCTGGGCACCCGCGAAAAAGCTGCCGGCGGCGGCGGGGCGAGAGGACGGACGCGTCCCTCAGAGGCCAAGCGGCCGGGGGATGCTGCGGGGATGCAGGCGGGGAGCCGCCGGGCGAGCGGTCGCCGCCGGACCCCAGCTCGGGACGGCGAGAGGGAACTGTCATCGGCGGGAAAGTGCTGAATTTGGCCTGGCCGCCGCACGGCCCCGGCCCCGCTCCTCTGCGGGAGGGATGAGGTCCTCGCCCCCCGCGGTGACCGCAGCCAAACGGCCCCGCAAAGGGCAAACCCAGCGAGGCCTGCTTTCGGCAGCTGAGGGGGAGGAAATGTGGTTCTCATGGTCTTCTTAACGGAGAAAGTGGAAGGATTTCTCCATCAATATGCTTTAAAATAAGGACTGGAGGGATTGCCTGTCTGAGGTTTCTCGGTTCCCGGCGAGGTATTTTGATTAGGAGGTTTATTTCTAGTTAAACTTCCACGGCGTGTCTGAGGTGTTATTGCAGTTTCCTCAAGAACTAAACAAAATACCTCGATTTCGAGGTAAAGACGACGGAAAAAACCACCAGCCCGCTACGTGTTAAAGCTTAGGGCACTGCGAGTCAGCTAGTACCGACCGACTGCCCGGAGCGAGGGCTGCTCTCCCGGGAAGGGAAGGCTGGGCTGAAACGCCCGGGACCCAACCGCGCCGCAGGGGAAGGCGGCGGGGCGGAGAGGGAGTTTTGGGAGCCGGGACCCTCCTCCGTGTCCTCGCTCCCCCTCGCATGCGGGACTCCAGCCCCGCGTCTTTGCTGTTCCCCCTCCCCGGGTGCTTTATCCCACCCACCCTTATTTCTGCAGGGCCCCGAGTGTCGCTGAGCTCTCCCACCTGTGTCTGCACCACCGGGGTCCTCAGACATCTTCTCATCCTTCCTCCCCTCGCCCCCAAGGGGTCTGCCCGCTTTTAGGTCAACGGGAGAAGTGCTCGACTTGAGTGTCCTTGCTCAAGTAATGACACTCAGTGGAAGTTTGTCTTGGTTGCAAGCGGGAGGCGGGGGGGTCCAGAACTGCGTCAGGCAAAGGAGCAGACCCGCGGCCCTCAGCGGGAGCAGGACTGGGCTCAGGCGCTCGGCAGGGCTAGGGAAGTCACCACGGACACCCCAGGGCGAAGTCCCCGAACTCAGCAGAACAATAATTGTTAAAGACCTTCGCTGGGTTTGGACATACTGCTGCGAGGAAAGGGTCTTTGAAATTTATTTCCCCAGCAAGACTCTGCCAGGTGTCTGGACTCCAGATCGCTCCGTTTCTGCCAGGTTTGATCGCGGGCTTTTGCCACGTTTTAGATCACTTTCGCACCTTCTCCACTCTGACCTTCACATGCTCACCCTCGTTGTTTGTAGTGAGCTTCCTAAAACAAGCAACAAGACAAAACCATGGCATTTAAGAACTCATAAATAAATTTTCCTGTATGTCTTTGACAAAGATTAGGCTCTTACTATACGTGTCGCTCTAGCCAGCTACAGAGACAACGAATTTGGAAAAAAAAAAATTAAAAATTAACACACTAGATCTCTGTTCTCTGCTAGGATAACCCCGGGGAAAGACAAGCAATGTTTCAGCGACAAAAAGTCAGTTTTCATTGGTAACTTTGCAAGATACGTGCTATTTTATGTCTTAACACACCACCTTAAACCTGGAGATCTCGGAGATCTGCAAGGAAGCAAGACCTGTTCCGCAGAGAGTACTGGTTTTTTATACCTTCTGCAGGGTATTTTCTAGGTATTCTGGGAACACAAAGGTCTCTTAGCTTCCTAGCAAGGTTTCCACGGGGGTATCAAGGAAAGCACGAAGTCCTCAGCGCTGCTTGCTCCTGTCCCCGCTCCCCAGAGCTGCGGTCTGTGGTCCCCTGCAGGCGTGGTACGTGGTGTCTGACACTGCCATCTTGTGTTCTAGAGTTTCAGCTATTATTTACAAAACCAGAGTCTCGGTCACTAAGTTTCAATGAAAAGATGTCATTTGCAAAGAAAAAGGCGTAGCTGAGTCTGCAGACAGTTTCACACATGCTCTCAAAGGGAGGTGCCAAGTGCCCGTTTTATTTAACACACTGAATTTCAACATTTAAGCTTCTAACTAAAGAGCAAAGTTTAAGTGTAACTAAGCCTGTTGGATCTTTCGAAGGATGAGCAGCTTTTTCTGTATCTATCATTGTTCAGCCCAGGCTTTGCTTATCTCTCAGGTCTCTCCAGTGGTACTTTTCTTCTAGTCATGTTTGCCATTCTCTAGGAAGAAACTAGCAGAGTTTATTTATCCTTTGTAGACACATACATGAAGGTCACGTCAATAGTTTCCTGCATATTTTCTGCCTTTGCTATCACCACTGTAACCTCAAAGAGATCTCTGCAGACTCACCATGCAGTTTAGTGAATGGCTTCAATAGGTAAAACTGCATGAAAGAGAAAAGCTAAGGAAAATAATTCAAACAAGGCAAGACAAGGAAGTTTTACCCTAGCTTAATCATCTGAACTGACTGGCACAGACATCTGGGCAGTGAGGACAGACGGAGGTGAACCGAGGGTGACATACCCGTTTTATACCCACTACTACATATAGAAACATTTTGGGGAGCTGGAAAGGGAAGGGTAAAATGGGGACAACAGAGACATCTCTGGAAACACAGAAGGGCTGTCAAACCATGTCTTTACTTTTAAATTATCTAATTTCTTTCCTTACAGAGAAGGCCTAGTGGCATGTTAAAAAGAATGACCCAGACTTTATTTAATGTTTCCTGACTTCTTTTTTTTTTGGTATGTTATGACCTAGATTACTTAAACACAGTTTTCTTTTTTAATTAAAATAAGTATAGATTGCAAATCACTGTATCCTTTTAAAAGTATTAAAGTCATATAAGAATGGTGTAATCAGAGTAAGTGATGAAAACTTTCTGGTCAGGACTTCAAAACATGTCAAATTAATAATGAACAACTTGAGTAAGGTGTTGCAAATAATGTTAATTAAAAATGTCCACGTGCAGTCCCTTTGAGGGCATGTGAATAAATATCTAACAGTTTCTGTTGGGGTCTCACTTTATACTGAAAATGAGGAAGTCTTTATAATTCATAACTATTACAGAGTCTTTATGAATGGTCTTTCTCATATTTCCCACTGGAAACCATTAGATAATCTGTTTTTATTATACAGAGCCAAACATTTGGCTTAATATTTTTGTTTTAGAACAGACCACAGAGTCGTGGGGATATTAGCCATCTCATAATTTTTAGGGGTGCCTTAAAACCATGTACATTTATTCCTGTCTTGAGAGTTTCTTAAAGTTACAATCTTTGATCCTTGTTCTCCTAAAAATGTTACCCAAGATACATATAAAACAGGCATTAAAGGAGTTTCCTACTCTATGTTTCTTCATTAACCATCTACCTTACCACCCACCAATGCTGTGGATTTAAGAGTCTACATAATTGAGTCCGTAAATTAACAAAAAAATCCAGACAGCTGGAGCAACCAGGCAGTAGATGGTACATTGGCCTTAATGTTCTCATATTAGCACATTAAACAAGCAGAAAGGGAGCTTTTAATTATGCCTGTTTGTTTTTTTTTTTTAATGGCAACAAGATACATGTCTTTCCCTGACTTTCCTGAAAAGTCAATATATTTTTTTGGTCCAAAGCTGAATTAAGAGAGATAACAAAAGTGCATGGATTGAAGGATTATTCTGAGTATCTGAGAAAGACTGTAAGTAGGAAGTCATGGACTTCAAGCACAATCCCAATTGGCGTTTGGTGTTCTAAACTATAAGTTATTCAGCATTTCAAACTGACAGCTTGTAAATGTAAATTTTATTAAATGCAGAGCAATAAAATTTTGTAAGGTTCTGTCATTTTGAATTTTAGTGGCTCAGATTGAAGCCTCCAGCCTTTTAAATCACAACTTGTACGAGCACAGCTCTAAAGCATTCACCATTCTTAAATGTGTGCTTTTCAAAGCCTTGTTATTACCTTTGCTCACAAAACATCCTGGTCAGGATCCAGGTATGCAAGTCTCATGTCAATGATACCCTGACAGGCTCCTGCCCTCTGTTGTGTTTACATCGTATATTGTATAAAGCTTTCTTCTTTTCATTGTCAGTAGGCAGAAAATAAAATAGGGTTAGCAGTGATATCACCCTTCAGACCAGCCAGATTTTCTCCTTTGATCTCCAAAAAAATTCTTTGCATGTGCATGGGAAGAGTCTGGCTCAAGGATCCTTGGTTTGCACTTGAGACAGACATCGAATGATTCAGGACAAATGAAAACATACCAACACCTATCAGTTAAAGCTAAAATCTAGCAGGGAATATTTTGGAAAAGTTCTTGCATGACAAAGTGAGATCAGTGGAGATCTTTGGTAACATTTTAATGGATTAACAGAGCTTGAGGAGAAGGCAGTTTTGTGTAGGCGAAGGATCTTGGCCAAACAGCTCAGACATTTATGAGAGCAGTTTTATTCAGAAGATTACAGCTGCCACTGAAGCACCGAAGTGAAGTGACAGAATTGCACAGCATCCAACAGGTTTGTGATTGCCAGCGGGGATCTGAAATCCAGCCATTTCACTTGATGTGCTCCAGCAGTCACAGATACATACGTTAGTATATGTGTCTGCGGGTGTGAGCGTGTTTGTCCATTTAAAGGAACACTATCAATTTGACATAACAAATTTTCTCCTAAAAACATGTACTCTAATTATAAGTAACCATAGCAAATCACTCCAAACATTTCAAATTGCGTTGCATGGCGAGAAAGATTAAAGAGCCAGCACATCTAATTGTAAGGCTGAATCTCGGTTCTCGTATTACTCTAAATGTGTGTTTATTCATAGTATTTCACCAGGTCCATGTAATAAGCTGGGCAAGCTCTTAATTAATTTAATATATGGCCAAACTGAACATGAATTTTGTTCTGTTATTAACCGGCAAGAATTTTGCTTGAGTAAAGTAACCAAACAAAACTAAACTAAACTAAACCTAACCCAACAGGATCTGATCCACTATTAGATGATGAAAGGATACGTGGTGGCATCCTCAAGACACTGAAAATAATACCTAATCTCTCATTAGTAACACTTGCATATTCTCAAAACCTTAATTTTAAGGTTTCATCCTGGTCTACTTGCGTACAGAATTAGATACATGAATTCTGTCACAGTTGTTGCTTTTAATTTTTCCTGATGTGCTTTTCCTAACTATCTCTTCCTTATGATTTTCTACACTCACCTGGCTGCTAATACATCTCTATAGTTTGGCTAAACACAGATCTGAGATAATCATGCCATAAAGCTACTCCAGATCCAACAAGAATACCTATAGTTTTGGCAGTGGTAAATGAACTGCCCTCAAAGATGTAAAATTTCCTGGGAGGAAATTGGTTTGGGAGCACATAGACTAGTGTTGAACGAAAGCATTTTGGGTGAGTCATGACTTTTGATACCACACCCGAAGAAAATCAATACAAAGGAGGGTTTGGAAAATCAGTTACCCACATATGTAATGTTGCTGGTCACACTCACTTATGGATTATTCGCAGTCAGTTCTGATTTTAGTTTGTCGTGCGCAATAAGAAAGATGGACAGGAAAAGTACCTGAAATTCTAGCCCTCTGTCATTCCAGCTGAGACACATTACCAGTGAGCTGTCAGCTTTACTGTGTTTAATAATATCAAGAATATCCAAGAGAGTATGTTTATTAGAGCTACGACAGGCCAGCTGCTGAATCGGACTGTGATGCCCAGCTGCCCAGCCGGGCCATCAGCTCTCCAGTTTGCTGGATGTCACAGGAGCCGAAGGGACAGCAGGGGTTTGTGCCCAGCCTCACTGCTCACGTCATGGTTTAAGTCACTGATGAAGATGAGTTCACGTGAAGGCATGTGGCTGTGCTCTGGGTGAGGTGTGGGCGTACGCTCATTTCTGCCAAGTCTCTTGCTGTGGTGGTAACCACGGGCAGTGGTGCGGTAACAAATAACGGAGAGGGTGGGGATAACATCGTGAATTGCTGCAGCTGTTTGTTCTCTGAACGTGAGCCAGAGCCCTCTGCCACACTGGGTAGTGACACGAATGCCTGTCAGACACAATAGACATTTCAAAGCCAATTAAGACACATTACATTTAATGATTCAAATGGGGATCATTTTCTGGCAAAGGACACTGGGGTAGTTAGCACTTCAGTCATCTTTGCCTTCATTTGCTGACATGTTGCACTGAAATGGCTGATGAACGGCTGGATGGTTTGTGGAGGTAACATTAGGCTTCATCCTCTCTTGCCCTGTATCTTATATAGTCACTAACAGCAGTACATACCTGAGTAGGAGGCTACTAAATGACACTTTACAGACATTGCAAATTCATTTTGGACCGGAATAGTTGCCTACTCAAGAAAATCAGTCTCGGGTTTCTGCAGGCAGTACAAACCTACCTCTCCCATGAAAGCTTCACAGGAAAGTGTGCATCCAGATGAGTAATTCCAGACCGAGGTGTACACCTGACTGTATTGCTCATGTATTCATAGCAGCTACAATCTGTAGTTAGGCATGAGGATCTCATTTCACTAGGTGATGTACCCAGGTATAGCAAATAGATCATATTTGTTCCTTAAAAATTGCAAATTGCAATCTAGGGATAAAGAAAGAAACAGAAACTTGCCACAGTCATGGGGAAGAACCAAGAAACAATACGACAATTTTATTCAGTATGAGAGATAACTGTACTGGCTCATCAGTACCTTCCAGCTGCCAAGATATTTATAGACAAGGAGGTTGAGCAGTGAAGGAGCGGAGGAGTAGGCTCTCATCTCTTCATATCTGACTCCTTCTGTACCTGGACTGGTAATGTTTGTTCCCATACAATATGGGAGCTTCTTGAAGAGCTATGCAGATGCGTAACCAACATAATTCAAAGTCTAGAGAGATCTTTTTCTGGAAAAAGGCTCCTGGAACAGGGATCCAAGTTTTGCCAAGTGGATCACAACTCAGAATATTTTTCTGTGCTATATAGAGGCTAGTAAAAAAAAGCCTAGGAGTCTGGGGAACTAATTAGGTTTGAGCACACTGAAAGCATGGTTGGTATGCGCTGCAGTGAACACAGAACTGCATGTTTAGGTATAGCAGCCATGACTCACATCTGCAATTTAGTGTTGGAGATAAATGGATTTTTGGAGAGGTCAAGGTAGGAAATGCTGAGCTCTAATCTTGCCTTTGAGGCTGATATCGTATATGACTTTGAGCAGGTCAGTTAGACTTGGCAGAAAGGGGATTGCAGTGGGTTTACCATGCGAAGATTCATTCAACTCATGTATGTGCAGTTCCCTGGATGGAGATTAATAGCGAATAATTATTGTTGGAGAGGCTGATCATAAAAATGCTGAAGGGGATATATTCACTATCATGGGACTCTTAAAAAACATTTGCAATTAATACTTTATTCAGAAAATTGAGTTTGTCTTCTTGAGAATTGTTCACAAGTAGATCATATCTTCACAGATTGATACATTATATGAAGGCAATTACTGATGTACTTCCAAGGGACTTCTCTTGGCATAAAGTTCAGTGTGGAAAAGAATAATTAATAAGGACCTCCAGGCAAGTGGAAAATAGGATACATTGCAACACAGGTTTATTTCACGTGTCAGATTAATGTGACAGCTTTCTTTGCTGAAAGATTTTTTAGACAAGGGTGATATGGTAGGTATCATCTACGTGAACTTTGATAAAGAAAGAGTAGCTACTCATTAAGTTAGAAAGGTGGAAATCAGTAGATAAAGTCAAGATGGGAGAACCAGCTAAAGAGAAAATGATGATGGATATTACTGAAAGAAGTATCAGGTTGTAGAGGATGGGCTACCTCAACGATAAGCTTGAGGTGCAATCTTGTGTAATGCATTTCTTAATCAGCTGCCCACAAAAAGCAGGATCGGGCTGATTAACCAGTAAGAGGATGCTGGGAAGCTATAGAGGAGGCTCAAGATACTGGGCCAAAAGAACTGGATAACTCTGTGGTCTGAAATACTTGATGTGGGATAAGATTCAGCCATATGAAGCGCAAGGTCATACACTTGGAAACTAGTAACCAAATCTCCAGGAAAAGATAAGACATCATAGCTAACAATTTAAGAGGAGAATGAGGTGGTTACTAGGTCTATTGGAAATGTGATTTATTTGTGCAAAAAGCAAATGCAATTGTAGTGCTCAGCAATAAAAGCTGAGGGAAAGGAGGAGGAAGGGGGGGACATTTGAGGTTATGGCATTTGTCTTCCCAAGTAACCGTTATGCATGCTGAGACTTTGCCGTCCAGGAAGCATCAAAACATCTACCTGCTGATGGGAAGTAGCGAATGAATTCCTTTTTTTGCTTTGCTTGTGCATGCACCTTTGTTTCACTTATTAAACTGTCGTTATCTCAATCTTTATTTCTTGCTTTTGCCCTTCTGATTCTCTCCCCTGTCCTGCTGAGGGAGAGTGAGCAAGTGACTGGGTGGGAGCTTATCTGCCAGGTGGGGTCAACGCACCACATGGAGTCAAACCAGAACAAGTTTCCAGCAAGAGTGGTGGGGGCAAATGACTTTCCTGCTTTTGTGATGGAACTTGATGGTTTCCTTCAGAAATTCTAGAACAGAACACCAGTGACTGAGGTGGGCCCTTCCAAACCTGCAGTCCTAGATGCTAGAAAATAATCCTAGAATTATTTTCCATGTTGTTATAAAAGGAAGAAAAAAATTAATGGCTTTTTATTGGACTAGTAACAGGTCAACACTGTGAGAGACAGCTTTCTCCATTATTCTAACAAGCATTGTGATTTGGAGACAAGGAATAGGAGTTCCCAGTGATCCTCTGTGTTCAGGTGGGAAACTTCAAATTTGCGTGACCCGCTCAGCAGAAGTTAGACGTACTTTGAGTTCCAGTTGCCTCTTCTATAAATTAGTTCTTGTTCTGAAGGTCTTTTTGACCCCTTCTCTTTCTCTAACTGTGGTTGTCGTTACTTAGCCTGTCTGTTGCTGGATTTTCTACTCTCAGTTGGCTAGCATGCTTTCCCTCAACAGTGAGAAAAAGTGTTTACCGCACTGAAAATGTGGTGTGGCTTTACTAGCAAATTCGGCTAGTGGAAAGACCAGAGAACTTGTTTGTGCATTCACACAACTGAAGAGCAAGTTTCCAGTGTGGGTTTTTATGTTAGCTGTGGCCAGAATTACTGTTCATGTCTTAAATACTAGCCAGGTGCCAGCTAGCTATTTCCTTTTCCACAATGCAGGGAAAATTTAACACCTTAGACAAAGAAAAAAGCTACTACTTACTTTACTCTTCTCTCCCCAGCACAGACAGCGTAGAAGGAGGTAGGTTGTTTGGGACCACATGCCTTGGTCACTCTTGCGGGAGGGAGGATGCGGTTAGCCTTCTCTTAAACATTTAGCTTGGCCTCCATAGTCTCGTGCTTGGTGAACCTCACTGGTCCTGTTTTACTGGGTAGTTTGTGGGGAACAGCTGGCTAGCGGTTCTTCCCTGTTTTATTAGGCAATGTAGTTCATAAAAGTTGCGGCCTTCAGTTTAACCATATTCCTGTGTGGAAATTCTTGTTCACTGCAGTGTCTGGGCCAGAGACGTTTACATCACTGTAATCAACAAGCACTTAAAGCAGCTATTCCTTAAATGACCTTAGGTTAGCAGGAAGCAAGATGGAAGAATGCCCTTCCAAAAGCAAGGATTTCCAACTTGAGTAGGAACTGTTTTTTACATGTATAAAAACAAGTGATTATTTACCATTTCCACTCAGTTGTCAGTCTAGTCAGCCGCATTAATCACTGAGACTGACTCAAGGCACAGTAATCAAGCAGTGCAGAAGAAAAGACTATCTGGTAAAAACATTAGAGATGATACTGATGAAGAAGAAACAGTTCGGTTTTTATTTGCAAATCTCTAGTGCAATTAAAAGTAACAGCTGCTTTCTACTCTGCTCCAGAGTAGCAAAATCAACACAAGAATGCAAGTAAATCTGTTAAATTTTTTTTAATACACATTCCACTTTTTTGGCAACAATTTTGCTTTTCTTTTCAAGGACACTTTCCTTGTTCAAAGAGATGCAATAGCAATTTCCACCTTGAAGAAGAGGAGGGTCTATGGATCCCAGCTATAGAGACTTGAAACAGAAAAATTGATATGAACGAAACACAAAAGGAAATGCATGTGTTCGTGTAAGCACAGGAAGAAATAGCAGAACAAAAGTTAAAAGAATGGCTTGTATTGGTAACAGAGGACACGGCTCCCGTTGATCACTGAGAAATGTGTTGTTTCCATCAGGCGCTGAAGGGGACAGCACAGATGACTTGCTAGCTAACGACCCTGCATTCCTGACAAGGATGGCAAAAAGGTTGCAGACTCTCACACGTGCTGCTCCTTTTTGTCAGCCCAGAGCTCCACCTCATTCAGCTTGATTCCAACCTTTCCCCAGAGCCTGGGAGAAGCATATGGCTCTGACACAGGGAAGGATGACACAAATGATTCTTATTATAGCTATTTCCTGTGCAGGTAGTGATTTGGGGCTCTTTTGTAGATACTTGCATGTAGGAAATGCAACCTTATACTATATTCTGAAAAATTCACACATGTCCAGTTTGCATTTTTAAAATATGTGTTTGCAAAAATAGTGTAACCGTGGATGCCACAATTATTTAGTCAGGGTAACTTAAGAACATGGAGCAAAGGAACCAAAACTGGAACTGTGCTATTTCTTCTTCAAACTGAAACTGATTACCAACAACTATTTTCTAATTAAATTGGAACAAAATGGTGGAAAAACGGTGGGAAAAAAAAGAGTATTTCTGATTGCCAGCTCAAAACAACAGCGGAAATGAAAAGCAATGGCTTGCACTGAAAAATGTGACCAGGAGGGCACAGGGGAAGATGCGAGGAAGGGAAGTGGTGGCCACCAAGAGAGGCACAGAAATAAGGTGATGCCAGGAAGGAAAGTTCCTTTTGACCCAGATGAGGAGTGAGCTGGGTATCCACATACCTGGGTATCCACATATCCATATCCCTGTCTCCTGGGATGGAGGAAGATGTTGCACAGGAGGGGCTGACTGGAGAGAGTGAACAAGAAGAGATTCCCACATTTGCCTCTGACCCTCATAAATTCCTGTAGATTATTCCTAGCACCAGCTTCCTATAACCCACTCAACCCTTCCAGCCCCCCTTCTTTACCTACATAAACCCTCTGACAGCCCCACCGCTGCCTGTCTCCTCTCCTAAACCTCTCTGGCCCCTCCTGTCACTCTCCATTGCCTCTGTCCACCCAAACTTACTCAGCAATTGTAGTGATCCCACTTAGGGAGAGCTGCCAAGCCTTCAAATACTTGAGCCTTTTCAGCTAAAACTGAATTGGAACAACTTCAGTGATAATCTGAAGATGAAGAACCAAACCAAATAAAAACATTTCTTAAACTCACTGCCCAGCTGATAAAGGTGGAAGATTTAGTAGTAGCATAGAGCAGCACCAACAATCAGTTTTAGGGACTCATGACAGTCCTCAACTGAAAGGGAAAATCTACATAGGCTAAATCTAAGCCTTCTGGGTTTGTTTTTCTCAGCACCCTTCCATGGACTCCTGCAAGGTGTTTTCAAACACCCAAGGCTCCACTGATCAATAACTATTGGTTTAGGGAATTGAAACGAAGTCATATAGCTCTTCCCTCCCTTTTTCTGAAGTATAGAGATAGGAAACTGTCTGTAGCATTTGGTTTCACATACTAAAAAAGTTGATTTAATTCAGTAGAAAATGCTTAAACCAAGTAATAGGCCAAAACTTGAGAGAGAACGGGGATACAATTACTTTCTTATTTGGAGCCTAAATGAAATATGGGAATTCTTAAATTGTTGCCATTTCACTTATCATTGACAATATTCGCAATTACCAGTGGATTACCAGTGAAATTTCTTCATAAAGAAATAATATAAAGTATATAGAAAATATAATGAAAAACAAAAGAGCACATATCAAAATACTGACTGAATGTCCACTAAACAATGTATATTTATTTTCTGTGTCATTGGGTGATCCAGGCATTTTTCAAGGAAAGCTCTATTCAAAGGCACTGCTCAAGGATTTTTTCTTAGCATTCTAAAAATGCAGAAGAAGAGTTTCAAATTATTTGCTTACTGCCATCAATGAAAAAAAAAATTAATTTTGACTGCAGTGTGCTTTTTGTTAATTCCAGTGCTTTTCAATGTGCTTCATATATTTCCTTTACTTGTAAAGTATCAAGGAGTTCAAGACTAGCTTCCTTTCATCTATAAAATGTTGTTCATATTTAGCAAATAACAAACTAGTTAAGATTGCAATGACAAAAACATTTCAATTTGAAAACCTCCCTAGAGGGGCTGTGCTCGTACCGACAACCTGTACCGCTCCACATAAACTAACACCCTGCCGTTAAGATTGTCGAATAAGATATATAAAGATTTGTAGTCTGATTATTTGCTCTGTTACGCTAGTATAAAGTGAAATAATGGCAAAACCCACTCTTTTGTAGTTTTATTCTTAATTGAAGCATTAACTCCACTGGGCAGCTTTAATCTTGACACTGATTTTTTATATAGCCAAGAAGGATTTTAGTACATCCCTGTCATCCATACACTTAACAACTGCAAGGAGGCTCTTGGGGACTAAGTTGTGTGATTATATTACTGTGTTGTCTCCTCGGGAAGTTTACATTCATCTTTCTTGACAGTCAACAGCAAACATGCATGTTTATCCATATGAAGCATTCTCTGTATTTCCAAAATTATGCTTTAGTATATAAGTGTTCATTTAAATAGATCAGATACACAGCCTCAAGACAACTTTAAGCCCATGAAGGCCATATTCAAGATGAAACAGTTCTTTCTATATTGTTCACTCTTTAGATGATGACACTAACTTTTAATAAGCTTGGGTGATTTGTGGAGGAAAAATGAATATAATCTAAGAAGAAAATTAAGTTTGGGGATGTGTATTATAACACACACATTTCTTTGTCGTATTTCAAACGAGAATACATGCAGCCTGGAGACCTGGAGCACCTTCCTCTCTGATCATCCTGCTTTTGCACACACAGCCCGAACTCCCCTAATTCTTGTCTTGGGGGTTGAATAGAACCCTGCTTCTCCCCAAAAGCGCTGTGAAGCTTTGAATTAATCTTTTATGTTCTTTCGTAATGTGATTGAGGCAGAATTGGCAGGAATATGAACAGTTCCACCAACAGTGGAATCGATAGGAGATGTGGAGCTTTTAAATGTCTAACGCCAATTGTACAACCGTTCAGTATGTCAGAAATCATAACGGAAAATTCCATGTTTTTCCCTGTTGCTCTTCGTTCCAACAAATGCTGTTCAGCTGAGCCCTGATGCTGATCTTGCTGAAGTTCCTAGTTAAGAGGATTTACAGTATAATTAGGCTAAAAGATGATTTGAAGTGGGAAACAGTTGATGAGTAACACGTTTAATTTGTTTTGAAGTATGAACAAAGTGAGAGAGATGTGTGTCTGGTTTTCCATTAGAAGTTAAGGTCTTTTCTGCTTTTTTCCCCTTTTTTCAGAATGTCATTGGGAAAGCATTTGGCCTCAGTTCTGCAAACACTTGAATACATGAGTAATAAGGAATCTTCTTGATCCTGCTGAGGACTGAGTAAAACAGTGTGTTTGTAATATTGGAAATTTCTGACATACATTTCAAAGAGAAAACCTGAAAGAGACTGAAACAGGAATGATTTCTATTCAGATATTACACAGAGTTGTTCTAAAAATTCTTAGCTTGCTATTGAATCCACTAAAGTACATCTATACTTTAAACAGCTTTAGCTGGCTCTTTTGTCAAGTTGTTATGTAAACTACGCCCAAAGAATTATCACTCGTCATATTGGAAGGATATGTCAAATAGGGGCTTGCAGAGATCTGGTACTATTGGATATCTTTATTAATGACTTTGGAATAGAGAATATGATTCTTAAAGTTGCAGCTATAACCAAGTTGGAAGGGATAGCACGCATTTTGCAGGACAGGATTATAAACAAAATTATACTGGCAAATCGTGCAGGTAGCCTGAAATATAGGATGAAATTCAATGGGGACATGCAGAAAGCACTACAGTTAAACAGGAATAAAACCGCGAAGTGTATGAAATTCTGATAACAGGAGAGGATTCAGAGGTTTTTTAGTAAATCAGAAACAGTATGAGTCAGCAATGTCATACCGTGAAGAAAGCAAACATCATACTGGGATATATAAACAGGAGTCTCGTATGTAAGACACATGAAGTAATACTTCCACTCTGCTCAGTACGCACAAGGCCTCAACCGAAGTACTGTATCCAGCTTTTGGCACACCGTTTCAAGAAAGTGGAGAGGGGCCAAAGGAAAGCAACAAGAATAATCAGAAGTCTAGAAAAGACAACCCTGGGTAAGACTGAACGAGGCGGGGTTGTTTAGTCTACAGGAAAGAAGACGGACTGAAGACACGCTAACAGTGTTCAAATATGTGAAAAACTGCTGCAGAAGAGGTTATATGCTGCTCTCCGTGGTCATTGCACATAATAAAATAATGGTTTAAAATTCAGTTAAGGCTGTGTGGACAAGTTTTCTTACTAGTTGCCTGTATGGACAGAAAATTCTGAGCAGATCTCCTAGGAAAACGGCGGCATCCCTCTCCGGTGGGTTTAGGTCAGGCAAAGAGCTGCCAAGAACGGCTGAGCTGCAACGTGGGGCGATTAGGCTGGACCCGGTGCGCTGCTTGCTATCGTATTTGCTGTCTGGGCTAGCACGTTTCTTTACAAATATTAACGCAGCTCGTCGCTGCGCAGCAGCCCAGCCACGAAAGGGACGGGGCCACGCAGGTGGATGTAGCAGAATGAAACCGCAGCCCCTGGGCTGCAGCGGGCCGCCTCCGCCCGGGAGCCCCGCGGGGCTCCTGCTCTCACGGGAAGCCCCGCGGGGCATCCCCCAGCCTTTATTGCCTTTCTAAGCCCTCCAGCCGCCTGTCGGAGCTCACTCCTGGGGCGGGCGGCAGGGGCGCCCCCCGGCTCCGGCCAGCCCGCACCCCGCGGCCCGGGCCCCCGTGGCGGAGCGCCCCTCCGCGCCGCTGCCGTTGGAGCCGTTAGCCCCGCCCACGCCCCGCCCACCCCGCGACCTCTGACCTCCACGTTCCTTAGTTACGGCGCGGGGCGTCACTTCGGGGCCAAACCACCGCTGCGCCTAGCGGCGACTCGGGCTGAACCATTCGCCCGGCCGCTGGGGGGGAGGGGAGGCGAGGCGAGGGCGTCGCGGGTGCCCCCTGCTTGCGCCCGCAACGGCTGCCGGACTCGTTGCCGTAGCTCCCGCCCGCGAGCCACCCTCTCCCCCTTCCCTCCCTTCCCGCGTTGGTTCCGTCCCGTGCGGGCCATAGCGACGGCGGGCGCGCGGAGGGAAGATGGCGGCTCCGGCCTCTGCGCCGCTGCCGGCTCCGTGAGCGCGGCGCTCGCTCCTTTCCCCCTTCCCCTCCTTGCTCCTGCGCCCCGTCCCCCGCGGCTGCCCTCCGCCTCTTCTCCTTCCCCGCCGGGGGCGTAGGGACCATGTCGGACTCGGAGGAGGAGGAGAGTCCGGACCGCCAGCTCAAGCTAGTGGTGCTGGGGGACGGCACCACTGGCAAGGTCAGTGCTGGCCCCCGCCGGCAGCGCCCCGCTCCTCTCCGTCGCCGCGGTGCCCCGAGCCCCCTTCCTGCCCTCCCTCTTCAGCGCTCCCCCGGCCCTCCCGCTGAGGAGGGAGCAGCCCCTGGTGGCTTCCAGTCTATCGCGCTGCCGTTGTCGCGATACCCGGCGGCGGTACGCCGGCTGACTGCCCCCCCTTCACCCCCAGCCCTGCGCTGCTCCTTCTCCGCGGTCTCCCCCGCGTGTGTGGGGCGAGGGCGTAGCGGGGAGCCGGGACGGGCCCCCGCCGCTCTCCGGCCGGCCGGCAGCGGCGGGCTCTGCGCCGGGCAGCTCCCCCCCGGGGCCGCCGGTACCCGCCCCGTGCTCGGCAGCAAAACCCTCCGGCGGGGTTTCCCTACCGGAGAGGCTTGGTCAACAGAGAGACGTATACGACTTTAATCCAATTGTCTTGAGCCTTAATAAAAGGAGCGGCTAATAACGTAATGACTGTGGTGCTGCCTGCCATGGCGACTCCCGCTGATCCCCGCGCACTGGCGGCGGGAGGTGGCTCGGCTGGAGCTGCTGGAGGAGCCCGGAGCTCTCCTCGGTGGCTGGCGGTGCCCGGAGGGGCCGGGGCCGGGGCCCGGCACCTGAATTCGCGGTTCCCGCCGAAAGGGCGAGCAGGGAGGGTGGCTTAGCTGGGTCTCCAGGCTCCCTTCACGTCGGCTTCAGAGCCGATAACCTCCTGAAGTGGACAGAACAGTGTGCATCTATTTGAGTCACTGTTTCAGAGTTTGGAAAGACAATTCTGGGTCAATTTAGTTTTTGTTTGTGACTTTTAGGTTTTTTTTTTCCCCCATCTATAATCAACATAATTAAGCACTATTTATAAGCAGTTTGTTTATAAACAAGTTATACTGGTCTTTTTAAAAGAGAAGTTTTGACAAATAGAGACCAAAGAAGGCAAAAAGATGCTTTCTTCCCCATGGAAATAGTCACTGATCTTTACTTACACATGTGAACATGCGTATGGCAATATGTAGCCTGAATCCTTTTGTGAGATACACACTAAAATAGTAATTTTATTGTATATGTGAAGAATACAGTTTTTCCTCTGTCATTAACTTGAAAACATGGGGAGGCAGAAAGTCTGCCTGCCTCACAGTTCAAATGAGAAGTAGAAATATTCTTAGAGGTGGTTTAAATGAACTGCCTGCCATTAACAGAAATAAGCTCTTAGAGTATGTACATGGTTTTGCTCACTTATGCAGAGCTCTGTGACGGAACAAAACATTTCTTGTCTCCAGCGATTCTAAACACAGTCTGAAGTGGTATTGTATTCATCTGAGTCAGTAGATGGGCAGCTCCAAGTGACTATGTGATGAGTGCATAATAAGTGCACAGGATTGACAGCTGAAATGCTGTTTCACTGGTAGCTTTCCCCAGGAGTTTTCCATTCAAACTGAGGAATCCTTTCACTACTGCTGTTCAGCACCTTGTAGCAAGACGTCTCGCCAAACATGGATTTTCAAGCATTCTTGAGTTTTGATGTATGTTCCTGCTGGTTCCTACCTCTCACATGGGAGTTGCCACTCACTGAATCTCCTGCTGGCTCTAGGAATCCTGTGCTTCAAGTGCAGTTTATGTTGCATGAGCAGCAGCTGTGCTATGGTGGGCTGCTTTTCCTCGTGTCCCCCCTAGATGCTGCTGTAATAGAGTCGTCTTCCAGCCATCCTGATGGCCTGGAAGCAAACACTTGCAATAATAGATTTATTGTAAGATCTTGTGAAAATAAAGAAGAGATTGGGTCATGGAAGGGAAAGATAAAATGTACCTAGTGCTATTTCAGGCACCTCAGAAGACTAAATCGTTGAGGTTCCTCTCCTTTGTTGGCTACTCGTTCCGCTTACTTGTTGAAACATGCATATGTCTGTATGTTTTCAACTCTAAATAGCCTGCCTCTCACATCTGGTTCACAGCTGGTCTTTACACACATGCATACTTAGCCTCTCATTTATTGTGCAAGACATTGGTTTTTCTCTTCCTCTGTCACTGGGATCATTGGACAGGAGGAGCATAGGAAATAATGGAATATATCTTTGAAATATTGCATCTTGTGTTTAGTGTGGGATGTTCACATTTGACTTCTTTCCATTGATTCCCTCCCTGCCAAAAAATAAAAAAAAAAGATTTTATTTCCTCCCTCTTGGCCATCTGGGGCTGTCTGGTCTTCAGTTCTCCAGGGAGAAAAATTGTGTCTTTGTGAGTCAGCTGGCTGAAGGTGAAAACTTCATTTCTTTTTCCTCACCCATTGTGTGGTAGCAATGTGATTCAGGTTCTGTGAGAGGGTTGGCAGCAGTTTAAAAAGCAAATCAGTGTCAATTCAAGCTAAGGGTAATGTTTGTGTTTCCACTAGCTAGGAGTTGCTCTATCCATGAGGCAAGGGAGGGATGTTGTGCTTCTATTCATTTGTTTTGTGGTGGTTGAGTGAATAATTGGATACTTAGAATTTTAAGGGTAGGAATAAGCACTGCTGGAGCAAGCTCTAAGGAGAGAGGAGTAAAAAGGGAAGAAGGAATAGAGAGGAGTGAGAGAGTGCGACAGAGTAGAATCTGAAAAAGTATTAAGGTAAAATAGAGATGGTAAAGAAATAGTAAATTGTTGAAAAATTGAGGAAGGTGAGATTGGGTAGTAAGAAGATAATAATAGAGAATGATTTTAATGAACTAGACAAGCTAGAAAAACAATCTGAAAAGAAATCGGAAGCAGGGACAATGTGAGATGAAAATAAACAGCAATTATTAATAGCAGTTGGCTCTTTGATTTGGATTACAGGAGAGAACATATATACACACAGCAGCCTTATGCATCTAGGTTTTAAATCAACCCACTCTTCCTGAGCCAAAATGATTTTCCATTAAAATAAACCAGCAGTACTAGTAGGATTGAAAAAAATGACATTAAGTTCCAGATATTTCTACTGTTATTATGCACAGATTGGCTTGATATTGAAGTATATAATGATGCTGATTTGAGCTAAAATAACTCTGATTTGCTATGGTTGAAAAAGGTTTTGGGCCTCTGGAAGCAAATCTTGGAGCTATTCATCAGAAGGGAGGTCCTGAAAAATAGGGTGTGCAGGAGGAGCAAAGCACATGAGGTTCTGTCTTTCTGCCATCTGTTGCAACTGGGGCTAAAGTATGGTAGCAGAAACATCCTACGTTTTCCTTCTCCTCTTAACAACGGATGATGAAAATGAAAGAGCGAATGCTTGAGCTGGTGTGGGTGTTTGCAGGAGGTAAAATGTAGGCTGGAATAGAGAGTGGTGTCCTGCTTGCTTTAGGATTTTTTAAGATGCCAGATTTTTAAGCATTGTGCCAATTCTGGATTTTGTGGTTACACATGGGCTCAAAAACTTCGTCAGTGTTGACAAAACCATTGTTGTCACTGTTCAGTTTTGCAAATGGAAAATTGCATCAAGTGTCCTGTGCAGATTGGCTTAGCTTCACATATGCATGTCTAATGTCAAAAAGTCTTGATAATTTTTTCTTTTTTAGTAAACAAAGTTTCATCAGTAGTTAGGAGTGGGGTGGAAAGACATCACCTTCAGGTGACAGAACTACTTTGTTTACAAAATACTTTGCCTGCCATAAAGCTAGACTGTTCTCAGTGACAAATTCTCTTTGTTGGACAGTTATGTGGTTTTATGCTAGTTAAAGCATTTTGTTATTTAGCCAAGTGTTTCTTTTCATTTCGTCTGTCATAAAATCCTTACTGGTAGGGATAGGGCATGACTGAGGGGTGAATGTTGCTGTGCTTGGAGAACGCCGTCAACGTTCTAGAAGGGAGTGAGGTAAGGTATAGATGTGCCTTGCTTTTTGGAAAGTGGATTCTCAATTGGCTGGTAAAGTTAGTATGTGAATGGAAATTCATGGCTTCAGACTATATGCTTGCATCCCATTGAACTTTGGTTTTAGTTTTTCTTTCTTACAACTATGATACTACACTTTGGCATCACTTTTTGAAAGCTTTCTTCTATAGGATTTTACTCAAAGAATTGTCATTGGCAGGGTTTTCTATACAAGTTTCCATGTTGCCCTGGTGAGCAGTCAGTGTCAGTTAAAGCTGGCTATCATTGCTTGTTCTGTTTGACTTGTCTGCTACTATTTCATAAATATTGTTTGCTTTTTTCCTATTTACTCACTATGTAGGTATTTAGGAACAGCTTGTCAGCAGTTTATACTGTGAGTTGTTGACGTTGCAAAATAGAAGCAAGAAATTGTCTTGCCTCACCTGTGAGGTTTAATTGCATCTTCATTTGCTTCCAAAAAACCTTCCCAAATATCCCATTGTATTCTGCACTTAGAATACTGTCATTTTTATGTATTACTTTTTACTGCTGTCTTGATTACTGTATGTTAGAACCCAAAGACATTTTTTTTGGCTGAAAGGAGGGAGTTTGTAACACCAGCCTTCGATAGTGTATTGCTATTCAGAACAGCATGTAAACATTTGCTTTGAAGTATTTAAGACAAATGTGTGAACCTGCCAAACTGGGTCTAAGGGAAAGTCTGTTTTGAAAGTTGGTGGCCTGGTTGTTCATATCTCTCTTCATAGAGATATGAAGGAGCAAGGCCTTCTTGGTATCATGCTATCCTCTGATCTCTAGATTAATGGCTGAAATTTTATGAATGGAGCACGATCTTTTTTTAAAAATGGTCACTGATCACTTATTTATTTTTACAGCTACAATTCTACTGAACCATTATTTAAGTTTAGTTATTTTTTACATAGATTGTACTCAACATATCTTTACAGGCAAAACTGTCATGCAGAATCTTTTATAGCAGCCATGACAGAGAACAACTTTAGGATTGAAGGGAGTATTTGCATTGTAGAGGTCCTTGAATATGCATTGACATAACTTCTCTGTTTACTGCTGTGGAGAATTTTGAACTGTTGCTCTTAGTATTTTGTGGATAAATGCTTGTTCTATGAATAAATAGAGGCCTCTAGTCTGGTAATCCAACACCTTTCTCAAGCTCTAACATTTATTAGAAAAAAATGAAAAAGGAGTTAGTCAATGATTTTCTGCTGTAAATTCCTTTGCATTCAAGAGCACAGTAGAGGAAAACTGTTTAAGAGAACTTTGCCATGCTGTTGATTACTTGCTGCTCTTATTGGTTGGCTGTTAATTGAATGTATGTTGTTTATTTTTACTAACACCCCTAGAAGCCCTCAGGGAATATTGAGTGTCACAGAGTGATAAAGCTAATATTTACTGAGCCCTTAAAAGAAGAAGGGAGTGGTTGCTTATTTAATGGGGACCTAAATTACTGTGTTGGAGAATGTAGAATACTGTGATATAGTCAGATGATATTTTAATCTGTACTCTGGGTGCTGGTTACTTTTCCGAAAAGGAAAGTTTCAAGGAGAAAACTGTATGGTGTGTTCCTGCAATGTTCTTATTCTTATCTACATCTTTAAGGTCATGACAGATTAAAAATAATGTCTTTGTAATCTTGGCATGCTAACTATTGTGATTAAAAGAATCAGTTCTACTGACTTTTTTAGTACTGCAGTCTAAATCTGTATTGAATTTTATTTTGTGCATGTTGTTAGTAATGCTGTAGTATTATGCTACCCTACTGTACTACTACACTACTGTTGTTAGTATTATAGCGGTAGGCAGAAGAATCTTCTCACGATTCATCCTCTGTGGTCTTCACCCTTTCCACAGTGATATAAATATATAAGCATACTCATGCTATTTCTAGTTTACTTGCTTTTTTCCCCAATTTATTTATTTGTTTTTAATCCTCTCGGGCTTGAGTTCAGTGAAGTAAATGAAAATGTTGCCATAGTCTTTAATTGATTTTTTGGATTACTTCCTAAACATATCTTCTGATATCAAAATATCATTTATTATACATGACAGTGATTGGAATATAAATGTGATATAGAAACAAGAAAACAGTAAATCCTGTGTTATTTACTTCACAGGTAATCTGTCTTCTATTAATAGAACTTGCCTATTCTCATTTTTCAGAACTACTGGCATTATTTTGCTATTGCGTTTTTAACTAAATGTGCTCTAACAGCAATTTCTAATAACAATTGATGTGACTCATCTCTTCAAGTCTCGATGAATGGAAAGCTGGCAAAAAATAATCCTTCTTGCCCATTTTGAGTTTTCTCAGACAGTGTAAGGGTTTTGTGAGGCTGTTAGGCTTTTTTTTTTCCCTATATATTTAAGTATATATTTAGATTATTTTTTTTCTGCAATTACTTTGTTTTTATATTTTCATATGTCTTGTCAACATGAGATTTTTAAGTGTACACCACAAATTTGATGTAGGATGTATTTTATCTATGTGACATTCATTTTTAATAGAGTATTTAATTTTTTCAACAATACAAACTTTTGTGTTCTTTATAATTGCATTTCTCTTTTCTCCTTTCCTTTTTTTTTAACCTTAGATTATGGGTCTGTCTTTCTTTCTTTCTTTCCTTCTTTCACTTCCCCCTTTTTTTTGCCTTGCATGGAGAACTTATATTACTAGTGAAAGAATATAAATGCCTTGCTTCATTACTTCATGTAGGTTAGTTGTGTATCCTTTTAGCAGGATGTTGTAAAAGCAGATTCTTTTATTAGGTCAACACTGTATTGGTCTACTTTCATAAATCCACACAATATAAATTGAAGAAATAAGTTTCCATAGTTCTGCTTAAAGGAATGGTTCTGAAAATGTGCATTCTTAACATGAGTTTAGTTTTTTCTGTGTACAAGAAAGTACTCTTCCTATCTTAGACTCCATGTAATCCCTGATCCTGAAACTTTGATGTAGAGTGGCAGGAATCCTGCCACACTTTGGAGCCCCTGTGGGACACTGCGCTGTGCAGATCTCTGTTCCCTCCCAGAAAGTTGGTCTGGGATCATGGTGTTCTGTGTCGGGGAACAACCCTTGTTTTGGAAATGAACGCTTTTCAAAAATAATAAGCTCTTCAGGTATGGATAGTGTCACTTAGATTTGTGTCAGTTTGAGTGTACTAATGATACCTCATTCAAATCTGTGTAATGTTTTGTAATATGAATATCACAGTATCTTTGAAATACAAAGGAGATATGCGCCTTCCTTCTTGTTGCATAAATTAGTAGCCTTTGCAACCTCATCTTATTATGTTGAAGTTGGCTGGAATGCTCGTCAATCCAAATCCATGAACACTGTTAGCATGCATTGATTTAAAAAGTGCTGTACTGTATTTCATACTTCTGGTTTAACATCAAGTTTTTCACTGTTTAAAACATCAACTTAATTTGATATTGTTCTGTTTTAGACATCCTTAGCCACACGTTTTGCCCAAGAGACATTTGGAAAACAGTACAAACAAACCATAGGACTGGATTTCTTCTTGAAAAGGATAATATTGCCAGGTAAGAGACTAAAAACTAACACTGATAGGCTGGGCAGCAGTGAGACTTGCAGAAACAGATTCTTCAAAGTAATGTATTCTAAATAAGCTTAGTACAGTGCTTTTTATGGCAAAGTAAATTAGGTTATTCAGAGAAAGTTTTGTTAGTACGTTCTTCCCAGGTGACAAAGGGTTATGCATTTGCAACTTATATCTTTAAGTAAAACACAGAGCTCAAATAAAAGGAATGCTGTCTATATTCATGATTTTTATTATCTCTACTTGAGTGTACTCGCTGACCATGTGGATAGTGTAACATGCAACAATGAAATGGAACTTTAAATATAGTAATTGAAAAAGTATATGTGTTTTGAAAGAAATAGGATTTTTTTTTTAAATGAAATACACAACTTGTATTTGAGTTGTGTGAGAGAAGCATAATGCAGCTATGGAATCGCAGTGCTCTAATATGTGAATGCTGTTTTATGCAAGGCAGCATGAAATTGCTGGCATTTAATAGACCACTAAAATTTAGGGTCCCTCGGCACTCATAAAAATACAGTTTGAGCATTCAAGATGTTTCACTTCACGACGGCAAAGAAACTATTTAGATGCCAGTTGCAGCACACTGCGTGGAAAATGCAAAGAAATAATTAAAAAAGAATAGTTGCTGGTAGAAGTTTGTCTCCGAACAATTGGGGGTTTGAAATAAGTCTTTTCATTGATTTGTGGTTGCTCCATCTCTAAGTATGAAAGTATTTCATTAAATTAATTTTCTTCTGGTTTCAGAAATCAGAAGAAGTTAGAAAAAGTACGTGTGATTATTAAAAGTTGTAGTGAGATTTGATAAAGTTGATGCAAGTTCTGTAGTTCTGTCTTTTTTCCTTGTGGAGGGCAGGGAGGGAAGCAAACCCAGAAAAGAAGCATTTTAGCTATAACCTGAACTTGTAAGAAAGTATATACACTTCTTGAACTTATTTTGTTAAAATTATATTGCCAATAATTTCTTGATTATGTTTATATATTTTTTTAAGTGAAACAGAATAATCTTTTCAGACTATTCCTGCATTCACTATTTTGGTTTGTCCATTTTGCTGTACTTTTTTAGTATCTGGTGAGTGATAAAGTACCAAATTTCAGGGCTTATTTCTCCATAAAGTCAACAGAATAATTTTTTTATTGTCCTGCTCATGCCTCTAAAAATACCAGTGTGCATAATAGTTAACAGCAGTACTTGCAAGTGGAATGTGTACACAAATCATGCAGTGTGCATGCTGAGAACTTGTATTTCGCAAGTTTTTTTCAGCTGTTAAGCATACAGAAGCTATTAGTACATTGCTGGGGTTCTAAATATTCTTGTTGAGTAAAAAAATTGGAAAATTATCAACTATTGATTCATTCATGTTCTACTTTCTTCTAGTTTATGTTGTAATAAAATGATAATGTAGATGAAAATAGCACCAAACAGCAACAAAGTGTATACATCTATTTTTGTCATTTATCGTTAACGAAATAGTAACGTTTGTGGAATGTATTAATATTCAGGAAGAAGCATTTTTCTGTAGATTGTCATTCTGGTTTTGCCTATGCCTATAGATGTGTTTAGGTATGTATGGATTTCTGTGTTTTATAGGTAAGCTGAACTGGTGGTTGGGAGTGAGAGGGAAGGAAGAGAAGAGGGAGGGAGGTAAAATTTCTAAATATTGGAATGGGAAGCATTACTTAAGTAAGCGGATTTTTCTAATTTCTTGATTAGTTCTGGGTTTGCAGAGCTGCTATGTTTACTTGAAAGGTTAATTCATACCGCTGCACAGAAATTATAATGTGTATATCAGTAGGAAAAAAAGCCTCAATTTCTCTTATTTAGCAGGAGGATTGATGAATAACTATGCTTCAGTATTTGATTTTTTTTTTCTTCTTTAAACATAAGCAAAGATTTCAGAAGTTAAAATTACTGATTTCTAGAATTGCACGGAAGTTTACATTAGGCCACATTAGAAATGCATTTTCACTTATAAAATAAAGTACTGTTTTTCTGGTTTTTTTTGGCTTTTTTGAAATAAAAGCTGTATTTGTCTCCAGTTGTTTTAGTAACTGATGCAGTTTTCCAGTGAAAAAAGTAAATATTTTGCATGGTAAAACAATATGGTTTAATACAAATAGTAAATGCTTTGATTAATTTCGAACAATAAGACTTTTAGTGTTCAGCTGTTGACAAATTTTCTTCATGCAGTTTGTTCAAAATATTTTTTTCAAATGCAAATCCATTTCAGCATATTTATTGATGCAGTATCTTGTATAGTCTGGATGCAACCACGGTGTAGATTTTACTGCTTAAATAGTGTATCTGTTAGTCAGAGGGTCTGCTGATAGAGATTCTTAAGAGCCATAGTCAAATACTTTAGGAAGGTTGTGAGTGCAGTCCAGTAAACAGGATTCTTCTGTTAAAAGGATTTTTTTAAGTCGTCAGTGCAAAAAGGGGGCAGACTCATGTTTTTAGTTCCATCTTGACCATGCAGCACTTTAAGTAAGGTTAACCAATGCACCAAGTATACTTCTGCAGGATCACTACTGAGTCAGCCCAGGGGCTTCAGTTCATACCAGAAGCAATCTAGATATCTGCACTGTGTTGCCTCAGTTATTTTAACTTCTCACTTGTGTGCCTTTTCTACAGAGTAAAGAAGTGCTAGTGTTTTCTTGTTCCTTATCAGTGTATTACATATTATTTTTATGGGATTCTTCAGTTATTTTTATTGGTATGTTAACCTTATTTCTAAGAACTGTCTTATTATGCATAGTTTCTTTTTGTTTCATTGTCATTCTCTAGTTTGTATGTTCTTAAATCTATGAAAAAACAAGATTTCAAACTCTTTGCGGAAAACTTCATGTGCTACTATCATAGTTGTTAATTAAATATTTGCTAGGCAAATCATCCAGAGTTTTTTGTTCTGTCACAATAATCCTAACATCCTTCTTTCTCCCTCAAATCAATCTGACCACAAAGCAAATATTAAAGGACCTAATTGAAGAAAAAGGGAAAATGAAGCATTTTGCACTGGAGATGGTCAGCATGAATTTCAGCAGTTAGTGAGGTCTTAATTAAGAACAACTTCACCTTAAATGAACATTCCAACCTTTTTTCCCCAGTTTCTTTTTTCTATTGTTAGTGAAGGAAAGCAAATAATTCATAATAGTAGATTTTAAAGTTGAACAGTCACTGTTAGGCAATTTAATTTAATTTCCTGCATTAAAATTTCTCAGATAATTTCATACAGTTATCCAGATACTAAGCTCAGTATGCCATGCATGATTACTACTCTTAGGAGGACAAATGAAGTTAAAAACTTTTCAAAGCATTTGAACACAAAATTAGGCATCTGAAAATTGTTGAGTTTGAAAGTGATAATATTTTTAAAGATTTTTTTCCCAATAGCTGGCATGAATGACATGGTAAATTTCCAGTAGAATACATACAACCATGTTAGGGGTAGAATACTGCAGCATGGTAAGCGTTTGAGCATGTTTAGTTTGTATACCCACTGAGGATGCATTGTCATTTCAGACTGCGGATTCACCAGTTTATCCATGCCAGATGCTTTATGGAAGACTTTCCTGCGTTGTTTGCAGTCACTTATGTTCTAAGCTTTAAAAATAATTATACATAGTATATGTACCATCAAAACAAATAAGCTTTTTATTTATTAAAGGTTGCCTTTATTGAACTGGAGTGTTTATGATGTATTTACTAAGCTTTATATAGAAATTCTTTATCTTAGTATTGGATAAAACTCACTGTAGCTTAAAAGTACTGTGAATAGATTGTCTCACGTTCGTCTCTATATATTTGAGACCAAAGTAGCACTTGAGGAAATCTGCGCTTTTAACCAGATTAAAGCAAGATGCATCATAAAAATATAATGTGGTATATTTAATACCACAAGTAGCATGTATTCAGCTATATAGTTCTAATTTGCTATTTATATTCACTGAGCTCCGGGATATATTTCCATGGAGCATACTCCCTTGCATAACTAATGTGAGTGTGTTAGTTATAAACTGATGGCTGAATAGATCACATTGTGTAAAATAAGGTTGTTTGTTAATAACATAAAATAGTTGAATTAAGAGTATGTTTTTCTTAGCAGCCCAAAATACTGTGTTCTTTTTCTCTCGACTCTCAATTGTTGTGATGTGGAATTTGTTGCAATTTTTTTTTTTTTAAATCTAGGAATAAAATCAGTAGGCAGTTATGATTGTTTGTGAGTGTGTAGAATTGTTATTAACATGTAAGTCATGTGAGTTGCACGTAGATTAGAAGAATTTTCATCAGACCTTACTGTATTAGAGTTCGGTGCTTCCACGTAATCAGTACAGTTTTGAAAACAGTTCTCACCATGCAAAATGAGCCAAATTATACTTTAATATGTTTGTATGCATGTGATGACATACATTGCTGTGTGTATGTTTAGTCTGTGGGTTTCTGAGTTGTTAGCTTGCAGAATATGTATGACTTGTAGGATATTAAATATTCTGTTTTTACACTGATTTTTTTTACTTTGTTTATGAAAACCTGTTAACAGTTTCAACATAGCTTGGAGACTGTTTAGAATAGAAAGGAAAATCTATTCTTGGTGTAGGTTCTTCGAAGATGAAATTATGTAAATCATGTCCAATTTAGTTGCCTGCTTTGGGGTGGTGGGTGGAGGAAATAATCATAGTTTGCATCCTCAACTTAGATATGTGTCAGTATTTCCATTTTTTAACCTGTCAACTATATAATTCTTTAACTGTGTAGTACTAAGAGCATCAGTACCATAATGAAGTTACTGTGCAGATTTTCCCTGCTTCTAGATTTGTAAAGAAAATTTGGAGTGGGGGAGGAAGGGACATAGAGTATGAAATAATGTGGTTAAGTTGGCATTAATTGTGTTACCTTTCAGTTCCAAGTACCGTGTTATAGAACTTTCTCTGTAAAGTTTTACATGTTTCTTCAGTGAAGTATGTTATATAATTTCTTGTCAGGAATATTATACTTTATTAAATATGTTAATATCTAGCTATAGTTTTACTGCATCTTAATGACTTAGCTGGGCACAAGTGACATTTTTCCAAATGATACAGTCATCTTTGTGTTGATACTTAGTTACTATTTATTGTATACTTGTAAAAAGCTATTGCTGTTGATATGCTAGAGCTGTATTACCTGCCATGATAATATATCTTTAATTTTATTTGTATCTAAATTTTCAAGGTTATACAATATCTGTATAATTTTCTTTTTCAGGAAATTTGAATGTTACTCTTCAAGTGTGGGATGTAGGGGGGCAAACAATAGGAGGCAAAATGCTGGATAAATATATTTATGGAGCTCAGGTACAGTATAAATGATGATAATTGTATCTATAGTAATTCTATAAAATTCATTGAAATGTTGTTCTTAAAATTATACGTTTGTTACAGGTTGTTGTTTTGTAGGTCTCAAAAATGTTGAATCTCTGCTTAACCTGAACTGAATTGATATTAATACGCAAGTCTAATTTCTGTATGTAGGTAATTTTTTGGAGCTGACTTAAAAAGCAAAGCGAGGGTGTGCATTTGTATTTCTGGATAACTCTCAAGAACAGATGTATGTTTCCATGCTTTGTGTCTTGAGTTAAGAAAAGCAATCATAGTAAATAGTAAAGGCTATTTGGATCTCCACATGGTAGATATAGTGGCTGCTTTTAGAACAGATGCCTCCTGGGGGAAAAAAGTAGAAGGAGGAAATTAAGAGCAAGCCTACACCATTAAACTCATACATGCAACTGGGGTTATAAGAGGGCAAACAAAAGGAGGCAACCAGGTAGCTAAATATTTTTGCAGAACTGTTATCCAATGAAAATTAATTTTATTTTGAGGTTAACTAAGCAACTTAAAGTGAATGGTAGGATTAAGTAAAAGCTAAATATTATAACAGTATCTTGAGTTATGAGATGATTTAGGAGGATGTACTATATGCCAAACTTCTTAACATGAGTGATCTTAAAATGTATTCTGTTCTTTAATTTGGAGTGTGTAATGAGAACGATAGGCATAATGTTTTATTATATAAATGTTATATTTATCTGAAAAGAAAACGAATGCACCATTTTTTCCCCCAATACTTTAAGCAATAGGAATATGGAATCCTAAAACTTTTATTGGACAGAAACTTTGTACTGATAAGTACAGCACAGGAATGGCTAATTAAGGAGATTAGGATTTATTAGTTAAAAGGATAAAGACAAACTTGTCAATTTAACATTTTGTCACTTTCAAAAAATGTCTTAATGTTTTTAGCTGTTCCATCTGTTTTATAGCATTTTCTTATTTTTTAATAAAAAACATTTTGCTGCCCTGTTAAAATCTACCAAGCAACAGGAGAAAGTGGCTTCCATGACAGAGGGGATTTGATTAATCACAAATTGTTGCCATATGCCCAGGGAAATAAAAGGCTATTAACTTCTTCTGTATTGAATTTGGTGATAAACTTAGGAGTTTCTTATCAGCAAAAGCAGGTCAAAAAGTTAATACCAGTGCCCCAAAGTAGTGAAAAAGTTGATACCAGTAAGCCTAAAGTTAAAAATGTTTGATTTTTAGTCTTTCTGAGCACGTTAACAAAAAAACCCTACATCTGATCTCTTCTCCTTTAATCCTCCCCCAACCCTCATTGTAACTCTAATTTTTTTAATGAACTAATGGCTGTTCTCTCTCCCATTGTTGGCATGTATTGCCAATGTCTGTAATAGGCTTCTTATCATCAAAGCTGACTTGTAACACACTTTTTTGTTAGCTTTGTCACAGTACCTGTTAAAGACACATAAAGCTATCTTTATTTTCATCCATTCATGAAACACCATGAATAATTCGGAAAGGCACTGCTTTCAGCTTATTTCTAGGCAGCAGCTTATTTCATGTTGAACATCTGTAGCTTTGTAGAAGAAAAAGCAGAAAGATAAAGTAGAACAAGTAGGAGTATTTAGAAAGAAAAATCCTTTTAAGTACCTATAAAAATTCCTGTAAATGGACAGCAAAGTAGCAAGAAAGTAATTGGGAAGAGCCATCATGGAATTAGCAAGGGTGAATGGTGCCCAGCCAACTTGATGATCGCCTTCTGTGGTTAGTTGATTGGCTCTGTGGAGAGGAGAGCAGTGTATGTCATTTACCTTGACTTCACCAAGGCCTTTGACATAATCTCCCGTAATATTATTACAGACAAAATGTAGAAAAACAGATTGGATGAGTGGACCATAGGGTGACTGAAAAACTGAATGGACAGCTGGACTTAAAGGGAGATGGTCCATAGCTCAGTGTCTTACTGGTGCCTGGTTATAAGTCATATTCCTTAGGGGTTGGTACTGGGGTCATGTCTTTTGTTAATTCTTTGAACAATGGAACAAAACATTGTTTGTAAGTTTGCAAATGACACTAAATTGGGGAGGAATGGTCAGTATGCTGAGGGTGGGGGTGCTATTGAGAGAGACCATGACCAACTGAAGGAATGGACCTTGTAAAGTTCACTGAAGACAAATGCAAAGTCCTCCACCTGGGATGGAATAACCTTATGCAGGCTGGGAGTCAACTGTCGAGGAATCAACTGGAGAGCATCCAGTGAAGAGCCACGAAGCTGATTAATGGACTGGAGCATCTCCCCTATGCGGAAAGGCTGAGAGAGCTGGGACTGTTCAACCTGGAGAAAAGAAGGCTAAGGGGGATCTTATCCATGTATATAAATACCTGAAGGGAGGATGTAAAGAAGACAGAGCCAGGCTGTTTTCAGTGGTGCCCAGTAACAGAGACAATTGGCACAAACTGAAACACAGGAGGTTCCCTCTGAACATCAGAAAAACACTTTTTCACTGTGAGGGTGACCCAGCGCTGGCACAGGTTGCCCAGAGAGGCTGTGGAGTCTCCATCCTCAAGAGATATTCAAAAGCCATCTGGACATGATCCTGGGCAGCTGGCTTTAGGTGACACTGCTTGAACAGGGGCATTGGATTAAATGACCTCTAGAGGTCCCTTCCAACCTCAGTCATTCTGTGAAATGGCTTTGGAGAAAAGAAGGTGAGGGTCCTACTGGAAAAAAAATAGTTGAATGGGAGTCAGCAATGCACCCTTGCAACAATAAAAGCTAACTGAATACTGGGTTGCATTAGTAAGAATAAAGAAGGCAAATCAAGGAAAGTGATTATCATCCTCTCTGACATTTTTGAGGCTACATTTGGAGTACTGTATCCAGTTTTGGGCTCCCCGGTACAAGAAAGCCTTTAAAGTTTAAAGGAGCAATTCTAGCGAAGGTTGCTACAAAAGAAGTATGTGTACCTATGGTGTGTTGCACTTGGTCAGCATGTGTGGTGCAACTGGGATTTTAAACATCTTGTTTGTAAAGTACACAAGCTGTAAACTTAGACATAGAGTAGGCGATTTGGATCTGTTGCAGAAATTGTGTTCATGTGCATGTATTCTCTGAATCTAAATCATTCAGATTTAAAGTACATGTGTAGAATAGCTTGCAGCATGCCTACGGTATGCATCATGCTTTTATCCAGTATTTGCAGATGCCCATAGCCTTGAATAGACTTCATCTGATCGATCATTTTAAGATTCAGAAATCACAAGTGGCTGAATTCTTGATTTTCTGCTCAGAAATCCAAATGTGTTGTAGACCTACTTATAAAATACTAAGACCAGCTGGAGATGGAACTTTTGAGATTCTACAGCAACTGAAAAGGTTATCTTAATAGCAAGTCTACCGTTCACTTGATCTCAGTTGAAATTTGATCAGGATACCAGGGGGAGTAAGTGGAGCATCCATCTATGCTTTGCTGCAAACCTTGCCACTGGAGGTTTCCTTCTCTTTGAATGGGAGCTGAATCAATTCCCTAGGATAGATCTTTTGCTTAAGTTACTGTTAAGGTGCCATTTTTTGACTGAGGTCCCTGGTTTCTTGTGTGATGCTTTAAAATAGAAGTGCCAGATTTGAGGATGGGAACCTATATAATTTGCTTGCGTGGTTGCAGTTGGAGAAATTGCAGTTCACTTGCTGTCTTGAAGCAGTTGCTTTTTTCTCCCTTTTTTTTTTTTTTCTCTGGTGTTGCTCATTCAGAACAATATAGTTGCCACTTGGTTGCCAAATTTCACTGATGGGTCAGAAGAACTCTGCAAGCTTGGGGGAAAAAGAACGCCTTGATCTTTATAAATGAAAGGTGCTAATAAACAGCTTCCTGTGATTAAGACCGACACATTTATCTCAGAATTGAGAGAGGGTAAGAGTAATCATATAGTCGGTTACCACAGCTGAGCTGATCGAGTGACCATATCCTCAGTATCAGCAAAAACAGTGGTTAAGTATATGTAGACTGTAAACCGTTTTCACCTGTAAAAATAGCATTTCTGCAGATGTGCAAGATATCATAATGAAGTTACTCTTTGCTAAAATGAATATTCTGTGACTAGAAAAAAATATTTCAGAATTTTGATCTGACATATTTCATGAATATTAATGAAAATTTGAAAGTTAATTTAGTTCCTTCATACTAAAGTCAGTCATAGGATGAGGGCAGCTGAGGATAAACCTGAAGAAGAAAACATATGGTTTTAGTTAGTGTTTTCTGTAGTTTCTTTTATTGTGACAAATCTTGACATAAACTTGACACCTTTTACGTGTTGATTGTCTAGTGTGAATATATTGCCTGGTTACAATTCTTCCAATTCTGCTGTATAATAGCACTGCTGCTGTTTTCGTGGCGAATATTTCAGAACCGCTCCCATCTCTTACCTGTAATTGCTGCCCCTACCCATGTATCTAGTTTAAACTATCTTTAAGAGCTGGCATATGCTACCTCATAAATTGGCTTGTTAATAGAATAAGAGTACTGCAGACTTTACCTTCTCCAGGGACCAGCAAATAATTTCTGCAATATTCTCAGTTTCCAGTGACCTATTTTTTAAAATACTCTATAATTCCAAAACAAAAAGCACTCACATATGCACTAATGTAGGCAAAATGTCTCTCTTACTAGAGTGCAATTATGCAAGCAGGGACTATTTGCCACGTTACTGGAGACTAGAGAATTAATGTGCTGTTCTCCGCATGTTGTCCTCCATATGTTTCAAACCTTTTCCATGGCAGGAAAATGCACTACTTTTGTGTAAAAAGGCCAGTGTTAATTTTCCACCTTATTTTCTCATGCATAATAGGGAAATAACAGCTTTTATACTATCTACTCATTCTGTACTCCATATACTGTAAGCGTGTGGAAAATACGAAGTATTTTTGTGAAAGCAATGATGGGGTTTCTATGTTAAATAAAAAAAGGTGAAATAAATTTTAGCTGTGGAGTTATGACTAGTCCTTCTTTAATTATCTGTATCATATTAAGTTGCTGATAGGGTGCTGTTGTGGCAAATGTCTAAGCAAGAAATATTCTTTATGACCTGGATGCCATGCTGCTTTTTTTTGCATCTCTAAGATGTTATACTTGCTGTCTTTGTTTCTCAAGTATAGCAAATATTGACAAGATTCAAAAAAAGAATGGTTAAGAAAAGAATATGCTCTAGAGGCAATGTTTTAGATCATGGAGAAGGGGACCAAAAGGAAGTTAGGTGAGCTCTAGTTGCGAACTTTGTTCAATGATTTCTTTCACAGTAAATCCACCGTGAATACTCTTTTCTTCCAAAGGTGTGGGTGGGCTGCGGTTGGCTAGAGGACATGTAGCAGAGTAGCATTTTGATGAAGAATTAGTTAGAAACAGAGCTGACCAACCTTAAATGCTCAGATGCTATTAACTTTATCTTACATCTAACTCTGATTAAACTCTTCAGTGCTGAAAATGGTTTAGATAGCCTGCTCTGCTTTTCTGCAGGCTGGTGAGAGAACTTGAGGACTGGTGAAAGAATTGTGCCATGTGCACTTTCTCATTTACAACTCTCAGCCTTACATCTGTTGTGTTTTTTTTTTTTTTTTTTAACCTTTATAATACCTGTCCTTCAGCTTGAGTTTCTTCTTTTCCACTGAGCATTTAATAACATCAGTATGTCCTTCTTAGAGCAAGGCTTATATTATGAAAGGCAAATACCTACATGCACAGGCATTTGGGTAGTTATAAAAGTAGTCAGGAGAAGTTAACTAAAATGCAAGATATTAAGGAATAAATTGTACAAAAGTTGGAAGAGGGAAGTGGATGTTTAATATTAGATTTGATTAGTAAAGTAAAGAGGAAAGATGGCAAGGGAAAAGATGGGTGTCATAATTCTTAATTTCCTTGAAGGAACTGGTGAAAGCTGTTCCTCAGGAATTCATAGCAGCCATATATATATAAGGAACAAGAACTCGTTTTGCCAAGGAGTAGATGGCATTGAAGGAGAAGAGAGAGATTTGTATTGCTGTCATAGGGAAATAGGAATTGAAGGGTTCTCAACAGGATCTGTTGTCCTCCTCCAAAGCTATACCTGTATGACGTCTATTTCATTTTTATCAGCCTTCAAAAACCCTCCAGTGTTGGTGACTCTGCTATCCCTGAAGGTGGTGTATTTCAGAGCTTCACTATTCTTATTGTCTACATGTTTTTTTTTTCTAGTATGTACCCTTGCTATAATCTTCTTGCTGTAAGTTAAACCTATTGCTACATGTCGTATTGATCACAGACTTGTAAGAAAGTTCAGGGTGGAAGGGATCTCGGAGGTGTCTAGTCAAACCTCCTGCTCAAAGTAGGGTCAGCTGTGAGATGGGACTACGTTGCTCAAGGCTTTATCCAGTTCCTTCTTGTAAACCTCTAAGGGTGGAGACTGAGCAACCTCTTTGGGCAACCTATTCCACTGCTTGATTCTCCTCATGGTGAAAAAGCTTTTCCTTATATCTAGTTTGAATTTCTCTTGTTTTCAACTTATGCCTGTTGTTTTTCATCCTGCTGCTGTGCACTACTGTGAAGAGCCTGGCTCCATCTCCTTCATAGCTTCCTCATGGGTATGGGAAGGCTGCTTTTAGGTTGTCGCAGGACCACCTCCTCTCCATGATGAAGAATTCTAGTTCCCTCAGCTTTTCCTCATAGGACAAGTGCTCCAGCCTCTGATCATCTTGGTGGCCCTCTGCTGAACTTACTCCGGTCTCGAGGGGCCTAAGATTGGATGTATTACTTTAGATATGATCTAACAAGTGCTGAGTAAAACGGAATAGATCCCTTGATCTAGTGCCCATGCTTCTGCTAATACAGTCCAGGATCACATTGACCGTCCTTGATGCCAGGGAACATTGCTGGCTCATATTTGGCTTGCTTGTCTACTAAGACCTGCAGGTTATTTTCAGTTGTTGCCCAGCCAGTCAGTCCCCCCAGTCTGCGTTGTTTATTCCTTCCCAGCTGCAAGGCTTTGCATTTGTCCTTGTTGAAAGTTCAAAGGTTCCCATTCGCTCATTCCTTGAGTGTGTCTACATACCTCTGAATGGTAGCCCTGCTCTCAGGCGTATTGGCTGGTCCTCCCAATTTAGTGTCATCTGCAAACTATGTATAAGAGCATATAAAAAGAGAATTCCTGTTATCTTCTCTTGAAACTTTTACCAGCATCATCATGCCTGCCATCAGTATTGTGTTTGTTGAAACAGTCCAGTTTTTTCAATTTTCTGATGTCAGTCATGGTTTCTAAACCTCTGATATTGTTACTGGTCTCTTCCAGTCTACCCTTTTCTTGACATTCAGTGTCCAAAGCTGGATGCATTATGTCACCTGGAATGTTTCATGCCAGTGTGATATTTGCCTTTTTGCTACAAAATAAGCTTGACATATTCAACTGTGATCTACTGTAACTCCTTGATCCTATTGTATAGAACCTGCTACAAAGCCAGATGTTTCCTATTGTGCAGTTGATTATTGCTTCCTTTGAACTTGTCATGGTACTTATTGAATTGCATCCTATTATTTTTAGATTGTTTCTCATCATATGATCTAAATTCTCCTCAAATAATCTTGCAGTCTCCACCAGTTTGTTGTCATCTGTGAAATTAATTTAACAAGCGTGCACTCTAGTTTGTGATCTAAGACACTCCTCATGAAACTGTTAAGTAAAGCTGGGCCCAGACAAATGCCTGAAAAACTTCACTTGAAAAATCTTTTCTATTGACAGTGGGTCATTGAACCAGCTGATTTTGTATGCATTGTATTGTTTTTTTGGAATATCTGTGAAAATTTTATGTGAGGACCAGTGTGCAGTTGCAGGGATTTTTTTTCCAGATATGAACTCCATGAGAACAAGTGCAACAGAAGCCAATTCTGACTTTTTTCCTCATTTACAAGATACTTAATTTATTAGGGTGTAGTGGAAAGCAGGGACAGAAGACTCAATAATTGAGAGGAGAGTGATTTACGAGAGCTGATCTTAGAATTATGGAGGGGAGAAGGTGGACATGTGGGCTGTTAATAGGCTGTGCTTTATAATGTTGGATATTAGCTCTGAGGAATCCTCAGTAATGTCTGGTTTGAGTATTTGTTACTTGTAGCCTGGCCCAAAACCTCTGAAATACATGGGACTCCCTTCTTTTTGACTTCTGACCACATTTTGAGTTTCTCCTTTGAAAGTTTAAGGCTTGCCAGTACTTCTTGCTTGTCTTTTACAACAGTGAAGGAAGGGCCTTTCTCTCCAAAGGAGAGCAGAGACGTGACAGCCAGGCAACGTGCAGAAACATACAATTGAACTGCTTTTATTTTTCTTTTTTTTTCCAAAAAAGGAACAGTAAAACTGCAAATAATATTAGCTAAAATGAAAGTCCTTCTCCAGTGTGATTTTTATCTTACTATTAGTGTGAAGTGCTTTTTGAGTTTTTCATAAAGCATATGCAATTTGGAATATTTCTAGTCTAGCTAATTGTGTTCTTCACTGAATTGCCATTTTTTCTGCCCTTGTAGTTCAGTTAGCATCTGAATTTAGAACACATGGAATGCAGAAGAAATATTGTAATAAAATATGTTTATTACAGAAGCTTATAATTCCTTTAATTATTCCTCAAAATATACAATGCCATTATTTGTTAATGCTCTGTTTTATGATAATAATAATTTAGACTGATGCAAATTTTACCATGTTAAAACATTTTTGCAACCTGTAACATTTAAAATACATCTTTTTATTTAGGGTATTCTCTTGGTTTATGATATTACCAACAGCCAGAGCTTTGAAAATTTAGAAGACTGGTATAATGTGGTAAAAAAAGTGAATGAAGAATCAGAAACTCAGCCACTTATGGCCTTGGTTGGAAATAAAAGTAAGTTATTCATACTTAAATATTAATTTAAATACTCTGGGTGTTGCTCTCTATTGAAGAAATGGCACAGGGCATATATCTTTAGTAAAATGAAATTAAATACTGTCTTGTGTGTTGTTGCTGTGTACAGATGACATATCTGGGTGTACCTCAGGATTCTGGTTCTGGGCAGTTAGGTTGAGTGACTTGCTCCATCATGCTTTGCCTAGCCTGCAGCCTCTCTGCCTGTGTTTTCTTTACCTGGAGAGCAGCACACAGGAGTAGAGGTCTCTCTCTCAGCCGTGTTTGAATTGGGTAGAGCTTCAGGATATAGCCATGGCACGTATCTAGAACGGAGAACTGGGAAGCATTCCTGGATTTAATAACAGGTATATTTCATGGTTCTGTATGTTAAGAGACTGCTACATTAAGTACTGGTATATATTATTCAAAGTAACTACACTATGCACTGGGCATAATATTTATGAATTGCTTATTAGGCTTTTTTGCATGCTATCTATAGTTTGGCACATGAGGTTACTTATTTCCTGTTGTTCTGGGATTTTTTTAACCTGTCCTCTTTTTAATCACGTAAGTATGATATAATGGTTTTCTTCTGAGCACCAAAATATGCCACTTTAAATAACCATCGCCTAGTTAGTCTCCTAATTAGATGGATTCGAGATTCCTGCATTTCCAGCTAAGAAATCTTGCAGAAACATCCTTATTAACATATCTGAGGTCTTGATCCTGGCTCTTTTACCCTTTTTCTATTGAAGATGATAAAAGCAACATAAAGCAATTTTAGAAACAAAGTGTTGGAAACATGCAGAATTTTTTAACAATGTAAGTATATTTTTTTGAACAACAAAAACCAGGGTTTTTTTTGACTTTCCAAGTAATTTGTGTCCATGTCACAATGTCCATATCATGAACAAACCTGAAAAAAAGACCTCATCCAGCAAGTTAATATTGTTTAAAAGTATTTGAAAACAATGTAGAGACAGCACTCTCATTCAGAACCATTAACTGTAGTGTTGTTACTGTGATGCTGTAACATTTTATGATATTAATTATGAAAGACTACTTATTTTCTGGGAAGAAAACAGAGAAGCTCTTAGAGTTACAATATATAAATAGCACTTCTGAAAGTATAACATAGACAGTGTTGTACTCTAGCAGACCCGAGTCAACAATACAGATTCTGTTGAAATTCAAATGAAATATATTTTTCACTGATTTATATTTTGCCCCAAAATTGGACTTCCTAGCTAGAGTTCTGCAAATCTTACAAAGTATTTACAGTAAGATACACTGTAACGTAGGATAAATAATGTTCTTTTGCTAAAATGACACCATAGAGGTAGAAAATCAGACACTGGTTTCCATTTGAAGGAGTTTTATTTCTGTTATATACCTTAAGTATATATATTTTTCTCATATACATGCCTGCAATTCTTTAAAATTCAAATATTCCCTTGGGAGCATCTGTAAATAGAATATGGTTTCATAGGTGAGTTTCCAGATAAAGGCTGACACTGACTGGTGAAAGGGCTTTCATTTTATGAAAATAGCAGCTGAAGGAACAGTGTGCTTGCTGCCTTGTTTACCTTCAGAAGTTGTGTGTAAAGAAAAAAAGCAAACTCTTGCTTTCACGCAATCCTAAGGATGTTGTATGCGTATGACATGCATATGTCGAGCATGCAGGGGATGCTGCTTACAGAGGTCATTTTTTTTTCTTTATTTTTATTTCAGCATTATAAAAATTAAGCTTTTAGAAGTGTATTGCTTTTCTGAATTCTATAATAGGAGAAGAATATCTAGGAGGGCTTCCACCCCAAAACTTCAGTGGCCTGTGAGAGGTAACTGTAGCCAGGCTCCTATTGTTACCTAAATAGAAAACAAGGTAAGTGTTTGTACAGAAGCATGGTGTTGACTCTTGCATATTATGACAGGATAAAGCTACCAGTCCTAACAAGTTCTTCAGGTCTAATCACTGTGTTCAGAATAGCTCAAACTTCTTAACTCAGCAAGTGATAAGACACTCATACACAATGCAAGAGTGAAAATAAGTTTAAAGCCAAGAAAAGCCATTTGATGAATTGATGAACTTCTTTGACCTCATGCATCATACAGGAGAAATACTTCCAGTCAGTAGTTTCTGTCCCAGGATTGTAGTTGGTTTTTGAGCTATACACATCTTTTAGGAAAATATCCAGGTATGCTCACTTAAAGACTAGAAAAGTCTATATCCACAGGCAAGTTATTCTAACACTTAACTTTCTTTCTGGTAGAAGTTTTAAAAAATTGCCAAGAATGCAGTTATTTTCATTCATAGCAACTGGAAAGAATTGGGCCAATATTTAGATACCTAGATAAGAATTTGGAAGCCCAACGGAAACCTTCCATTTTGAAACCTTGGTTTAAATTTAGTGCTGCTCTTTTAAGTATACTTAGCTTGGGCTTAGGCTCTCGTTTGATCATTTTCACTTACTAATACTGTCTGAAAGAAATGCATATTTTTCCATTTTGCAGTAAATACACCTAGGATCTCTGTTGTAGTGCTTCAGAAATAGGAATAAAGCCATAGTTTTTAAAAAAAAAAAGCTTGGAAGAAAACAATGACAAATATTTTTCTTCACAATGAAATATAGAAAACTGTATACATGAATTCTATTAGAAGAAAATAATTTCCTTGGGTAATTTTGTCATTGAAAGCAAATTACATCAGATATAGCAGTATATGGTGCATAATTGTATACGAGCTGTTAAATTGTCTATAAAACTGCGTTATTTATTAGTGTTTTGTTGTGTCAATTTGTAGTCATTCAGTTAAATGTGTTAAGCTTGCAGGAATTTCTTCAGTATTCCACCAGTTGTAATTTCTCCATACAAAGCTCCAATCAGTCCCCAGTCTCTCATCCATCAGAAATTAATTTAAAAATAATAGATTAGTATGAATTGAGATCTCCTAAATTCTGGACCTCCCCACCCCTCTTTTTTATTTTTCTTTTTTTTCCCCTCTTTTTTTCTTTTTTTCTCCAGGACTAGCTAAAATGAAGGACTGTCATTGCCCACTAATTTATTAAAAATAATTGGGAGAACAAGAGCTTCAGAGATACAGTCTTCCTTTGTGAAAGTGGTGATTTATTTAAGGTGACTCTTCCTCCTGGGTGCTTAGTTTTATTTTTCATTTTTTCTTCCTTCCCATACATTTTTTTCCATAGCCTGACCTACACATTCCGTCAGAGAGGGTAGAAGACTGATTTGAATCAAGATCTTGCCCAGACCTGCTTCCTACACTTATGTCTGATTATTGGTTAATTCTCTGTCTTTCCATAGATTTTTTGTCTGTACATTTGGTAAACAACAAAAAGAATTGTAAAATTTAATGTAGAATTTTTCTTTTTCATATTAATTGTAAGTCATAAGATCTTAATAGTCCTAAAATTTACAGTTGGCTTTGAATCTTAAATTTGACTTTCCATGTAACTTACTTTGCGGTATTTTAGTCTGATTTAATACAAAGTATATTTGAAGTGTGTTTCTTTCTGTGTTGCTAATACCACTTCATTTGCACCAGAAATAAGAGATTAAACTTTATCATTAGATTAACAAATGCTTTTGAGTCTCAATGCAACAACTTATAACTTTTGTAGATATGTTGCTGTCAAATACTTTGACTTACATTGTAGAGTATAAATTGAACTACAGTTATCAAGTGAATGAATTGTGTTTTGTGCACTTAGGATCTTTGCTTAAATTTGGTATTGACAAAGTTCAGTAACCGCAATGGATCTTCTGGTCGTTTAGTGTGAATTAGAGAGATTTTACTGTGTTTTGTGTAACTGATGTGTTTCTTTCCTTTCTACCTTGACTACTTTATGTATTTTCCTCTGCAGTAATCTATAAGCAGACCCCTCAAGTGTTCTACCAACATTTTCAGTTTTGTAAACAAAAATTAACCCAGGTTGCATGGGAGCTACACTCATTTTGATTTATAGCTACCAAGATTGTCTTAGGGTGGTGGTTATCTGTAGCTTATATAGGGGGTAGGAATTATCAGGTACCAGTGTATAGTGGATGGATGAATGATTTCTATTCTTAGAGATATTAACCAGATCCACTCCTCAATAAAGACTAATAACTCAGATTTTTAAACAGTCTTCATGACAGATGAGGGCACAGAGGAGAATGCATCAACACTAATTAAGAATGTTGACCATTTGTTCGTCTTAGCCATGATTGATTGATCTTGGAGTGCTATCTCTGAACAGGAAGTGGTATGCTGTTACATTGTGAAGTTTAAAGGTTACATTTTAGTGTACCCTTTAACTTGCATTTACATACAGCATAAAGTGTTTTTACCTATCTTATCTGAGTGCAGAGAGAAACATTTTTCAGCCCAGATACAAACGAATGCTTGGTGTACTGCGTACTAATGTGAATCTGGCTGGTAACAGCTCATACCCAGTCTGCTTTTGGACTCTGTTGCTGCCTTATATGCTTAGTCTCTCCAGTTGTACTCAGAAAATTTCTTCATTAATACTCATTTTGAGATTCTGGCTTATTAAAATTCAGAACAATACATTCATTCTCTTGTCCTTCCCAACCTTCCCCAGCTGTTTTCTGTTCTTGTTTCCCGTGGACTTGCACTTGTTAGGTCCTTCACCTGTAATTAAGACAAGTGTTGAGCAGCGAATGCAAAGACCCCTGTTCTTTTGAGTCTTATGCCTGATTAAACTGAAGTTCCTGTATGCCTGACAGCAGGTCCAGTCACCTGAGCCTCACACACGCTCCTGGGATTGGAGGGTAAACTACTTACATGTAGAGACTCCCTTAAAAAGAAAACCTTGTCCTGTGCTACAGTCAATTTACCAACTCATTTGAATAAATGTAGAATGCTACCCTGTTTTAAAATATGTATAGAATGTTTGTCTCAACAAACCCGTAAGATTAATAGAAAATTGTGGTCTTATGGATTTGTTTGTTTCAATGGTTGGGTAACTTTTTTTTTTAATTAGTTTTAACAAGAAACTTAAATTAATGAAAGGGAAAATCACAGGTGAAAATGATCTTTTATTCACCATAATAATATGTTTCCAACCCAATGTCTGAATGTGCTCTGTATTACTTTAGGGATCGGAGCAATCTAGAAACATACACATTTTCGAGTGATAAAATTACCTTGCTTGTCTGAGAAAGCATTTGTCTTGCTAGATTTTGATCCTAAATCATGCTTGGCATAATATTAATGGTGCTGGCGACCATTGCTGCTGAAGTGATCTATTTGTCTGTTAAATTGCCATGTGGGCAAGTCTACTAAACTGTGATATATGCCACAGAGATATGTAAACACAGCCTGAGCCTCAAGTGTGGGTCTTTAGAAAGTAGCTGAGCTCACAGAAAATTATACAGAACAAAAGAAGGAAGGTTTATTGCTGTTGTGTAGTATTTACTTACACATATTCCATTGGCTGAGAAGGGAAAACACTTGGCAGGGTAGATCACAAGGATCTGGGCATATGTACTCCACTCTGGCCCCAATCTCCATGTAATCTGCTGTGATAAATGTATCTGTTGCATCTGGTTGCAAATCAGCCCATGTTTTACTTGGACCCTTCTTTCAGAATCCTTCATAAAGTGATCTCTTGGATGGGAGGTCACAGTGGACACAGCAGCTGCTAAATCACCTGGTTAAAGGCAGATTTTTAGACTTCTGGACTTTCTTCCAGTACTGCAGCCGTTATCGGAGTATGTATAAAGGATAGATTTTAATGGTGGCTCTCAAAAGCCACGTGGCCTCTGCCAAAGTACTAACAAAAAAAAAAATGGAGTGGAAAGGGGAAATCTTTTCTGTCATGCTGCTCAGAAGATAATTAATGACCATTATCATAATTTTCTCTCCTGCCAGTCTTAAGACCAGTTTCTGATGTTCCACACAGATAGGATTAGCTAGTAGTGAGCTTGCTTTTTGATTTGTGTTCTGCCGCAGTATGGGATTCAGTACAGGGGTGAAGCTGAATAATATATACATCTTGCCCACAGAAGATCTATTACTGTTATACCACTTGTCTGAGTTTCAGATTTGTACAGCTAGACAGAGCCCTGATATAAACAGGTGTAATTTTACGAAAATCAATGAATTTGCATTCATTTGAATGAGGACAGATTAGATATTGTACAAACTGTTTGCTGAAATTAATGTTTTCTCATTTGAATCATATGGTGCTTTAACAAGAAAGTGAGGGTAGTCATTAACTATTCCAACTGATAGACTGTTCTTACGTTATGCTTTTTATTTTAGTTGAGTGTGAATAACTTGGTTTCTTCTTCCTGCACTTAAAATCTTGAGGCTGCACTGCAGTTTTTTATTTGCGCACATAAGTTTTGCCTGCTAAGACCAACCAAGAATTAAGACCAAGTTCAAGGCCCTGGTAGAATATTGTTAGTGTAGTTGGAACTCAAACACCAGTGTGACGGAAGTGCCAGTAAATAATATATTCTCATTCACTAACAGTTATGCTTAAATTCAGAAAAATCTTTAAGGATGTCATTGAAAAATGGAAGTAGAAGTAAAGCGTTTAAATACAAAGGTTAGAACAGTATATGTATCCTATTTTTATAATAATACACAAATGAAATGCTGAGAGATCTCTTACTGTTTCCATGGATTTTGTCTGTAGTTTATTTAGCAATGTAGACATACGTCTAATAAAAAAGATGCTGCATAAACCATAGTCCAGGCTGAATGTGCTTCTGTTTTTGGTTTAGGTAGAAATGTTTTTTCTGGCTGCGTCCTTCATACTTAGGTCTTCTTACAACAAATGGAAAGCCCTTAATTGTACCTAAGGGAATAGTTAATCTACGGTGGACATATGGTGGACAAAAGCTGAGTCTAGTAAATGAAAAAAATTATAAACAGAAAATGTGTGAATGTCTGCACAGTCTGAGAGTCATGGGAGATATTGTACTGTTGGATTGCAGTGTATTTTAAATTAATTTGCTATTCTTTTCTATTAGTATATTAATGGAAGTCAGTGCAGCATAAAATACATAGTTTTAAAAACCAATCAATTTCATGTCTATTTTATTGGATTGAAAAATATACCTGTTTTTAGGACAGGACAGAATTTCTTTTCTTTGCAAGTTGTCCTGCTCCCAACTTTGCATTATGACATAAATGCAATTTGATTTCATTATTGGAGTGAAGATCTCTGAAAATTTTAAATGTTATAACATTTGATGGGGGGCAGTTAATCAGTGTTAACCCTGAGCAGCTCTTGGGCTTTATAGATTCAAGCATTATATGTGGTTGCACTGCTCCAGCAAAAGGTTAAGTATTAATGGAAAATGTTCACAGCTCTTTTACTCAAAGAAAACATGTTACTTGTAAGTTTTCTTTTGATTTTACTTTTACAGTTACATTGAATGTCTTCATTCATTTAGCCATCCATAAAGCAAATATTGTTGCACATGCAGTGGATAATAAGTCTTTTTAGGACTACTTGTGTGGTATGTCACAGATCATTAACTGCAAGTAACCACCTGACTTGAGGGAAGTCTGGAAGCATCATTACAGTGAAATAAGCTTTTATTTCTGTATCACTGCAGCACATTGATTTGTAGGAATGTCTCCATTAGCTACTGTGGAAATATATTCTCATATATTATTATTGAAGGAAGTTGATGAGAGAGGATAACCAAATTTCAAGTGTGAATAGGGCATTAGTATTAGGATTTTGGACAAAGGGGGAAAAAGACAACTGCTATTGTGGCATTATTTTCTATTTAAAAGCTAAATAAGTCAGTAAACTAATCTTTTTGTAATGCTTTACAGTTTCAGAGTCAGACTTATGAAATATAGTGATGATTGTACAGTATTTATGTGTACCCTGCAACTTCAACTGAAATGCATATAGTAATTGAATATGTTTACTACTCTGTACAGGCAGAAAGTGTGGAAGAGAAGTGTTTTTTCCTAATCAGCAGGTTTTTTTTCCTGTTTTTTTTAAAAACTGTTTTCCAGTTTTTTTAAGAAAAAACTTAAGCTTTTTCTGTTTATTTCAGTGAACCATAAAAATCTTAAGATTTTTATTGGAAGTAACCAGTAATTATTTCAGCTCAGTTTAGAGGATGAAGGATAGCCTGTGTTAATAAGGGGAATAATCATAATAGATAACCTCCATTAATATGATTAATAGGAGTCTGTAGTATGAAAAATGCAATTCTGAAACATTGTCCTGAAAATATTTTAGAAAATTTGAAGTACTTATACAGATTAAAGTTAAGATAATATTGTTGGATTATCTTCCTATGTTGCTGTTTTGCAAAATAATTTGCTGTCAGATCTTTTAGGAGCAAAATACAACAGAAGATGGATAAATGAGTCGGGTGTTCAAATCAGCCTCCCTTAGTGGTATAGTATGAACTCTGTGCATGCAGATTTAAGAATGAAGAAGAAAAATTATGGGGAATGCATTATATGTCTATTTTAAAATTGTATAAGTGTCAGGACATTATCGTATTTATTGTGGATTTGCAAGAGAAGAAGTGGAAATTAACGGTACTATTTCAAGTTTAGTCCACAGTTATAGCTCCATACACTTGATATAATGAGACATTCTGAGTTTATGATGCCCATTTCAACATAAGAGCATGTATACTCTGCTAAATGTGTGGCTTTTTGAGAGATCTTTAAGCATATTAATGCCTTCATGACATTAGCACCTCTGGTTATGAATTCTTCATTGTTCCAGTATTTGAGATGGTATGTCTTAATGAGGTTCTGAATGAGCTGTAATTTCTTTCTGCTATCTACTTTGGTTTATTTTATAGGTCAGATTTTTTGAGGGAAAAAAGGTATTTGAAAAAGGCATTTCATTATTTCTCTGTGTAATATGAGACTCTGAAGGTGTTATCAGGGGAGTAACTGCTAAGCCAGTATCAAACTTTGTTTGATCTTAATAGTTCACTGAGATAAGCCTGGTAGTTTAAATGCAGACAACATTGTTGTTGTTATTGTTATTTACACTCTGTGCTTCCAGCCCTTGTGATATGGAGGATAACCTCAAAATATGTTTGTTGTTTTCAAAGGAGAGATCTAAGATTCTGTAGTGCCAAAAAATCAGTGTTAAAAATCAATTAATATTTGCTGAAACACGTTGATTAAAGAGATGGGGTACAGTGATGAAGAATGGTTAGTTAGAAAGCTAGTTTGTATATTTAAAATAAGGTCTTAAAAGAGGAGGGCTTTATGCACATTGTGCATAGTTTCTATTTGAAAAATACTGAGTTCCATATGAAATTTTCATGATATATTTTAGCTTTTTTAACTCAAATTTTTTGCGGAAGTAGTGCTTTCAATCTTTTATCTTCCTTGTTTAACAGTGCAACAGTGTATTTTGTGAATATGGCAAGGCAATTGTAAATATGTAACTTCTGCCAGACCTTTTGAGAAGGTTTAATTTCATTCCATCCATTTGTCCTTTGATGCTCTGAACACAAGGAGTAACCATCCCATCTCATCCAGATTAGTATTTTTAACACTTGAAAATTTTTACAATTGTAAAATGAGCCATATCACATTTGCTGCATTCTTTTGTTCAGTGTGGGGAATCAGTGACCTGAAGATAAAAATTTTGGTTGTTTACATAGGTGTAAATTTAGAGCACATTTAGGGACTTCAGATGAGCTGCTCCAAGTTTACACTGGTGTTTTCATGACTTGCCCCTAGATTGTAATATTCTTTTGGATACTTTTTTTTATATGTATACCATGTGGTCTTTCTTTTGTGGTAAGTATTGTCCAATATGTTTACTTAATTATATGTGTTAATAGGAATATATCATACTAATATAATATTAGTATATGATGGTAGAATTCATTAAAGTTTTGAAATGTGTATGTAGAAAGAGGAATAACATTACCTTTTTCTGACTTTGCCTAGAGAACTCATTCCTAAGCGTTCCTACATGATAGCATTTGAAAACTGCCATCAGGATCATTGCTCTTTTGTTTCAGATGCTAAGCAAGCACAAATTCAAAAAAAGCTCCAGACTAGATAGTTGAATGGAACACACAGAATAGTAAAATGTCTTAAGTCTTCCTTTTGAAAAATACTGGGATATAACCATTATGTATATTGAGGGAACTTCAAAATGCTGGATTTTGCAATCTTAAGCATTTTTTGTGGTAGATAATTTAAACTGAAGGCTGGAAAAAATGTTACAATTTGTACAGATAGCACACCTTTAATACTGTGGAAAGAAAGAGAGACCCTCAGTTGCTAAAACCTTACTTTATACATTTACAGAAGTTTGAAAAGTCATTTGCTGTAGGCATGCAGAAGGAAGAAAGCAGTGTATAGGTGTTGTTGGTCAGGCTGTTAAGTTGAACCATTTAAAAAATATTTTTATGTTCTACTGCCCACATAGAAAATTGTGGCATTTTGGAGCCTACTTCTCAGTCCCCCTTCAAAACCATTACGGAAAAGCTTGAAGTATTTTGATTTGGAGATGCCACTGCTATGTCTCATGGGAAAGTATAGTGCTGGTGCTTCTGTTCCCATTCTCCTACGGGCTACGCTCCTGACACTAGGGATATAAAGGCTCGGGTTTTTTTTGTTTTATTTTTCCCTTTATGTCTTCCATCATGTATCACATCCTTTTAGGTATGATAGGACTTTGTGAGAGTAACGCATCATGGATACTGTCTAACTGGCAAATCCAAACTTGAGTGAAAATAACAGTGTAAGACAAACAAAAAACCCCTCTCCTTAGGCACCATATTGATCTTTCTGAATTGAACTGTTCTGTTCTCTTGGTTGGAATATTTTGGCATTAGTTTTATATGGAAAAAGGAACCTTTTTGAGCAGAAAAAGCAGTTTTCAGTGTAATAAAAAAACCCTAGTAGTTCTGACTGATAATTCTGGACTAGTCCAAATGTAGAGAGTTTCCAGAGTTTTTGATTCTGATCCATTGTTCAATTCTAAGAATACTGTTGTGGTAGTTTATTTTAATAACATTACCCTGTGCTTGCAGATAATAGAGGAAAAAAAGCCTAGTCTGGTTATATTGCAATTCTGTGAGGTGAAAAATGGTCCTGTATGAAGGGTATTGACAGTTCTTTCACAGCAATGTTCAGTAAAAAGAAATTTTCTAGAAAGCACTGCATAAAGCAGTTGTAAAATATGGAATACAAGTTCAGGCTGTAGAAGGGTTCTGGGTTTTCCTAGAAGTTACTTACTGCGTTCTTTACTCTGGTAGTTCTTGTCATCCTACAGTAACTTCATGTTACAGTAACTGTAACTTTCTACAACACTGCTGATGTCTATCAGGAACAATTACTGAAAATGTCTGGACTTAATGATGTTTGAACTTACATGTTTGTGGTTTTTTTTTTTTGTTGTTGTTGTGAAGGGTGTTTATTTCTTAAGTTGTCTCAAGCTACACAGTGGAAGTAAAGGAAACAATGTAATGAAACAATAAAGAATAGCTGTTGTAGAGATCTCTATGGCCAGCTAATACATTGTCCAATTAATAATTAACAATTTTCTTGGGCTGGCTTTTTGAAGTACATATGTTAAGATGACCTCCTCTTACACCATAAGTTTTGCAGGTTTATTTTGGGAACGGTGTCTCCAAAAGGTTTTTAGAGAATAGTTACTGGTGTAGTTGCATGTTTAAGTGGTTGATCACTAGGGCAATAATGCTGGTTTCTGAGCACAGCCAGTACTTTTTCCAGCTGCTTTATAGTGATATCTTGAAGCTTAAAATGTAATCTATATGGGTAAGCCACAAAAGCCACTATATATTAAAGCAGACTCTGACAGTAAATCAAAATTGAACAGCTGGCAACACTACTAAAGTCATAAACTTATTTATTAAAAAAACTAAACAGAAGAATTATATTAAAAAGAGAGGAATATGTTCTACAGACCAGTGGATATAGCTTAAAACCTGGAAAGTGCTGCAGATTAAGAGCCCAATTTATGAACATCTGTTCTGGCAGTTTCTGTGAGATTCTCATGTTCTTTACAATAAAAGTGTGAAACATGTTTTCTCCCCCCATACTAATCATGCTTTTCTGCAGTTCATAAAACCTGCATTGAGCCTTATGCAACTGGGCCTGTCTGCTTTACACACTTGCTAGAGTAATTACTATTCATGAAAGAGTAAGTACTATAGCAACGTCACAATCCCACGGTATACACCTATCCTCACTTGTTCCAAGTGGTCTCATTGGCTTCAAAAGCAGTGAAAGAACACTGAAGTTTCCTTCATATATTTAAACTTGGACCGTGGCAATGAACTAATAATGGAAGCAGGTCACTAGAGAGCAAAATGGACAGAAAAGTGTCTTGTACATGGTTTCTCTAAAATTGAAGCATACTTACAAATCCACTGTTTTGCTCTCTAACAGCCACCCAGACAACTGTTAACTCCTCTCATCTCTTAATTTTGAAATAAATGATCATAGAATGATTATTTTAATTATGATTTTTACACTGAATAGTACCCTACATTTTTGTCATGTTGACAGGTATGTGGGAATAAGCTTTAGGATATTCTTGATCTGCTTTGAGAGGGAACTGAAAAATCATAAAATAAAAACTGAGTGTCTAGTTCCGCTGTCAGCGGTACCATTTTGCCTTTGACGTCAGTGTGACCAAGATCCAAGATTTGTTTTGGAGGTTTTAGCCACAAGCCCTGTTTTATAATCAGGCTTGATTTGCATGGCACAGGTCGTAATATTTTGCTTGTAACTCTTTCTTCAGGTCTAGTAATTCAGACTGAACTAGAATAGATCAGTGTGAAAAGGCCATCAGTTTTCTCTCAAGCAGTGCAGACTCTACTAATATCCCAAGCCCTGCTGCCATTTGGAGACAGTCTCTCAACAAAGTCAGAGATTAGGAAACCAAGGTACAAAGGGAACACTGAACAAACGTGCAATAAAACCACTTTCCTGAGCAGATTATATTGCTTTATTGATAAAAATGATTATGCTTTCTTTCCATGTAAATTTGAGTAGTTTCACCATGTTATGCCTTTATTTATTAGGTTGCAGAACCGTATGCTTTTATAGTTGTTTAACCTGAGGAGAACACTTCCAGCTAAGAATCCTCAAGACAGGAAAATCTCTGTGCTCCTTTTTGGAGCTAGCTTCTGATATGGGTAGGGTCATACTGACTGACAGGAGGGAAAAGAAAGAGGATTTCTAGTATCCTTTGAATGAAGAATTATTTTACAGGAACAAGGCATTTTCTGTTTCCATGCCATCCATTTTTGAGCATTTTATAGCATGGGTGCATCTCTGTGGTCTTACTTGCAGTGTGTATCAATTTCTGAGATTGCTTGGCCAATTATTTTTCAGCTAACTTGTGGAATATTGAGGAACAGTATTTCTGCCAAGTGTATATTGGTCATTGATAGTTCCTTTTGTCTTTGCATTGAGCCATACTTTTATAATTGATTTGTATATATTTGTAGTGCTGAGGGCAGTACTATTAGGCAACAAAAAGTGACTTATAACCACTTCATGGTTATGGAAGTTGAATTTTCTTTCTGCTCTGTCTAATATGAAACATGTTTTGTTAATTGGTGCACTATGAATCATTTTATCTGTCAGTGGTGTACAATATATTAATCTCAGTTCTTAAAGCATGGTTTTATTTGTAGAAGGTTCAGAAACATTAGTGCTATATTTGCTTTATCAGTGTGTTTACCTGTGGTGAACTTTTATTTGTTATGTTTGATGAGTTAAAGTGCACAAATGTAATTTATATGCATCTAAATAAAATGTTTTACTTGTGACCTGGGTTTCATTTGTCAAACTGTGCCTTGGATTCAGCAAGAAAATAACCTAACAGAAATCAAGGCTTCATATCATCAAAGACAATATCAAGTTATGTCCCAGAGGAACCTTAGGCAGGTGTCCAGGTTGTAGTGTTTTTTATTGGACCTGAATAGAATATTCTGGATTCCTGGTTTTGATTAGGTCAGATTTTCGTATTTGTTAGAGTGCTTTATTTCTTATCCTTGAGTCTCCTGCATGTGGGTGGACAAGGGAGGCAAACAAATGACTGCATCACTAAAATTTTCCACCTCCCTCTATTAGGCTCTGCTGTCCAGACTGGATTACATGTCTCTTTTCTTGCACTTTTTTATTCTCTCCATTCTCTTTACACCTAGTCCCTTGTGCTTGGTGCAAAGGGAATGCTCTTAATGTTGTTGGTTTTCCTTTTTGTTCATAGATCTTCTGGGAGTGGTGCTTCATCAGCCCGATATGGACACCAGGTTTTTGTTCTTCTTTTTTTAAATAGCTATGTTTTGAGAAGTGTGGGTTACTTTGCATACTTTTTTAGTATATTAGACATCTTATAAAAATTCTAGCAGCTTCTCTGGCTGAATAAACTTGATGGATGAACTACTAAGGTCTTTTGGTTTAAATAGTAGCTGTACTAGTGCTCTGGAAAAGATTTCTTTTGGAGCTGTTACAGTCTACAGGGTATATAATCCACGTGGATTAATGTGGCATTTCCTTCATAATCCTATGAATTTTCTGCCTTAAAAATACTTTTATGTTTTTCCTAAGAGTTTTAGTAGAAGAGACCCTTTAAATATGTGGCAATATCTAGAATTATTATATTGTCATTGTGTGCTTTTGTACTTAAGGTGTATAAGTAGAAATAAAACATGGCATTTTTATTCTCCTTTCTTTCTGTGTGTTTTTTGTTTGTTTGTTTGAATTTAGTATCTAGTGCTATGTATTAAGTAATTAGGCCAAGGGGGCAGAATTTTTATGAATATGCTGGTGCTTAAAAATGTAGACTGCTGCCTGGTGGGATTTTCAAATGTGGTTAAACCATTGCTTAGTTGCCCAGTAGTTGCTTTGGTACTTTAAAAAGTCCTGCTTGCATCTTTCAGTATCTCAGTACTGTTGCAAATCTGATTCTAAATGTTTAATTATTCCAAGAAGGCATCTCAATGCAGGAGAAGTTAAATTCTTTTAAGAACCAAAGCAGTAAATACATGGCAATATTAGTGAGCTAGTTCTGAGTTGTGTGTCTGAGTTTTCTAAGTTAATGTTGGAACCTGTGAAGCCACTTCATTCTAAAATTAATTTTAGGATTGCTCTGAGGGAAAAGCATAGTAGAGAGCCAAATTCTATTATATTTGCAAAATACAATTTAATTTAATTTTGGAAAACATTTCTCAAGAAACATAGAGTTGACTTCCCATTAGCTAATAAAATCACTTAGAGTGGTGCATACTTAGTTTTGTGAAACTTATTTTGTGTGTTTACTCTACCTCACTTCTTGTTCTGGAATTCTTTTCCCTAGCATCAGCACAGCTGCATCATCCATTTCCGTGGCCCTTTTAACCTCCACTTTTAATTAAAAAAAAATTAAATCAGATGCTGTTTAAAGCTTCCCGTTTAGTTTTGGGAAAATAAAAGTTCACATCTAGCTTAGGTGTGTGTGAACAGCTGTTAAAAGCCACAAGCAAAACGATACTTATAAAAGTTGGTGGGGGGAATTTTAAGAGCAAGCTGCCAGTTTGACTGTACTTTTCAATAGCTCTTCACTTTCAGCCAAATGGTTTTAACAATAATTTTCTTTGAAAAAAACCTGTGTTTTATAGAAGCAGCAGCCTGAGCAGTTAGGCCAGTGGTAATAGGAGGCAACTTGCCATGTCTCTTTAACTTTTTATGAAATTTTTCTTTGAATCTGGGGAAATTGCTCATTAGAGAGGTTGGAGGGGCTGGTGTCCACCCATGCCCACCCACCGTCTAGGCACATCTGTCCCCATCTGATTCTGATGAGGGATCTCATTCATTGAAATTCCAGAGTTCCAAGACCAAGCGTAGAAGGATGATACTTCCCTCACACCATATTTTGCAGACATTATAGTCCTGCTCATGACTTAAGCATTTTGAAGTAATCATAGGATTTCTTTTTTGAGTCCGAGTAACCAAATTTGACTAATCAGTTGGACAGAAACATGCAGGGGATTTATTAGATGTTGAATATTTAAAAGAAAGAGGAAAGATTTAGACTGCTCCTTGTTCAATCTACCTTCTGTACTGTAAGGAGCTTTCAGAGAGAAAAATAATAGTTGCTTCAAGAACATTTTGTCTTTACTGATGGGGGGGTGGGGGCTAGAGTATAAAATGCTCTGTGACCTAATAGTCATGTATATGTATCTCTGGAATTCTTTTGGGCAATTTTCTTTGGACCTGTCCTAGCTGGTCCATTCCATAAGCGAGGCATCATTGCTGCAACACCTTCCCAGATGTATGGTGGCACTCTGTCTGAACGTCTGAACAGGTACACTGTGGTAGGGGGACAGTACGTTCGCGTAGCTCAAGCTTACTGTGTTAGTGTGCACTAATACTCCTTCAGAGCCTGCATCTGGATGTGAAATTGGCTTCATACAGCTTGGAAGCCTGGCAGATATATGGCTGTAGCACCGGGCTGGGCTACATGTGGCATATAGATACAACCTTGTATGTGTGAGTGCGACAGAACAAGCTTTGCATGGTAACTTCTGCTGATCCACTGAGGTGAGATGTCCCCTGAGCCACACGTTCTAATTCAGTCTTTTGACTTTTGCGTGGGGCAGCAGAATGATAATAATCATAAATGCTTTTGAAGTTTCTTCAAAGCTGCAGGTTTTTGTTTTTTTTTTTTTTAAATTGAGGTTGTTGAGGTGTCTGTTATCTTTTAATCTTAGCAGATTACAGCCTGTGTTAACTGGTGCCATCACTAAAATGGTCTGTCTTGGTATTTGTTGCTTTGTTACCCTTCGAAGTGCTGTGTTGGGATTTCCACACTTGTTTTATGCCTTTGGTATCACTTTTGCCCCCAACAGTGTAGCCTGCAGTGTGCAGCCTAATGTTTTGGGTTTGAAGGTTTGGTATGGCTTTCATTTGACACATCTCTCTTTGCAATATGCCCTTGTTTTCTTTGCATGGGCAGCTAGTGAAGATGAGTTGGGTAGCAATGTAAATTCTTTTAAAGTTATTTTGTCCTTGTTTTCTGCGTATGACTTCATATTATTAACAAGCAAGAACCAAAAAGCTTGTTATTCACTTCCAATTTCTTGGATGTCTCATTTTTGCGTTGTTTAGTCAGAATTCCCTAAAAATTTCCCACTATCATTTCTGAAAGGAAAAGAAACAAGTAGGACAAACAAAATACCAGGTGAGTAATTTCCTTCTGTCACGGTCAGTATCCCTGGTGCCAAACTGTAAAGCTCTCACAGGGCTCTGTCTATGCTGGGATTAGAACTTTGGGTATAAATCACAGAATTATCCTCAAGAATTGGGGAAAGTTTAGGTGGTCCCAGTCTACACAGTGCATATAGGAGGGAAATAATGACCAGAGGAATGAAAAAGCTTTTATATGAGGAGGGACGCAATAGATTGAGTTCCTTAGCAGTAGGAAAAAGACAAACAGGTGTATAAAACCATGAGAAGAGACTAGAGAACATAGAAGATATCACATCTTTTCAATACAAACCCAAGGAAATCTCATGCTGTTTTATTAAACAGCAAGCTTAAAACAAACAGATGAAATTACTTTTTCACATTGTGAATAATTAAATTGTAGAAGTTCTATTCACTGACTGTTGTAGAAGCCAAAAGTGCACATGGGTTCAGGAAGGAACTGCAGAGGTTTGTGAAGGGCTGGTCCACCGGTGACTATAAAACATTTCAGCTGTATTCCTGGCAACCTGGAGATGTAGTGCCAGGCTGAGGAGCGCAAATTGTCTGAAAGTGAGGTGTGCGTCAAGGAATGATCGTTGTACTGTTTCTTGTTTTCCTGCCTTAATACCTGCTGTTGACAGCTCCTTGAGGCGGGTTACTGGCATGGGTTATACCAGACCTTCAAATATCAGATTTTAAAAAAAAGTCCTGACCTTGAGCTGTTGCAACTCCTGCTCCCCACTGCACCCTCAAAAAAACCCCCTCAGAACAGCGAACAAAACACCCGCCCTTGCCATTTTGCCATCAGTGCCTTAGGTTGTGTAGCTGTATTTATGTGTATTACTTTGTAGCTGGTTGGTTGGAACAGTGCAGGAGAGAAAATGTGACCTGGATTCTGGTGGTTGCTCCACAGTCTCTCATTTATTTTTCAATACAACAGTCTTTGGATAAAAGTATTTAAGAAGTCTGTGGGATAGAGAGAGGTGCTGGGTATCTGAGTAATCCGTAGTGATGAATTTTAGGCCCTCAGGGTCTTTACAGTATCTACTGTTAACAAATTCAGCTGTGTTAGTCATGCAGACTCTTCTGAAAACCCCACTTTTTGCCTAGACTGTGTTAAAGAAGTTTAGTTTGCTGAAAAGTTCTGAAAATCTAACATGTTGTTTAATACATCTTTATAAATATGTTTTAAATGGATGTAGGGTGGTGACACAATTTTTCGAAAAGTGGTCAATGATGGCCTAAATGAATGTTTAACGATTAACTAGAGTCTCTTTACTATCCTAATTCTGAAAACTTCACCCATGGAAATTATGCCTGTGGAAACTCTGTGCCCTCTAATGTATATTAGAAGAGGAGGAGTGTACTAAGTCGCAAAGAAACTAGGTCATCATCAGGGCTGTGCTAAAATTTTAGTAGATGATATCTTGGGGTTACTTACGAGGGACTTGTTAACTTCTTGACTCATATTCTCCCTTTCCTTTTCCAAGCTAGCAAAGGAAGTGCTGCTTATCCTTGAGGACTCCTAACTATAAAAATTATGGTGGGTTTGTTTAACTGTTTGAGGTCGTGACTGACAAAATTGACCTGGGAAAATACACTTTCAGCATCTAAATTCCACTGTAAGTCAGATGTAGCTGATTTCTCTAACTTCAATAAAAACTGAACAAAGCAGAAACTGTTAAAATCGGTTTTGGTCTTAGGAAGTTGTAAGAAAAAAGTGTTAAAAAGTTTACAAAAAGAAGTCCCAGCTGAACCTTAACTTGCTTGCTTAATATTTTCAAATTAAAGTGAATCCTGACAAAAAATTTTTAAGAGTGCATACAAGTGTCCAAATTCAGCTGTTTTCAGTGTTGTATTCCCCACAACACTCAGCCCAGTCTGAGGAGGTGGTTTCGCAATTGACTTAACCCAGTTTTGCTTTTGTCAACTGTAGGCATGGTAGCACTGCACAGATTGTTGGTTCAGTTCACTGGTCCAACCTAAACTGAACAGAACAACGGGAGGAGATCTTGTTTGAACGAACTTGTGGATTCTTTTTATTCTGCAGTCGTACTATCACATGAGAAGGTTTGGAAGTGCTTGGCCAGCAGCACAGGGAAAGCTAGGATCATCCATTTGATTTGCAATTATGTTAGCTTAAGCAGCCAAAGAAACTACCGCTTTTCTAACTCTAGTTTCAGGCCAGCCCCTTCCACTGAACCATCTACTTTCTTGATGAAAGTTTTTTCGGTGTAGGTTTGTTTGTTTGTTTGTTTGTTTTGTTTTTTGGTTTTTGTGTGTGAGACAAGAAGAGGGAATTGGATTGCTCTGCACAGCCAGATGGCCAGGTTAGCTCTGAGAAGAGTGTGAACCCTGCTTTGTTAGATCTGTAACAATTACATTATGTACAAAGCAGTTTTCTTATTCCTTTGGGTCCTTTATGCATAATATAGCTTTAAGGTCTTGGATAAAGTTGTTAATGATTTTTGTTCAGTCTCTTGTAGCTAGCCTGATGAGTTGGTTCCTCTTGCTCATCTGAGACTGGTCAACACCGTGAAGTTGCAATATTAATATATTCTGTCTTAGTGTGTCCCCTATTCGATGTTTTTAATTTGTTTGGAAAAATAGTAGATATAAATATTGTAGAAGAGCTTTTTGTAGCTTTTCCTCAGTCTCTGAATGAATTAGAGCCTTCTATTAAGTTAACGAAGTTTTGGACCAAAGTGTTCACAACATGATAGAAATTTATGTCAGGAAGAAACAAGCTATGTGCTCATTCTACTTGGAGACAAGCACAGTTCTTCAGTACAGTGATGAATCGAATCAATGATTGATGTATTGATTGAAATTCAGTTTGGTTTTTTTTTGCCTGGGTGACTAGTTAGTGATAATGAAATATGTGAGTTGGCAAATGTGAAAGAGGTTTGTACAGTCCCACTTCTACTGTCTGGTTTAAAATCATCATATTGTTGAAATATAAATAGTTTGAATTCAGTTCTTTGTAGTCTTTGAAATGCTGTGGCTCAATTTAAGAAATAGCTGATAAATTTACTATCAGTGATCTGAATATGTTTGTTTTTCATTTCTCCTTTTATAGTTAATCAAAGTATGTTATATTTCTTTACTAAGCAGTCTTACTTCTTTCTTATAAAAAGTAATTTAATATAAAGTTGAGTTGTACTATTAATTTTTTAACTGCCAGTTGAAAACAGTTTGGCTTGGTAATAATTAGTTACTAAAGCTTCCAAATGGAAGAAAAACTGGGCTGCTGTCAAACAGGATTTGATACACATGGAACAGTTAAGCAGTAATAAATTGCCTAGTAACTGAGTAATTTCACTCAGATATGTGCCAATCTTGCCTCTATGTTGAAAAAAGTTTGGAAGAAGAACTGATGTTTGAAATTGCTTAATTCTGGAGGTTTATTGTAATAACAATAATACTGACTTGGCCTGATCTTTGAACATTTAAGGCTTTTTTTTATATCCCAGTGAATGATTTCATGTTCATTTATAATTTTTGTTGTGGGAGAGCTCCCAGAGGGGTATGTAGGAGAAGCACTAAATGTCTCCAACTGTTTATTACATCTGCTGGAAGCAACAACGGAATCAGGCATGGAAGGGCCCTGGAGCTGACCTGGGTTGGCTCTGTTAGGAGCAAGTAATTCAGAGTATTGGATAAAAGCATCACACTTGAGAGGATAGCCAGTTTTTAACATGGCTGTTTGGCGTGAAATCAACAGAAGGATACCTGTGGAAACAGTCTATATAGATGGATGCAGCAGCAGCCATCAAGAATGCTGGAGTGGGTCCTGTGAGGAAGTGTTATTAGGTAAATGCGTTTTATAGGAAGAAGTTTAGTATTAATAGTTCGTTTCCATGGCCTCATGAAATATATTACTCTGAGATATGTTCCTATGCATTATTTTGAGAACACTGTTCTAGGAACCGCTACATAAGGATAAAGCTTTTCACTTGATGTTATAGTATGTCCGGATTTACTATTTTTGGAAGAAATTAATTGTACAACTGTACCTGGCTTACAAGGCACTGTAGAATGTTTGAATTATAGGCAGAACTGCAAATGTGTCTAACGTTTGATGGGGGGAAGGTAGGTGTTGTGTTTTTTTTTTTTTTAATTCTGTCTATACAGACTGCATCTAATCTCTTAATAAGGAGATATCTGTCTTTAATAACATGAAAAATTTAGTTTTTCGTATGCAATAGTGAGACTGACTTTGTTAACTTGCCTGCCCTTTTGAATGCTGACAAGGAACTCAGCCCTTCCGAGCTCACGGAGGCTGCAGTTCCATGATCGGTTGGCTTTGCGGTGAAGCTGGTTTACAGCTTGAAGTTAGCACCACTGCCCTGTGGGAAATCGGATCTGTGACTTGATCTGGGTTAAACAGAACACTGCAAAAAGAAATGGCTATTTTTAACATGGATCAGCTTATTAGCTTCATAAGCTCATATGAGTTGCGTGGCCTCCTAAGCAGGCGAGGAGAGAATATTGCACTGTGACATGAGGGTGGGAATGAACAAGCAGGAGTGGGACAGGTTGGTGAAATTTTCTGAGCTTTGGTGCTGGCATCGGTAGGTCTTGAACTGTGGCTGGAAAGTCTTACTGTATCTGCAAAAGGAGGCAGATGTGAGTGACTGAAGGTAGGATCTAAGAAATGTTGTATGAGTTTTCATTAAGATCCCAAGACCTTGAGTTGATGAAATTATAATGAGCTTTGTATTTTATGGCTGTCAATCCACTAAATCTTTGTGAATTTTAGAATAATAAAACATTTAGTAGTGTTCTTAGTATTTAACTGAAGATGACTATACCTTGTCCTGGGATTGATAAATTCAGTGATGATGTAGTAGATACATCAAAATTAGAGAAAATATTTGAGAGAGATGAAGCTGATCCACCCATGGCTTGCAGATATATTGGACTAGCACCATCTTCTGAATGTTTAGTACATTACAGCTTTATGTCTTCACTAAGGTATTAAAGAACATGTAAAAAAATATTCACTCAACTTTGAATTTTGGTAATCACAGTACTGTAATATCTTTTTTACATTCTATTGAGTTTATTAAATCATTAAATTAAACCAAAACAAAGAATATCTATGGTTGAATTAGTGAGAAATTAAGATTTTTTTTTTTTACACTTTTTTAACCTCTGTCCTAAAAAGTAGATTTAATATTACAAGGAGCGAAATTATTTTGTGAAAAAAGCTATTGAAGTCCAACAGTTTGTCACTAGTAGCTCAGCTAAATAAATCAATTTAAGCAGTTTTTTATGTTGTTTCAGTAATCCTGATAAAAATCATTTCATGTTGAATCAAAGAAGGGTCTGTTATTATTTTTCTGTGAGCAAGTTTTGTTTCAGAGTGCTTGGGCAGTCATTAAAGTTTGGTATAGAGTGCTTTAGAAACTACTATCAAGAATGGTAACGTGTAACCTAAAGAGAAATGTATTTTTTGAAGTTAGGCTTATAGAAATTAGTTTGTCCAGAGCAGTTCATATGAACATTTAAAAATACATATATTGCAGTTGTCGTAGTGTTAAAAATATTCTTACAAGATTATGAATCAAGTAATTCTGTGTTTCTCATATGTTGCTCTGTAAAGGGTAGTGTTATATTGGTGAGAGAAAATGTAGATTCTAAATGGTATAACTTTTTCCTTGTTAGTGTTGCTAAAACATTGGCAATTAGAAAAGGACATATCACTTGAAACTTGTTTTTTTCAATGAGTATGTTTAATTACTGTGTTTGTGAAGGATGCTGGATCCAAAAAGTGAAATATTGTGTTTGTTACTTGTAGAAACTTTTAAGAATGTGAGAAGAAATGCTGCAGCTACAGTTGCAGAGACACAAAATAATTATTACATATTTTTATGCTGTATTGTATTTGAGTTATGGTACTTAATTAACAGAATTGCCATTTCTCCGAGATGGTCACCCTAACGCTATTACTGTATCATTTATAATTTCATTAGACATTTCATTGGCTAATGCCAGTGTGTTAGAGTGTGCCTCTGGGGACTGGAAGTCCAGCTGCTGTTGGGCATTCTGCATTATGGTTTGTGTGAGAACAGGTTAGTTTGTTTTGTTTTGCTTTCTCAGTGTTGTTCAATAAATACGCCTTTCCCAACTGCCTTCGTGTGCTGTACCAGTTACTGTGACTGCCCGGTGATTTTTATAACTGAATTAATATAGCAAGAAAAATCCAGCTGGGGGTGTTCTCCTGTCCCAGCCATTTTCTCATTTCTCCTTCTCTCCAGGAGATTGCTGTTTATAAAGAGGTTTGAGTCTAAATTAACAGCTTTAACTTAATAAGGAAGGGAAACTAATTGCTGTCAAATTTCTCATTGGCACAAAGATTAGGAAGCCTGAACACAAGTGTTCAAGAAGATGAAAGATGATTTAGTGCACAAAGCAATAAATGCATGGTTCAGTGAAACTTCGTGTGATCTTCAGCAAGGCTTTAAATTTATCTTTTCATACATGTTTCCTTTTTTCCATTTGTGAAAATAAGAATAGTATTTGCCTAA